>NW_012105664.1:1205856-1232736 GCF_000951045.1 Mandrillus leucophaeus | reverse complement strand
GAGGCAGAACCAGCTGGCTGTGGCTGTGATCCCTGCAGCCCAGGACCCTGGTCCCTGCTGTCCCCTCAGTGAGAAATGAACGATTCTTCACAGAGTTGCATGGGACAGCATTGCCTCCCCCTCCAGCCTGGCCTCGGGCAGCCTTCGACCCCCAGTGTCCTCTCAGGGTGAGGGACTCTTCTCCGCACCTCTGCAGGACGGCATGAGCCACCACCAGCACAGTGATGCCTGTGGCATGCGGGCCTTCTGCCCCCTCTCAAGGGCAAGTCTAATAAAGCCAAGTTCCGGGACCACAACCACGATGTGTACAGAGTGGTCACCACTGCTGAACTCCCTTAACCACCTGGAAGGCAGGCGTCCCGGCCCAGGCTTAACTGCATTCTCCAATGAATGAAGACACGATTCTGGATGGTTTATTTTTTGTTTTTGTTTTTGTTTTTAGTTTGTTTGTTTTAGAGACAGGGTCTCACTCTGTCACCCAGGCTGGAGTGCAGTGATGTGATCACGGCTCATTGCAGCCTTGACCTCCTGGCCTCAAGCGATCCTCCTGCCTCAGCCTCCCAAAGTGCCAGGATTACAGACATGGGTCACCGTGCCTAGCCTTACCAGCCCTTTAGTAATAAGCACTTTTCAGAGAACTGAAGCTCTTCAGCCTGGAGATGAGGCACAGATATCACCCTGGACACTGGAAGTCTGGTTGGATGCTGGGGTCAGCGAAGAACAAAATGACACTGGAGAACAGAGGCTGTGGCTTGGCTGCCTTGCCCCTGCAGGAGGAGCCTGGACTGGCCCCAGGTGGTGCTGCCTTTGCTGTCCTAGGAGGGGCCTGGCAGGGTCCTTTCTATCCCGGAAATGCTGTGATCAGAGCCAGTAAGCTCCCACTGGAAGCTTCACCTGCCCAAAGTAGAGTCTGCCTTCATCAGCACAATTCACTCAGTGACTGTTCTGGAAGGTGCAGGGCTATCAAAAAACAATTTTAAGTCCCTGCTTTCAGGAAGTCAAGCATAACGAATAACATGCATCCATGAGAACTCTACACGAGGGGCTGAGGTCTCTGGGGCTCTGGTGAGCCATCCACCCAGACTGTGCGCTAGAACCCAGGGGAGGGGACAGCAGGCTGCAGGCTGCAGCGCGGAGACTGGATGGAAGGGGGTTTGGGGACTGGGGGGGTCAAGAATGAATCCGGGCCCGGCTCGCACGCTATGCGGCAGCAGTGAAGCCCGAAGCAGGGACATGTCTAGTGGGTGAGGCTGAACACCAAGAGCCTTGGATTCTGAGACTGAGCCTTGGGGCCCCTGGAGGGCTGCTAGGTGGTTCTGAGCAGCAGATGAAGCTGGGATTCGGGGCCCCAGAGTCCTTGAAGTGCACTGTGCAGAATGTCCCCAGAGGGTGCTGGCTTGACCATTACTGTTTCATTGACCATTTTACTACTATTTACTACCACACTACCACCAAGTTTTACCATTGACATTTACACTATTATTCACTTACAGAGAATGATTAAAATAAATGTGCAGTTTGAAAGGCAAACTGCAGCCGGGCACGGTGGCTCATGCCTGTAATCCTAGCACTTTGGGAGGCTGAGGCGGGCAGATCACGAAGTCAGGAGTTTGAGACCAGCCTGGCCAACATGCTGAAACTCCATCTCTACCAAAAATACAAAAATTAGCCGGGTCTGATGACGCACACCTGTAATCCCAGCTACTCAGGCGGCTGAGGCAGAAGAATCCCTTGAACCTGGGAGGCGGAGGTTGCAGTGAGCCGAGTTTGCATCACTGCACTCCAGCCTGGGCAACAGAGCAAGACTCTGTCTCATTAAAAAAAAAAAAAAGAAAGAAAAGGCAAACCGCATTACTATGGTCCACAGAAAACCAGTCACATGAGCCACCAACAGAAGAGAACACAAACTAAGACCAAGGGAAGCCATGTTCCTAGCACTGTGCTGTCCCTGCTGCCAGCTGAGGCTTGGAGGCGGCCTACCCTGCTGATCACACGGAGGAGAACCAGGGCTCCGAGGCCACCCGCACACACCGGGGTGGCATCCCCGACACTCCTGTGGGGAAGCAGCGTTGCCGTGCCCTGAAGCCTCATGTCTGAGACGGGCAGGCAGCACCGCTCTTATCAGCCGGCTGGACAGTTTTACATCTCAGGGAAGGGCACCGTGTCATGGATGTAAATGAAACGGCACAGCAGTATCTGTGGTTTCTAGTGGTGATGAAGTCCAGGTGCTGTTAATGGAGGAAATGCTAAGTTGCAGTTAGACATTAATGACAATAAAGATGCAATGCTTTCTCATGGTGATACATGGGGCCCCAAATTCTCCCTAGACCTCTGGACCCAGCGTAAGGCCCCTGTGCCTGCTGGCCAGGCTAGGGTTTGGGGACCTTACCACGGCATGTTTTCTTGGTGAGGCCATGCCAACATTCCTCGTTTCTCACACTTAGGACCCCTCCCAGGAGTGGGGGGAATGCAGCCCTCCAAGGAGCCGGTGGTCTCGGGCCTGCCACCCACAGCCAGAGGTTTCCGACCCCAGGCCACTGGTGTTTTCCCTGCCAGTGTAAGTGAATTCTGGAAGGAGGGTGCCTGGGAGGTGGGCGTGGGGGTGGTGGGTGGCTTCAAGCGTCCAAAGACCAGAGGGAAGGCCCTGCCTCATGGAGCGCTGTGAGCAAAGGCCAGGAGGCACCCAGCACCCCGAGTCCATGCCAGCTGGCATCGGGGGAACGTGGAGATCAGCCTCCCGGGGGCCGCCACCTCCAGGGCCCTGCAGGGAACAGGGCTGCCCTGAGCGTGCCAGGGCTCTGGGAATGTCCCCCCACTGCCGTCACATCCCAGTCACCTGGCTGGCGGAGGGCCACCAGAGAGGAAAGAGTTTGAAAAACCAAAGTCCTTTCTGCCCCAAAATATTTTTTATTCTTGCATTACATTTGTGTTTCCAATTGTGAATAAAAAATGCTTAGAAAGTGGTTACAAAACAGCGTGAACTGGACAGGAGGAGCAGCTGGCCCTGAGGGTCCGTCACGTCTCCACTTAGACGGCGTGAAGTGGGCCTGGCGTCTAGGCGGGGTCAGTCAGGCTTCTCACCCTCAGGATCTGGAAAACAAAACCGCGCACTCACTGTGGGCCCGCTGCGGTGCTGGCCGCTCGCCGAGGCCGGGCCCTGACGCCCTCCCGAGCTGCCGACAGGAAGGCCGCGCCAGCTCTGCCGTGACCCACGCCCTGTGTAGATGGTCTTGTCCTCAGCATAGCCCTGGCAGCCTCTGTCACCTGGGCCACCCTTCTCTGTGTGACCGGTCAGCACACTGAACGGCTGCCAGAAACCCAGACGCTCAGCTCCTGGACTGTCCGGAGCATCTGGGAGCGAGCTGCCCCCAACACCCAAAACAGGAGGCTCTGGGACGAGCGCTCCTCCTCCCTCCATGCAGAAGCTCGAAGGCTGGCGCTGCAGCTCTCTGAGGAGGTGGCCCCACAGCCATGGCAGCCCCCACAGTGGACCGGGCAGGAGACACTGGGACCCTCAGCTTGCTCACGGTGAGGCCTGCGATGCAGCATGTGCAGGAGGGACTGCAGTCAGCTGGAGGCTGTCTTTAGTGGGAGGCCGGGGGGCTGGCTGCCACCATGCACCGTGCCCCCAGGATGAGTCCCCACCCTGGATGGCCACTTTCCCTAAGGCCCCTGTGCCTACCAGGAAAGCCACTGCCCCTTGCATAATACCCGGGCAACCCCAGCCCCAAGTCCTCTCTCAACAGGCCCAAGCTCGTCCAAGGACCTCCCACCTCCCCTGAGCTCGGCCCACCTGGAGCAAAGAGGGTGGCCCCAGGGGCTGCAGCAAGTGATGCAAACCAAGCCTCCTGGAGACAGGGGCTGCAGGTGTGTCTCGCTGACCAGGAGGCTGGCTCCCTCCATCATGGGCACAGCCTGTGGCACTGCTAAGCGTAACCAGGTGCACAGTGGTAGGAAGCCCAGCCAGCTAACCCGACCGGCAGAGCTGACTGTGCTCAGGGCCCAGGCCACAGCTGGCAGGGGCAGTGTTGGGGGCCAGGCAGCCCTGCCAGATGCCCTGCTCTCAGACCCCTGCCAGGGCCAGCCCTGCCCAGCATCCGGTGGCACCCACAGCCCCTCAGTGCCCTCCTCCAGAGGTGTGGATGCAGCTGAGCCCAGTACTGGCTCCCAACTCCTGTGCTGCCTAGGAGGCTGGTTGGTTTGGATTTTATATGGACAGAGAGTAAGAAAAAGATGTTGTTTCACACTGTTTTCGAGCAAAAGTGTTTATTTTTCTCCTTCAGATATACAATCTCTTGGGGATTCCGTGCCACTGACCACCATGTACGAGGAAGGGATTCACAGGCAAGGGGGACAGGTGAGGGCAGCCCCCACTTCACTCAAGGAACAGGGCAAGGGGGCCCAGTACAGAGAACAGAAATCTCTTACGACAGCATCGTGCCCTGGCAGAAGATTCTGCATAACACCTAGAAAATTCAATTCTAACTGAATTGATGGAATAATAGATTTGAACCAAAATAATGTACCCAGTTCTAATAAGTACAGAAACTATACAATTCACAGCTGGGCAGTCCCAAGCAGCCTGCTTTCCAGCAGGAGGTGGAGGAGGCTGGGGCCTTCCCCTCCCACCAAGGGCTATGTTGTGCCCGCTGGGGACGAGTCCCACTGAAATCTCCAGGAGAAGAATGACCCCGCCCTCCGCAGAGCAGACTGAGTGGTGGACAGGAGAGCGGTCTGCGTGCCAGGGGTGAGCAGAGCCGCAGGCCTCCATGGAAATCATGGAGAAGGGAGGGAAGTGGGCAGGAGAGAGGGCGGCCTCTGCAGCTGAAGGAGCTGTGCTTGTCTCCACAGGGTGGGCGGGCAGCCAGAGTTCCTACGCCCAACACACACCTTATCCTCACAGCAGCCCACTGGCGCCGAGGCACGTTTGCTCGCCTAACGTTTTCTGGTGGATTTCTCATGGCCCAGTGCAGCAGCTGACATTCCCTACTGAGCAAGCAGCTCCGCCAGTGTGCCCTGCCCCAGCGTCCTGCCGTCTCTCAGCCCCTGGATGAGCCCAGGGAACCGGCACTCTACTGAGGACAAAGCAGGGCTCGCCTAGCACTGGAAGCTCTTCAGTACTTAAGGTAGCTAATTCAATGTTTTAAAAAGGCATTTACAACAGAAAACCAAAGATTGAACTTCAGCTTCAGATTTGTAAACCATTCACATCTCTGCAACTTAAAACAGTAAATAAAGATTATCAATGCACAAGCCAATTGCAAATGAAACCTTTTCCGATAATTTTTTTAAACATATCTTTTCATCAGGGAACGGAAAAGCTGGCATTCAAGGCACTGTACTTCTGCAGGGTGACGACAAGGTTCTAACCACCAACTCAAGTATAGGAAGTGGGTGTGGAGACGGCGCGTGGACCACAGGAACCTAGGAGCGAACAGGGTCTGAAGCCGCAAAGGAAGCAGTCTTGCTGCCCACCCGCTGTCCCCCTCGCGGCTGAGTGCTGTGCCCACAGCAGGCGGTGGGGGGGACTTGGAGGCCAAACCACACCTGGTTTCTCCGGGCGGTTCCGCGGGCACCATCTGGCAAGGGACAGGGCAGAAGGCTACGTGATCCGCAGCCGGGCGCCGGGCATGCTGACCACAGGTGGCCGCAAGAAGACCGGCAGCACGGGCACCTGCGGGGGGCTCCAGCTGCCCTGTGCCCCCAGCTGGCCCACCTGGCCTGCCCAGGGCCCCCAGGACACTGGAGCTGGGAGCAGGCCTCCGTACTGACCCAGAGGCAGCGCACAGGATGGGGCTGGGAGGCTGGAGAGGGCAGTACCTGGTGTGGGCACGGACAGGGCCGGGGCGGCTCCGGGAATGACCGTGGTGGAGAGCGGGCCGGGCGCTGGGGGCAGACGTGGCATCCCCACTCCTGCTCGAGGTGCGGTCATCTACAAAACACAGAGACGAGAAGAGGAAGGTACACGTGGCTGCAATCAGCTGGCCTCCCTGAGTGGCCCCCAAGGTGCCACGGTGTCTCCATCCTCAGGAGACAGCGGTCCTGGAAGCTGCGGTGACAGGCACCCCCTCAGGGCTGACACCAGAATGATGGTGTGGGGCCACGAACCATCACCCTCCCTTGTTTGCTTCCCCAGGCTGCAGGCTGATAGTCTCTAGGCCGCACACCCGATGTCCACCAGCCAGAACGGGCCTTGGAGGAGGACTGGTGGGGCCTGGCCCCTGAGGGTGCGTAA
Organism: Mandrillus leucophaeus; assembly: GCF_000951045.1. Classification (NCBI taxonomy): domain Eukaryota; kingdom Metazoa; phylum Chordata; class Mammalia; order Primates; family Cercopithecidae; genus Mandrillus; species Mandrillus leucophaeus. Next base: position 1,226,501 of record NW_012105664.1, on the reverse strand, counting down.
GTGGCCCCACACGCCTCTACTCAGCCACCACAAAGGCCTCCTGCTTGGCTGCTCAGTGCCCTCACAGGAGCATGAACCACCCAGGAGCTGGCAGGCGCAATGCCCCAGGACCTGGGCAAAGCAAGCATGCAGGGAGGTGGTGGCAAGGCAGCCCTTCCACTCTCCCAGCCCGGGGAGAAGCCGTATGCGGGGTGTGCCCCAGGAAGGCAAGGCTGCTGGCCACGGGGAGTCACTCCGCTCCACTCCAGGGAGGGCCCCACTGGGCACTGGTCACAGGTGCATGGAGGGCACTCGGCGACTTCCACACCCCTTCCTGGAAATCATGCTCAGCAGCCAGGGCTGGAGGGGCCTCCTCATCTGGAAGGGCCTCTACGGAACTAACAGCTGAGCCCCTGCCCACAGCAAAATGCCAAACACCTCCCCGAGGTGCCTCCATGCTTCCAGTCGACACAGCAGGGATCTCCAGGCGGGCAGGAAAAGGAGTCACCCGCACAGAATGGACAGAGAGAAGGAGAACTGGCCTCGTGCAGATGATAAGACTGTGTGTGCAGAAAACCCACAAGAACGGACAAACCAATTCCTAGAACTAAGAGCAAATTTAGCACAATCGCAGGATATGAGATATGAAAGTCAACCATAGTTTTATATTCTAGTAACAGGAAGCTGGAAAAGGAAATTTAAAGAAAACTAATATTTATGATAGCATTCCAAAACATCAGCTACCTAGGGATAAATTTAATGAAAGATGTATAACATCTTTACACTGCAGAGAAACAAAAAAGATGCCAGTAAATGGACACCACGTTCACAGGAATGCTCGTGTTGTTCGTATGTCTAATCTCACCCAGCTAATCGGCAGACTGAGTACACTCCCAATCGAAATCCCAGTGGGCTAGCCTGCAGAAAGTGACAGGCTGTTCCTAAAACATATGCAAATATTAACGACCTGAAAAAAATCAAGAAATTCTTGAAGAAGATCAATACTGAAAGTCTTTCCTGAGCAAAGATTAAACTTCCTAGAAAACGTCAGTCATTAAGAGAGTGTGGTGTTGCCACAATAAGGGAATTGCTACAGGAAACAAAATAGCAAATTCAGAAATGGACCTACACACCAAAGGCCACTTGACAAATGTCTGCCCAATTCCAATTCAATATGGAGAGGAAGGGACTGGAACGATCAGATATGCATAGAGGAAGAAAACAGACTGACCTCTACATCGGAATATACACGAGAGTTCATTTGAGATGGCTCACCGGACCAAAAGCAATAGCTAAAGCTGCAAAGCTTTTAGGAAAAACAAAATTAAAATTTTTGCCATTTCATGTTCACCACTAAGAAAGCAAAAACAGAAGCCACAGATCAGTAGACTATATCCATTACAGGGTCTTCAAAAAGTTCATGGAAAATACATATCATGAAAAAACTATGCATGACTTTCAAAAAAGATCTTCGCAGCCAAGTACACTTGTACTAACTCATGATAACATGTCTGAAGAGGAGGCAGTCTGAGGCACTAAGAAGGAGAAGATTTCAGTTTGAAAAGAGCCTCCATCACAATAACGTGAATTCTGCCAAGCAAGAACCAATATCACCTGGATGGTGAAGCTTGGGTGGAGAATGGTGAGATCACTGATGCTTTCTGAAAAGTTTACGGGGTCCATGCCCCCAAAGAAAATAGCAGTTTACAAATGGTTGACTTGTTTTAAGAAGGGATGGGACCATGCTGAAGACAGAGCCCACAGTGGCAGGCCATCCGTATCACTTGGTGAGGAAAACACTCATCTGGTCTGAGCCGTAAGTGCAGAGGACACTGGATCACAGCAGAAGCAGTGGCCAACACCGCAGACATCTCAGTAGGTTCAGCTTACACAATTCTGACAGAAAAATGGAAGTTGAGCAGACTTTCCACTCAGTGGGTGCCAAAATCACTGCACCGAGATCGGGCGCAGGGAAACAGCAGAACTGTCCGTGGAAACTTTGAACAAGTAGGATGGAGATCCTGAAGCTCTCTTTGAACTGTAACGACATGAAACATGTTTTTCCCAGTGTGGTCCTGAAGACAAAGCGCAGTCAAGGCAATGGCGCTGAGGGCTGGAAGTGGTCCCATCAGAGCAAAAGTGGGCCAGTCAAGAGCAGAGATTGTGGCAACAGCTTTTGGGATGCTTAAGGCATTCTGCTTGCCGACTTTCTGGAGGGGTAACAAGGAATAGTGGCATCCGCTTAGTATGAGAGTGTTTAGGGAACATTAGCCAAAGCTTCAGCAAAACCCCCCCGGGAAAGCTTCCCCAGAGAGTCCATCTCCATCATGACAGTGCTCCTGCTCATTCCTCTCAGCAAACAAGGCTGATTTTGCAAGAGTTTCCATGGGAGATCGTCAGGCATCTACCCTGCAGTGCTGATTTGGCTCCTTCTGACTTCTTTTTGCTTCCTAATTTTAAAACATCTGTAAAGGGTACCCATTTTGTCAATTAATAATGTAAAAAAGACTCAATGGCCATGGTTAAATTCCCAGAACCATTAGGTCTTTAGGGAGGGACTAAATGGCTGGCATCATTGCTCATAAAAGTGTCTTGAACTTGATGGTGCTCGTGTTAAGAAAAAAGTTTATATTTCTTCTCTAGTAGCTGTAACTATAGGTATGCGCCACCATGCCCAGCTATTTTTTTTTTTTTCGACAGGGTCTTGCTCTGTCACCCAGGCTGGAGTGCAGTGGCACCATCTCAGCTCACTGTAGCCTTGACCTCCCGGACTCAAGCGATCCTCCTACCTCAGCCTCTTTAGTAGCTGTAATTATAGGTATGAACCACCATGCCCAGCTATTTTTTTATTTTTATGTTTTTTGAGACAGAGTTTTGCTCTTGTCGCCCAGCCTGTGGTGCAATGGCGCGATCTTGGCTCACTGCAACCTCTGCCTCCCGGGTTCAAGCGATTCTTCTGCCTCAGCCTCCTGAGTAGCTGGGATTACAGGAGCCACCACCATGCTGGGCTAATTTTTTTGTTTTTGTTTTTGTTTTTGTTTTTCCTGTACTTTTAGTAGAGACAGGGTTTCACCATGTTGGCCAGGTTGGTCTTGAACTCCTGACCTCAGGTGATCCACCCGCCTCAGCCTCCCAAAGTGCTGGGATTACAGGCATGAGCCACCGTACCTGGCAGCCCAACTAATTTTTGTATTTTTTGTAGAGATGGGGTTTTGCCATATTGCAAAGGCTGGTCTTGAACTCCTGGACTCACTCAATCCACCCACCTCAGCCTCTAAGTGCTGGGATTACAGGTGTGAGCTACCATGGCCAGTCATATATTTCTTATATGTATCTTTTAATTTCATTGTTCTGTGAACTTTTGGAAGTCCCCTTGTATACGACAAAAGATATATAATGAACACCCACAAATCAATAATAAAAAGATAAACAAATCAACTTTTAAATGGTCACTATCCTTGACCAGTCACTTTTTAAAAGATGGCTGATAAGAATATGAAAAGGTGCTCTAAGGCAAATTAAACAATAATGAGAAAACTACTATTAGACCTCAAATTTTTTTTGCAAATAAAATTTCAACTACAATGTTCTACACACAGTATTTTAAAAGTCACAAGAAAAGATAAGGCAATATAAAGAAAAACTAGGTCAAAGAGCAAACAAAAACTAAAAAATATTATGTGAAGGAGATACAAGATAGAGATTTTTGGTAGAGAGTTAGAAACCATTTTTTTTTTTTTAAGATACGGCAGATGTGGTTAAAAAAAAAAAAAAATTCAAGTGAAAAACACAATAACCCAAATTAAAAACTGAATAGATAGGTTTAACAGCAGTTTAGACACAAAAATTTACTGACCTAAAATCTAAAGAAAATAAAACAGGAAGGTATGATTCATTCAGAGGAAAATATTTAACTGACAAAAACATCCCCAAGGAAGCCTAGACATTGGACTTAGTAAACAAAGGCTTTAAATCAAATATTCTAAATGTGCTCAAAGAACTCACGGAAGCCACGGACACAGAACTGCAGGAAGTCAGGAAAATCACACAGGAACACGACGAGGATATCAACAGACAGGAATTATGAAGGGGACCGAGTGGAACTAGAAGAGCTGAAAACAGTAACTGACATTTACAAATTCACTAGAGGGGTTCACTGGCAGATCTGAGCAGGCAGAATAAAGAATCAGCAAGCTGGAGACACTTGAAATGATTGTGTGAGAAGCAGAGGAAAAAGGTGGCAGAGTGGACAGAGCCAGAGGGGTCTGTGGTCCACCACGAGGTGGATGAGTAACACACTGCGGGAGTAACAGGAGAGGAGAGCCCAGAGATGAAGGTAACTCACGCTGCAGTGACTCTCCACGAGGGGGCCAAGACCATTCAAGGGGGAAAGCAGTTTTCAACAACTTCTGTGGGGAAAACTGGATATGCACATACCAAAAAAAGAAGGTGGAGCCCTGCCTTGCCTCACAAAAATCAACCCTATCCCAGCACTTTGGGAGGCCGAGGCAGGCGGATCATGAGGTCAAGAGATTGAGACCATCCTGGCCAACATGGTGAAATCCCGTCTCTACTAAAAATAAAATAAAATAATTAGCTGGGCATGGTGGCGGGCGCCTGTAGTCCCAGTTCCTTGGGAGGCTGAGGCAGGAGAACTGCTTGAACCCAGGAGGTGGAGGTTGTGGTGAGCTGAGATTGCGCCACTGCACTCCAGCCTGGGCAACAGAGTGAGACACAATCTTAGGAAAAAAGAAGAAGAAGAAAAAATCAACTCATTCTAAATGTCAAAGCAAAAACCAGAAAACTCTTAATAGAAAACTTAAGGAAAAGGTTTCACGACATTGGATTTGGCAGTGATTTCTTGGATATTACACTAAAGGCATAGGCAACAAATGAAAACAAGACAAATTTTAAAACTTTAGTGCATCCAAAGGCACTACCAACAGATCATGTATCTGATAAGGGATTAATATCTGGATTATGCAGAAAATTCCTAAAACTCAACAATGAATTAAACAAGCTGATTCACACATTGGCAGAAGACTTCAATAAATACTTCTTCAAGGAAGACATAGAAACAGCCAATAAGCACATGAAAAGCTGCTCAATGTCACTACTTAATTAGGAAAATGTAAAGCAAAACCACAAGATACCAATTCACACCTGAGAGGATGGCTCCCATCAAAAACCTGAAAGGATGGCCAAGTGCAGTGGCTGACGCCTGTAATCCCAGCACTTTGGGAGGCTGAGGCGGGTGAATCACTTGTGGTCAGGAGTTCGAGACCAGCCTGACCAACATGGTGAAACCCCGCCTCTACTAAAAATACAAAAATTAGCTGGCGATGGTGGCAGACAACTATAATCCCAGCTACTCGGGAGGCAGGAGAATTGCTTGAACCTGAGGGGTGGAGGTTACAGTGAGCCGAGATCGTGCCATTGCACTCTAGCCTGGGCCAAAGAGCAAAACTCTTGTCTCAAAAAAAAAAAAAAAGAAAACAACAAAAAAACAAAAACAAAAAACCCAGAAAGGAAATCTTCTGTTGGCACAGATGTGGAGAAACTGGAAGTTTTGTGCACTGTTAGTGGAAATGTCAAATGGTATAGCTGTTATTGAAAACAGTTCCTCGAAAAACTATCATATAATTATCATATGATCCAGCAATTCCACTTCTGGGTTTATACCCAAAAGGATAAAAGCAGGATCTTGAAGGGATACTATGTTCACAGCAGATTAATAACAGCTAAAAGATGGAAGTCACCCAACTATCCACTGACAGAAATGACAGACAATCCCATAACAGGATTCCACTGAGAATGGATGTGGTACACAGATACAATGAACTATCACTCGGCCTTCAAAGGAAAGGAAATCGGACATGCTACAACATGGATGTCATCAAGGGTGCCCTTGGAGGACATTTTGCTAAGTGGAATAAGCCAGTGGAAAAAGACAGACACTGTGTGATTCCACTCTGTGAGGTACATAGAGGAGTCAAAGTCAGAGAGACCGGAAGCAGAATGGAAGTTGCCAGAGGCTGGGGGAGGGACAATAGGGAGTTATTATTTAATGGGTACAGAGTTTCACACAATAAAAAAAGGTGGAGATGAACAGTGGTGGTGGCAGCACAGTATTCTGGATTTATTTATTTTTGAGACAGCGTCTTGCTCTGTCGCCCAGGCTGGAGTGCAGTGGTGCGATCATAGTTCACTGCAGCCCCGAACTCCTGGGCTCCAGCAATCCTCCCACCTCAGCCTCCCGGGTGGCTGGGACCACAGGCATGTGCAACCACGCCTGGCTGATTTTCAAAAGTTCTGATACATACTACAACATGGATGCACCTTGAAAACATTGTATCAAATGAAATAAGCCACTCACCAATCATACACATACTGTATATGGTTCCATTTATATGAGGTACTTCGAGTTGTCAAAGTCATAGAGACAGAAGGACGGACAGAGGCTACCAGGGCCTGGGAAACCAGAGGTGCCAGAGAGAGGGCTGGGGAACTAGTGTTTAATGGGGACAGAGTTTCCTTGGGGAAGATGAAAAGGTTCAGTGGATGGATGGCGATGGTTGCACAGTGCTCTGAATGTACTTCATGCCACTGAACTGTACGTTTGAAAATGGGTAAAATGGTAAATTTTGTGTTTTATATTTTTTGCCATGACAAAAATAATAGTTAAAAAAACCCTTATACTTAAAGAGAATCCAGAATATCTGAACAACAGTTAGCTCTGCTAATCCTGAACGCCGACATAGCTGGAGCCCAGGCAGCAGAGATGAGCGGGCCCAGGCTCCAGGCGCAGCCTCACAGAGCTGTGGGGCCATGTTCAGGATTCCTGACTTTGTCCTAGAATAATGGGGTTCCACTGAGAATCAATCTGAGGACTCAGACTGGCGGAGGTGTACCTGTCAAGAGGGCCCTGCAGTGGTTCAGAACGGAAGTCACAGTGGTGCAGCTTGGGAGTGTGGATGTGGAGAGAGGGAAACAGATTCAGCTCCAGCATCTGGAACAGCAACAAAGACTGACAGCCGGGTCAACAGCCAGTCCCGGAAGATCTCCACAGACCGAAAGCACCGAGTCTGCTCTCCTAGCACAGTGCGGCCACACGAAAACACACTGACAAAAGGTCATCTGAAAACTAACAACCACACTTACTTCCAATAGCAACAGAAATTATACAATATCTTCAAACAAAAGTTAATGAGAAGCTGCACACTTTGGGGATGCAGCTAAAACCATCAGTGGGCACTTTATACCCTTGAATGCCTACATTATCATGGAAAGGCTAGAAATCAATGAACATGTCTTAAGAAACTTTCCAGAACAACAAAATTAACCCAAAGATAGAAGGCAAGAAATAAGAAAATAAATTAATGAAACACACACTAAAGACTATCAAACACAAAATGTGTTCTTCGAATGGGCTAATAAAATGTACACCCCTAAGGAGACTGCATAAAGAAAAAGAGCAAAGGGGAGGCAGAGAGAGAGGAGGCAGAAATCACCACATCAGGAATGAAATCAGGACATCACTGTAAATCCCGCAAATGGAAAAAAATAAAAGCTATTATGGATAATTTTATGGCAATTTACAATTTTAGATAAATTTAGAGGAGAGATACCAATCGCCAGAAAGGCAGAATTTAACAAAACGAAACAGAAAATCCAAATGGTGTGGAAAGTTCAGAAGAAATTGAATCCATAGTAACAACTGGACCCTCAAGGAATGAATAGGTGTGTGATAAATACAGCAAAAATGTCAGTCAGAGTGTACGCAGTGGGTCTAACTAAGGATGTTCACGGCAGAATTTTCAACTCTCCTGTGTGTTTGAAAATTTGTAAGGTAAAAGATCATAGAGGAAAGTATCCCACGCTAAAAAAGAGAAAAACAAAACTCCAGCCCAGATGGCTTCACAAATGACCTTTACTAAGTATCTGAGATAGAAATAACACCAGTCTTCCACGAACCCTCCAGAAAGCTGGGAAACAGCAGATGCTTCTCCAACTCGCGCTGACATCAGAACAAGTTAGGTGTGAAACCTGGGACAGCAGGTCCTCACTTCTGCCCCACGTTGGCTCAGGTGCGTGTGAGCTACGGCCCGAGGCTGGTGTCACTTGGGTGACAAGCACAGCTGCCCTGGTCTCCAGCCTGGGCACAAACAGAACCCAGGCAGAGGTGGGTCCGTCCGCCAAGACCGGGGCCACCTGCTCTGAGTGCAGGGCTCGGGCTGCCCAGGCTGGGGCTGCTGCTGTATCTGAGCTGTGGAGTCACAGCCCCGGCCTGGCCTGGCCTGGCCTGGCCTGGCCTTTCCACCTGCCAGCTGCAGAGCTGTGGGCGCGTCGCTCACCTCCCAATCTGTAATGTGGAGAAGCCTAGTTCTTGGGGCTGTGGGGAGAATGAACTCGGATCATGAGAGTGAAGAGCTTAACTGGACACCCCTCTGCCACACAGGGCACTAGCAAATGCTGGAGGCAAGGCTACCCCACCCCAGGAGCCCCCGCCCCGCCCGCCCGGCACTCACAGCCCGCGCCTCGCCAGGGGCAGCCCAGCCTGCCTGGGCCTCCATGTCCTGCAGCCTCTGGGTCTGCTTCAGCTGGTTGAGCGTGGGCTTCAGCTGTGCGGCCCCCACCGTCTTGCTCGTCCACTCATCCACCAGCTTGTGCAGGTCGTCCGTGAAGGTGCCCTTCTTGTTGTTGCTGTTGTTCACCTGCGCCTGGACGTGCAGGGCGGGCTGGGGGCCTGGCTCAGGGCCTGGGGCCAGGCTGCTGGTGGAGGACCCTGGGGAGTCACACACAGGCCAGGATTGGTGACGCCACACATGCGCCCAGGCCCCCAGTGGGCTGGCCGCATTCGTTCTTACGTGACAGCTGAGACAATGGTCTCACTTGGGCCAGGCAGCACCTTGCTTCAAGAGGCGGTCGGACTAAGGGGCCTGGCTGCCCAGGGTCAGACACGGTGGGGCATTTCCATGGGCTGTGCCAGGTGGCCATCACCCACCTCAGAAGCCAGGCCAGGGGACAGGACCCTGTAGCAGCCGGCAGCCTCTGCTCAGCATCCACTCTGTGCCCACCGCTGCCCGTCCCCAGACTCACGTGTGAGAGAGCTCAGGAAACTCCTGGCACAGCCAGACACACTGGGCTTCGGCGTCACGGTGCCTAGAGTCAGGTTCCTCGGGCTCTCTCTGGCCTGTGCATCCTCAGCCGTAACATGAGGACGCGGGGGCGGTGGAGTACTGTGTGAGCGCTCAGCACACGCGGCTGGCTGGCCTGCAGGCGGCCCCCTGGCCCGCGGGAAAATGCCTGCCAGGGCTGTCTGACTTGCATTCCCATGAATTTTAATGGTCTGGTTGTTTGGAATTCCAGACGTAGAAATTGTCCTGACCAGAGCGTTAGAGGAAGGTATTCATAAAGGGTACCCATGCCTGGGGCTGCCTCATGAGGCCCCACCAGCTCCTGCCGTGGGCTGCGGCCAACGCCCTGCTGCAGGAGCGAGCTGGGAGCCGCTCTGCTGACTATTAGCACACCAGAGCACTCGGCTGCTTCATTCAAAGCATAAACGAGACTTTAAAATTTTTAAATCATACCCTTTCCACGCAACACATGTCATTTCTGGTTGGCAATTTTGAATAAGCCAATTTAAAAATGTTCTGCATAGAAAAACAGCCTAATGACCATCTCTTCAAACAAGCTGTCCCAAAATGTAGTGGACTTTAGTGGCTAGCAATGAAAAAGCACAGACACAGACAATTAAAAATTAGTGATGAGATTTGACACACATGGAGCTATTCCTACATGAAAAGTTCAGCCAGAAAAGAAAAAAAAATTTTTTTCAAGAGAGAAAGATGAGAGAGAGAGAGAAGGTGAGTGGCCCAGGGAGACTAATACCCACTCAGTCCTGGCATCTCTCCTCGTGGGGAGGCACTCATCTTTAGGACTTCAAGGAAATACTCATTCCTATGGTTTTGGAAAAGGAGCCAATTAATGATTGGCAATTCGCGGGTGTTCCGGGGAAGGATAAGCCCGTTAGATGTGAACTGGCGAGACCGCACAAACTCTAGGCGCCACGGAGACACACGGGGGAGCCGAGGGCAGCGATCCCGCCAGGCAGAAGCGAAGCGGCGCCTGGCCGAGAGGCATGGAGCAGGCGCGGGGCAGGCACAGGGCCGGCCCACGCCCGCCCAGCCGCGGGAACCCTGATGTGTACTAGCCACGAGAAAGCCCATGCAATGAGAGAGGACAAAGGGGGAAAAAACCCGGATAATTACTACTGCTGTGTTCTTTGCCTAGGCAGAGACGCTTCAGGGCAGACCCTGCAAGGGAGAAAGAAACGACACAAGACCACAGAGTTAGGCAGAACAGCACACACCGGGACACGCTACCACACTAAGCAAAAGTCGTCAGTGTGCAGGGAGGGGCAGACACAGGCAGCAGTTCAGAGAGAGGGCCGACCCGGCTGGGGGAAACGGGGCAGCCCCCGGAGAGAGGGTGCAGGCTCCCACGAGCTTCGCCGAGGGGGCAGAGGTGCCAGGGCCAAGCCCCCAAGCTTCAGGGAGAAGTGTTTGTCTCTAGAAGCATATTCAAAGAAAAGTAAAAGAGAAAGAAAAAAGAAAAAAAGAAAAAAGCAAAGCACAGCGCTTGGCTTTCAAACATCAGGCTTCTGGGAGCCCCACTGACGGAGGCAGGACACCCTGCTGAGAGTCGGCCACGGGAGCTCTGGAATGGAGCCGGGCACGGCTGGGCTTGGCCGCCGAAGCCCATCAGAGGTTTTCCAAGTGCAAAAAGATACATTGTTTTGCAGGTTGGAGGCCAAGTCTGGATCTCAGATGGCTGCCTCAGGTGATGAGGTCAGCGGCAGGCATTGAGTAGAGGACCCGAGGGTTTCTATCTAGGGACTGACCTCAATGTCTGGGGACACTGCCGCCTCATTAGAAGTCAGTATCTACAAGGGGTAGGGCAAGGCCTCAGCCTGGAACACTTCTGGCCTCCTTGTAATTGGGACCGCCACTAAACTGACTGGTCCCAACTACCCAGAGGCCACCTGGTATACACTGGATGCAACGTCCTAGCCAGTCAGTGCCCAGCCTGGTGGGGACAAGGTCCCCAGGGCAGGCTGGGCCGGAAGGCGCGGCCATCCCCGCTTATCCTTATGGGCAGGCAGAGCTGGGACGGGCAAGAACAGGCTCAGGCTTCCCCAAGGTCACTCAGCAAAGCCACACTAGCACGGAGGCTCTGTCTACACTCCAGCCCACGGCCCCCTGCCAGGAGCACAGTCCCTCCGCAGCAGGGAGCTGTTCCCGAGAGACCCAAACAGGAGCGACTCTGATCTTCCGGGGACTCAGAAAACCTGGCAACATCTGCCTGCCTTCTCCAGAAGGGCCCATGCCTCCCGCCTCGGGGGACAGTGGGCAACTTGTTGTCCAGCTCCTCGGCCCACGCTCGGCCCGAGCTGTGCGTCCTGGACTTGGAAACTTAGCTCGACTGAGTATTTTTAGTCCATTCTGTCTGTTCCTGAGCTAATGTGGGGAAAGAAAGGTGAGGTGGCGTTCTGTTGCAGACTTGACTGTTCAAATAAAAAGGAGGGAGCCCAGCGGGAGGGATTCAGACCAGTAGGCTCTGGGTGAGCAGCTCCGAAGGGCTGTTCCCTGGCTGCTCTGTTCTGAGATGAAACCCTGCCAGGAACACAGAGCTGGTATCCCCTCGATGGCTCACTGAAGTTTGCAGGGGAGGTATGGCTGGTTTTCTGTAGCGCAGGAGGGGCCCCTGAAGTCTGTGATGTAGCCTAGGGGGGATCCAATGTGTAGGGGCACTGGGTGAGCACCAATTTCCCTGGCAGGCTTTGTGGGGGGCTATAGCCCATGGTCCCATGTAGATGGCCCTAAGCCAGGTGCTTCAAAAAGCTGCTCTGTGCCTATCTGGTAGCTCTTGGTGTGGCTGGAACTCTACATTCAGGGCTAATTCCTGGCTGTTGCCATGCTGGGAAGAACACCAAACAGGCCAGCTGCTGGCTGGGAACCACCAGAGGGAGCCTGGACCTGCGATCAGAGCTGGGACTGACTCACCACCCTGGGAACCCGGGGTCTGGAGTGTGTGGACACCGCACCTGCTCAGAGCCAGGGAGCAACCCTGGCCCACGGAGGCCTCCATGGGCCCTTCCTAAACTCGGGCCCCAGTGACCAGTGTGCAGACGGCTCCTAGACCTCCGGGCAAACTGATGGGTGCCAGCCTTTCAAGGCCACTCACTGCAGACAACTGGACTGGGGCAGAGACCTCTCCACACTCTGGACAGCCCTGCCCATCCTTAGGTGGCTCCTTAGTCCACCTCTCCAGAGCCTCAGCCTGCATTGGGCCCTGCCCCTCACTTGCCCACCATGCAGACGGCACCCGAAGACAGCCCCCCCGGCCCCCTGCCACTCGCTCTGTGCCAGGACAAGCACCCCCACCTCCTGTCCATAAGGCAGCAATGGGAGAACGAAGGAAACTTTCAGGAGGCTGCTGATTGATGCCAGGCCCACCTCGGTCTCCCTGTGGGGCTTCCGTCCCTAGCCAGCCCCAGGAAGAGGCAGCGCCAAGGCCCTGGACTGCTCAGTGGTGCTGGGGCGGGGGCTTGGCAGCCTCATCCCAGCTGTTGGGAGATCCGCTGCTTTCTTCCCAGAATGTAAAGTGGCAGCACACAGGACGACAGGAGGGCCGGCTCTTGGACTTGGCATCTCCTGCTTTTGTGCAGCCGACATCGGCTGAAGCCCCGAGGCACAAGCGGAGGCTCCCTCCCCACTCCAGCCCTGACTCACTCCGGCACAGAAACAGCCTGCTCTCGGGTCAACGGCCCTGGCCTCTGGGTGGCCCGAGCACCTGCCCCGTCCAGACCCTCAGCCTGTGGCCAAGAAGACATCTCAACCACGAAGGATTCAAACGGAGGGTGTGTGCCTGGGACAGGGGGCCTAAAACGTGGTCAGCCCCCGAGCGATCTGTCACACTCACTTTTCACCTCACAGGGCTCGGTACCGCCCAGCAGCCCACAGGACAGCCAGGGCAGCTCACCTCCCGTCACGGGCGCCCTGGTGGCTTCACCTCAGCCCCCTTCAACCTCCCACGCGCCCTCAGCTGGTCAGCCCCCACCACGGTCAGCACTGGCTCCTTTTTCACAAGAGAAAAACGGGCATCCAGGGACGAAACCCCTTTTAGGGTGTCTACGTATTGAACAACCATGTTTTTGAGCCAAAAACTGTCTACAAAGCATGCATTGGGAAGCAGGATCCGCCTTGGCTCTGCCCAGGGAGACCTGAGGCTGTCTTCTTGTTGCCCTGAGCTAAATGACCCCACACTGCACTAGGCCCTGTCGCACACAGGCCTGCTCCACAGACAGCCCACAGCGGTGCGCAGCACTGACCACGCTGGCTGCAGAGGGCAGGGGCCGGTGGGCGCAGTGCAGGGTGGGGGCCCTCGTCTCTGGATGCCCTCTACCCCGAGGCCGCCTGAACACCTGCTGCGAAGGGGCTCGCTGAGCACGCACTCTCTCCCCGCCAGGAGGGATGAAAGCATTCCACGGTGGGAGAAGGCCTAGAAGGGACCGTGCAGTGACACCGGAGGGTGCCTGAGCCAAACATGCTGCAGCCAACAGCCAACATGGAGAAAACCCAAAGAGAAATCCCATGGCTCTAGCGTGCAGAGAAAGGCCCACAGGGTGCCAGCACCTGCCCGGTCAGGTGGGAGGATCCAGAAGGACCCGTTTCTAACCAGCAGAACCAACAGAACCATGACCAGAGGTGCCATCTCAGCATCGGCACCTGACCCTCCTCCCCGTCTCCAAGGGCAACATCCCTTAGAATGCACTGGGCCAGGTGAGGTGGCTCACGCCTATAATCCCAGCACTTTGGGAGACCAATGTGGGTGGATCACTTGAGCCCAGGAGGTCTAGACCAGCCTAGGCAATATGGTGAGACCTTGTCTCTACTAAAAATACAAAAAAAAGTAGCTGGGTGTGGTGGTGCAGACCTGTGGTTGGGAGGCTGAGGTGGGAGGATTGCTTGAGCCAGGGAAGCAGAGGTTGCAGTGAGCTGAGATCTCGCCACTGCACTCCAGTCTGGGTAACAGAGTGAGACTTTGTCTCAAAAAAAAAAAAAAAAAAAAAAAGACTGCTCTGGGGCACTGAGTCATGTGAGCTCCCCAGAGCATCTGCTGACCACAAGGGGGCATCTGCAAGCTGGGTGACAGGTCTGTGCCAAGGGGCCCAGCTCATAGGGGTTCCAAGCAGGGGCCTTGCACTCCCTAGGGGTCTGTCCACCTGCTGCTCCCAGCCTCCACTGCTTTATTCCCTGTCCTGCACCTCGAGTCAGCTCAGGCCTCTGGAGGTGCCTGCGGCACTGCCCTGCTCTATCCCTGGGCACAGCCACCTGGGCACCCCCAGCCCACCCTCTGGCCTGGCCTCAACCCACCCTGCCTGGGGCCATTTTATCTCCTCTGATCTTCACAGAGGCCAGGCTCCCTCTACACTTCAAAATTTAACACATTCTGTTTTCCTGGAACTTTCTCTTCCAGGAAGTGAGGTGCCCCACACCAGGAGAGTGAGCTCAAAGCTCTCCCTAGGGCCTAGGGAGCGACGGCTGCACAGGCTGCGCCGGCTGCCCCTCCCTAGCCACGCCTTGGCATCCACCCCGCTCCTCCTCTACTTGCAGCGCGACCCCCGACCCCTCGGCATCTTCCATGCACCCACCTCAGCGTCTTCCTGCCCATCTGCTCACACTACCCCTGCCTGCATCCCTCCCTCCTGGCCTCCAAGCCTGGCGCAATCCCACGGCCTCCGCCCAAGTCCTCAGCCTCAGCGCTCACAGGGCTGCCCCCGCCCCTGCAGTCTTTCCCCTGGAGGTGCCTGGTCTCCTCACAGACCCCACAGCTCTCCCTTCTCTTTTGCGCTGCCCTGTGGGTTACCCAGGAGCGGCAGATGTGCCAGTGGATGGCTCAACAAGAAGTCCAGCCTCCAGAGCCCAGGGCAGAGACAGGAGGGGCCCGTCCCAGCCACATCCCAGCAGAGTGGCAGAGACTTCAGAGGCCTGGAGCTGATCCAGACAGGGCTTGAGAGGTGCCCAGGGCAGAGGCCCACCTGGGCTCTCCCTGGCCAGCAACTTCAGAGTGTCAGGGGATTGGGGGAGACGTTATGGCCCAAAAAGACTAAGACCAAGACTTGCCTGATGGGGGCTAAGCCGTGAAAACAAGCAATACCACAAAACACAGCACGGGGGTGGAAGTGGGGCCTGGGTAGGTGCCATACCCGACAGCAACGCCCTGCACTGAGTCTCCCAGGTGCCCTCGCCCCCAGTGACAGCCCCAGATCGAGCCACACACACAGGAGCCGGAAGAGGAGCAGCAAGTGAGGCACAAGGCCAGCAGGGCCGGGAACCGGCTGCGGAGAAGGAACCACAGCTGGCTGCCATAAGAGGACCCAGAGACGCAGGGGTGTGGGGGGAGGCGCCCACCCCTCCCCAGACTCAACTCAGCAACTCACCAGACACCAGGCCGCCCAGACCCACAGACTAACGGCCCAGACGACACGGTGGCCGAAACGGGGCAGCCTGTTAAACAGACGAACGGGAAGCCCTGGGAAGGCCCTGGCATTTCTACAAGGCCCTTGTGTCCTCGACCTGCCTGCCTGGAGAACGATGACCCACGTGGACCTCTGATGGAGTGGGTGGATGGCAGTGGACGCCTCCCACGGGCATGGCCTCTGGCTCCCAACAAGTACAATGTATCTTTATTGTACAAGCAAAAAGTCACGTGCCCCAAACCAGCATATCCAATCCAATTGTTAAA
Organism: Mandrillus leucophaeus; assembly: GCF_000951045.1. Lineage (NCBI taxonomy): Eukaryota > Metazoa > Chordata > Mammalia > Primates > Cercopithecidae > Mandrillus > Mandrillus leucophaeus. Next base: position 1,210,712 of record NW_012105664.1, on the reverse strand, counting down.
AAGCTTAATTTTCCTGTTAAAAAGACAAAAGCCTAAAAATCTCGCAGCTTTTGGTTCACTGGCCGATTGTCCTGAGGGTGAAAAACAGACTGCCTGCTTTGGGACGGCCCCAGGCAGGCAGAGCCTTCCCTGGAGATGGAGATCTTGGGCACTAACTGTGTTCCAGGGGATCTGAGCAAGGCTGGGACTGGGTTTTGGCTTAGTAGCGATTGGAGGAACTGCGTCATTGACTTCATCCCTGTGGTCACAGGAGATGACAGGAAAATACAGCAGTTAAAGTGCTCCCACTGGCTGGAGGAAGGGAAGGAGCCGGCCAGGCAGGATGCATGCTCCAAAGAAGAGCTGCCCGGGAGGCCGTCACTCTCCTATTTCGGGTTGGAGACAGCGGTGGGTGAGGAGCAATGACAGAGGGGACCAGACCTGCCCTTCCAGTGGGGAGGGGCTGGGGAGGCCCGAACTGGAGCACGTTCTCTCAGCATTTCCACATGCAGGGCGCGGGGCGGTGGGTAGGCAGGGTACTGGGTGCTGGGATCTGGCCCTGGTACAGAAACCACGCCCTCCAGTGACCTTTAGAACCGTATAGGCTCACTATGTGCATGTCTTCACAGTCCAGACACGCGTGACACACACTGTGCATCTGGAGGAGGTTGGGGTTGTCTTTTTGTTGTCGCTGGAACTGGGGACAGCGGACATGTATATTTGCCACAATTGCAACAGAAAAAAAAAACTACATCCAACATAAAAAAAATTAAATAAATGAGGTGACGAAAAAAACGCAAAGGGCCCCAGACCATCTGGGCAGAGGTGCCCGGGGCGGAAGGCAGGCCAGCCGCTGCACATGCTTTCCGTGCCCAGGCACCAGCCATGAGCATGCACACGCGCTGTGCGGGGCTGGGGGGTAGGCGCGGGCGGCCGCCGCTCCGGGGACCGACTCATGGGGTTCCACTTTGATATTAAATAGGTGACTTCAATGGGGTGGGGGAGGCATCCTATGAAATGTATGAAAGGTAATGAAGACAGGGAGGGGGTCGGGGGAGAAAACCAAGGGCCAGGAGGTGATAAAATACAAAAGAACAAATACAGACAGATGGACACAGATACGGGTCCACTGAGGAATCGAGCACGAGGTTTGCTACTAGACTTATAGGTCACTCTCTCAGACGTTGGGTGGTAAACCGTCCAGCCTGCAAATGAATATAAAGGGAAGAAAACAAAGAGACACTCATCAAGTACAGGTTGCTGCGATTCCTCCTCCACACCAACAGCCACACCAGCCTCGTCACTTAACATCCACGGCTCCATCTAGCCCAGCCCGGAGCACCAAAGCCACTGACCATGTAATGGGAAGGAGGCAGCGGGAGAGCAGAAGAGAAGCAGCCCGGAGAGGGGCGGGCAGGGTGGGGTGGGCGGGGCGGGGCGGCTTCATGGTCACCATGATTTCTCTGGACAGAGATGGTGAGGACAGGAGAGCACCTTATTGAGCAGCTGCTGCTGTCCACGCAGCGTTGACGAGAGAATTTCCTCCTCAAGGCCAAACTCCCAGCTCGAAAGCTGTGCCCTCGTCCCCCCAGCCGGCCCTCTGGACTTTGGAAGGACCCGGTGTTTAGCACCATCTGGCTCCGCTGTGGGGGTGGGGGTGGGGCAGCCAGTGCCTGGGAACTGGCGCCGGAGCACACGGCCGGATGCCAGGTCCCCTGCCCTCCCCAGTCCTAGCCACTTCCCCAAGGTCCGCTCTAGCAAAGCATCACCTCCCCCTGAGCTGCTGACAAGCAAGACTTGGTGGTGGTTGGGACAACTCCATTCCTTTCATCCACAGACTACGTCTTTTTTCTTTTCTTTCTCCTTTTTAAAAGAAGCCTCTCAACAGCCTTTGCCACAGCTCGCAACCCCTCTACACAATATGGGCGTGCTCCTGGGGACACCACTGAGGCCCTACGTGGCTAGCACATGCTCGGAGACAGGCAAGCTGGAAATCACCTTGGCCACGCGCTCCGCCTCCATCACTGGCTAAGCCGGAGCAGATGTCCGAAGACAGGGAGGCCCGGACGGAGCAGGGCTGCTGGGTCTGCACTGCCTTCCCGCTCAGGCCCGTGCTGTCTGCAGTGAGCCCCGCACTGGCTTGGGCAGGGTCCTTAGCGGGAGGGCCTCTGCTGGAGTCAGCCAAGTGACCTGGGCGGGGGGAGAAGAGGCGACAGGCACGATGAGGCCCGCCGGGTCGGGGCTGTGTGGATCGAGTCTGTTCTGCCTGCTCGTTGCTGGGTGACCTTGGGGAAGCTCACATCTCCTGCAGACCACAGGCACATGGCCGCATCTCCCACACAGGAGTGATGGGGAAGAGCAAAGAAAGTGCCCAGTCTCTACCAGCCCCCACTACCGTGCGGGACTTGCGTTGAGCAAATACAGTGACAGAAGACACACCCAGGCACAGAGTGGCCTGTGTACTTCTCATCTCAGTCTTCCCTTAGCTCTGGGAACTGTCTCTGAATTCGTGTAATGGGTATAATTCATGGATGTGTACCCCAAAGGCTGTGGGCTTACAGTGAGCTTACGGTGGCTTGCCTGGCATGCTTGGGGACTTGGGCTCACAGGGGTTCCAGCCCAGAGTGCCGGGGCTCTCAACCAGCAAGCAGGCTGCACTGCTGCTCAGCAGGTCTCAGGAAGCCCTGACACGCAGGGATGTGGGCTGGTGACTGCCCGGGGCCAGGACAGTGCCACTCCAGGACTAGGTGTCAGCTTTAACAAGACTGGGAGATCATCACCGTCCTCCCGTCCTCCCCAGCCCCTAACGACAGCTGCTCAGCTGGCACACACCGAGAAATGGGTCAAAGGAAGCAGCCGCCATCCGTCCACGCAGTGCCCTGCAGAGGAGCAGGTGAGGGAGGGCAGCCTGAGCTTCCCTGGCACAGCCTGCAGCCTAGGGGCTCAGGCCCAGCGCTGAGCAGCCCCTGCCCACTCACGGACCTTGCCTCTCTCTGCATGAGGACAGAGGACCAGGACTGCCTTCATGCTGCAATGACTCCCCTGCTCCAGGGAAGGAGATTCAGTAAGGAGACAACCCCGAGTGGTCTTCGAGGTCCGAGGGTGTCACACCTGCACGGAGCCTACCTCCCAGGCTCACTCAGGGGTCCCCAGGCCCGCTCCCATCCCAGCCCTGCACCCGGAGGCCGACCTGTGCTGGAGGCCACGACCTTGAGCTGCCGCACCAGGGGGTTCAGCAGCTTGCCCGCCTTCAGCTTGCTCTTGCTGGTTTTTCTCCGGCGGCCAGTGGGGGGTGCCGTGTGGAAGAAGCCCACGTTGGGGGGCAGTGGCTTGCCCAGGCGGCGGTACAGAGCCTCGATCTCCTGCTTCTGCTGGCTCTGCAGCTCGGAGATCTCCTTCAGGTGCCTGCAGGAGGGGACAGGAGGGAGCGCCGCTGGGTTTCCTCGGTGTTTCCAATACCGCCAGCCCCTCCAGGAGGGAGGCGCCGTGGGAGAACATGGGGTGCAGGGTGGGCGCCCCGCCTGTGCCTTGGCCTGGACCACTCAAAGCGCCACACGGGGGCTGTAAAATGACACTGTTTGTTCACATCTAAATGGGGAGGTGCCAAGGTGAGGGGCCTCTGGCATCGATGTGCCCAATGGCACGGGCCAGACTAAGGGGCCTCAAACTTCCAAATACCTAGACTCAAACCGCTTCCATTGATACTTACAATGAAAGTCCCAAACACGAACACAGGCGAGGGGAAACCAGCAGGTGCCAGGCACCGGAGACTGCCTCTGTTTATCAGGCAAATGTGTGTTACTTCCCCCATGGGGGAAACAGAGAGTGGAAGGCCAAGGGATGCAGAGGGGAGGAAACAGAGGGGAAGAAGGTAGGGGGGTAGAATGGGGAGGGGAGTAGGCCGAAGGGAGGATGCGGAGGGGAGGAGGCCAAGGGGAGGAAGGTGAGGGGAGAATGGAGGGGGAGGAAGGTGAGGGGAGGATGCAGAGAGGAGGATGGAGAAGGGAGGATGGAGGAGGAGGAGGAAGGTGAGGGGAGAATGGAGAGGGGAGGAAGGTGAGGGAGGATGGAGAGGGGAGGAAAGTTGAGGGGAGGATGGAAGGGAAAGAAGGTGAGGGGAGGATGGAGAGGGAATGGTGGAGAAAGGAGGATTAAGGGGAAAGATGAGGGGAGGATGGAGAGGAGAGCATGGAGAGGGGAGAAAGGTGAGGGGAGGAGGCCAAGGGGAGGACGGTGAGGGGAGGATGGAAAGGGGAGGATGGAAGGGAAGGAGGGGGACGGGAAGATAGAGGAGGGAGAAGGGAGGATGAGGGGGGAGGAAGGTGAGGGGAGGATGGAGGGGAACGAAGGTGAGGGGAGGATGGAGAGGGGAGGATGGAGGGGAGGAAGATGAGGGAGGAAGGTGAGAGAAGGATGGAGAGGGGAGGATGGATGGGGAGGAAGGTGAGCAGAGGATGGAGAGGGGAGGAAAGTGAGGGGAGGATGAAGAGGGGAGAAAGATGAGGGGAGGATGGAGAGGGGAGGAAGGCGAGGGGAGGATGGTGAGGGAGGGTGGTGAGGGGAGAAAGGTGAGGGGAGGATACAGAGGGGAGGAAGGTGAGGGGAGAATGGAGAGGGGAGGAAGATGAGGGGAGGATGGTGAGGGGAGGTTGGTGAGGGGAGGAAGGAGGGGGGAAGATGGAGAGGGGAGGAAGGTGAGGGAAGGCTGGAGAGAGGAGGAAAGTGAGTTGAAGATGGAGAGGGGAGGAAGGTGAGGGGAGGATGGAGAGGAGAGGATGGAGAGAGGAGGAAAGTGAGTTGAGAATGGAGAGGGGAGGAAGTAAGAAGAAGATGGAGAAAGGAGGAAGGTGAGGGGAGGATGGAGAGGGGAGGAAGGT
>NW_012105664.1:1200760-1201713 GCF_000951045.1 Mandrillus leucophaeus | reverse complement strand
AGACAGAGAGAAGGAGAAAAGAAGAAAGCGGGAAGGAGACAGATGAGAGGCAGAGAGAGTGAGGAAGACACATGCCTCAGCGATCCCCCAAGACATACCCCCAAGGGCAGCAGGAGGTGTGGCATCCAGAGAAGCCAGAAGCCAGGCAGACAGCAGGGTGGTGGCCGGCCCAGCCTGGAGGACTCTGAGTGGGAGACTGCCTACTCGAAACCACAGGGAGGCCGGGCCTGGTGGCTCACACCCGAAATCCCAGCACTTTGGGAGGCCAAGGCAGGTGGATCATTTGAGGTCAGGAGTTTGAGACCAGCCTGGCCAACATGGTGAAACCCCGTCTCTACTAAAAATACAAAAATCCGCCGGGCATGGTGGCAGGCACCTGTAGTCCCAGCTACTCGGGAGGCTGAGGGAGGAGAATCGCTGAACCTGGCAGGTGGAGGTTGCAGCGAGCGAAGATTGCGCCACTGCACTCCGGGCTGGGTGACAGAGCAAGACTGTCTCAAAAACAAAAGCCTTCATCACTCCCTTGTCACCTGCTTGGCAGCTCCAAGCAGGCGCCGCTTGGCCAGGACTTCAGCCCCAGTGCCAGGGTTCCCTCACAACCGGGAAGCGGTGCCACGGCCCGGGATAGGGGGCGGCGCTTCCCGCCCGCAGGACCTACTTCTCCCGCAGACTCTGCAGCTCCTTCTTGATGTCAGCGTCCTCGAGCTCCGAGTCGTTGTCGCTGCTGATGTAGGACGACTGGGAATGGAAGGAGGTCACGCTGATTGTGGGGACCTTCATGCCTGCCCTGCTGGGCGTCTCAGGTCCCAGCGAGCCGGCCCGAGAAGGCCTCTGCAGGAAGGCGGTGGCCTTCTTCACGAAGTCGCCGGCCACGCTGCCACTCCCAGGCAGGGACGCCTGTTTCTGCACCGGGGGTCTCGCCCGAGGGCCCTCGTCCCCGGAGTCGCTGGACA
>NW_012105664.1:1194625-1196030 GCF_000951045.1 Mandrillus leucophaeus | reverse complement strand
TTTTTTTTTTTTTTTAAATGACTTCCTCTACTAAAAAAAGGAAATAAATAAAAACAAAACTCCAAACGGCTTTCTCCCTACAAACACCAGGGAGACACGGCATCAGATGATCTCCTGGAAGGGAGTACTATTTCAAGGGAGTGCTGACTGCCCCAGGGTTGGCGAACGGCTACGTGGGCAGGGGAGCGTCTTATCTAGGCTGGAGCTGATCCAGGCTGGTGGCTCTGCTCCGAGGCCGCACCCACATGGCCAAGCTCCCACGGTCCCAGACTGCAATGTGGCTCCCACACTGGGGGTGCCCTGACTGCTCCAAGCTGCCCCTGGGCTGCTCACCACAGAGCCCTGCAGCCTGGGACATCTGAAAGCACAGCCCGGGCTCAGCACGGGGTTCCTGGAGTCCTAGGAAACCCCAGCGCTCATGGCAGCAATGCTGCAGTGAGGCGCAGGCACCTCGGTATCCAGAGGGTTCAAATGAAAGGAAGGTTGGGGAGCCGCTGGCTACTGCCTATCAGAGGCCAAGTCACCTCAATTCCCAGTTGAGGCTGAAAAGTTACCCCACCCTCTCCTACATAGCCCCCAATTCCCCCTGGACTCCATGGCCCTCCCAGCATCCACCTTCCTGTTCTTAGGCTCCTTCCGGTCCTCTCCCTGCCCGTTCCCTAGGCCCCACCTGCCCCTGGCTCCCAACCACTTCTGCCGTTTCTAGTCCCTACCCCATTATCTCTACCCTCTGTCTCTGGCTCCTGGCCCCTGTCACCCAGGATAGAGGCTCTCAGAGCCTACAGCAGCTCCTGTCCCCAGTGTTTTCACATCCACACCTTCCCGCCCCCCACAAGCCTCTCTTCGTAGCAGCCACAGCTGGGCTGTGGCTTGGCAACATCTCAGCTCCCCTTTGTTCCTGCTGACTCTGACCACTGTCTCCCCAGGGTGACATTCCTGCTGAGCAAACGTGCCCAGGATCTGCTGCCCTCTATCCCAAAAAGTTCTAGGTCATGCCCACCTTGCGCCCCATCCACTCTCTGGCCTCCACCAAGAATCTGTTGAGCCATGTGGCCAGTGGGGGCCACCCTCCTGGATGCCTCTAAGATCAGCAGTGATTCCACCCATCCCTACCTTCCTGCCTCTCCCAGCAGCTCCAGTTCCCTCCTCAGTTCTGCATGAACACACAGCCACTCACTATATCCTCAATGCACGGCACTGACCACCCCACCAGCCTGGGCAGACAGTCTCTTAGCCGCTGTGCACACTGTGCAGAGAGGGTTCGTAGGAGAGGAAGGAGATGTGCATGGCTCCTCCCACCTAAGCCTGTGATCTCCAACACGACTCGACTTACAAATGTGCCTTCAGGCACTGGTGAATTTGGTGTCAGCCCTCCCATCCCGAAGGACATCTCAGTAACCCCCCA
>NW_012105664.1:1175254-1193130 GCF_000951045.1 Mandrillus leucophaeus | reverse complement strand
TTTCCGAGGGGACCCCGAAGCTCGAGCGCCGAGTGTCTGGGGGTGGCTGGCCTGGCCACCCGCTGTGGAAATGCCCACGCCACTTTGAGGGGGCTCTGCTGAGCTTTCTCCAGCGACTCCACCATCCCTGTCTGTGGGCTCCACGCGTGTAGGTCTCACAAAAGCAGGTACATCCTTGGGAAAAAGCGGAGATGAAGAGGTTTCATGTGAGCATCAGCACAGAGCAAACCCTGCCAACCAGCCAGGGGGTCGTCAAGTCGCCCTTACCTGGGGGGCGCTGGGGACCACACGGGAGTCTGAGGCCACCTGCCCTCCATCTCTGTCATAGCCCAGCATGCTCTTGGGAGATGCCTCTGCTGTGGGAACATCGGAAACGTTACTGGGGCTGAAGGAGGAGGAAGAGGCAGAGATGGCTCACAGCTGACCCAAAGCAGCCCAAAGTGACCCCACGGGAGTGCCGCCAGCCAGGCAGGACAACGGGAGTGGGCACTGGGAGGAGCCAGCTGTGGGTGCTCACAGCAGTTTTGGGAACTGAAAATACACCACGATGTCTTGGCCCCATGGCATTCTATGACAGATGCCCAATAAACCTGGGCAAGAGAAGAGGCGTCAGCCCCGGGCACCCTCGTGCAGCCAGGCCTTCTGTGCACCCGAAGGCCAGCACCCTGTCTCGCCCCACCGTCTGATGTGAGAGGGTCCCACGACACAGATCAACGGGGCCGGGTTCCAGCCCTGCTCCCAGGGTGTCTCAAAAACTGTCGCCCACTGCACCTGCAGCTGTTTCAGTGCTCTCTGTCTAGGGAGCTATTTGCGACCAGCTTTCCCAGGGCTGCCGTGAAGAGGCAATCAGAAAAGCCAAGCAAGTTGACATGGGGGCCTCGCCTGAGCTGAGACCCTCATGTGACAAAAGAAACTCGTGGGCAGGCCAGGGCATGAGCCAGACCTATGGGCCGCGGGAAAGGTGGCAGGGCAGACGGAGTCTCTGGGGAGGTTGGGGCCGCCCGCACATGTACACGTGTCTCCTTTGCACACCCCACTGGAAACCCACAAGGGAACAACACCCAAATCAGATTCCCAAGGAGACCAAATCTAGTCCCTATCACGTGTCCCCAACCCGTGGGCAACACCTGACTCCCCTCCTCACATCCCCGTGCCCACCTCCAGGGATAGGAGGCTCACTGTCAAATGTACTCTCTCCACTTCTAAATGGCTCCAACCGCCAGAAAAGGTCACTATTGCCAAACTAGAATCCGTCTCCTTGGAGCTTCCCCCATGAGTTCCGCACTTTGGAAAGAGCATGGACTTGGAGTACAAGTTATAGCATTTGTATGTTACTGAAGCTCAGTTTGCTCATCTGCCCAAGGGGCCCATGGGACGGACACATCTCACAGCACGAGGCCAAAGGAAGAGGAGCGCCACACGCAGCCCAGCGTGGTCAGGGCTGGCACTCCAACACCACCTCTCGTTTCCACCCTTGTGCAAAGGCACTCTTGCTTCTGCCCCGTCCCTCATCTTCCTCAGGCTAAACATCACCAGTTCCTTGAGTACACAGCTTCTGACTCCAGTGCCAGCTGCCACAAGCTCTCTTAAAGTCTGGAAATAAACGTGGCCCGGGACTACAGGGTCCCACCTGCGGCTGAGGTGCACTGAGGTTTCCGTGAGGAGGCCCACGGGAATCCTGCTTCATATTGTGCCCATCCCCCAAGAAAGCCCGGGCTGAGAAGGAAGCTCAGACCTCACAAGATCAGTCCAGCTCCCTTAGAAGGGACACCGAGGCAGGCAGGTAATGAAATGAGAAGCAAAGCAAAGGCGTTGCCACAGACAGCAGTGGCAGCCAGGAGCCACAAGGGAAAGCCCTGCACCAGGTCTTCAGGGACCGCCCTGGCCCTGGCGCTCCCAGCAGTCACAGGGCCCCCCAGCGCACTGCTCGGCTTTAGCTGAAGTAAGCCTGGGTTTTTGTGGGCATCTTGTTACCTTGCTGAAGAAAAGCAAGGGCTGGGGTGGATCCACTGGAACGTGTGCAGACCCTCAGCCACTGGAGAGTCCAGGAACTGTGACAAGTCCCTGCAGCATCCCAGCACCCACCAACCAGGGCTTTATCCGTTTCCCCGGAGGACTTCCTCTCTCTGGAGTGTTAGCATGTGGTTCCTTCTAGAACTCTGTGGGTTTTAATTAAGCCAGGGGCATCCAGTCTTTTGGCTTCCCTGGGCCACACTGGAAGATGAAGAACTGTCTTGGGCCATACATGAAATACACTAACAATAACTGATGAGCTTTAAAAAAAATTGCAAAAAAAAAAAAAAAAGAAAAAGAAAAGCTCATAAGAAGCTTACCAATTTGTGCTGGGCCCATTCAAAGCCATCCTGGGCCACATGCAGCTCACGGGCCAGAGGCTGGACAAGCTTGAATTAAATCATGACGGGCTCCTGCTGTGTCTGGGCCCCACCCTAGATGCTAAAGGATCCCTTACAGATAAAAGGATCTTCAAGAAATGCTTTTATCCCTTAAAAGATGAAAGATGAGGATGTGGATGCAGAAGGTTCTGGGGCAAGGAAGCTGGGCAGCACCTTGCGAACGCAGGGTTCAGCAGGAAGCTGTTACCTGTCATTGACGAAGATGTGCCCTGCTCCATCACAGCCCCTCGAGTGGGGGCCAGTTCTGACTTTTCCACCTGGAGAAAGAAACACAAAAAGAGAAGAGCTGTGAGACTCACACGTCAGCATCTCAGCAGTTGTATCTGCAAATCCACTCCCCTCGTCTCAAGCTGCCCCTGGGCTGTCCCAGTCCCTCTGTGTGCATGGATGGGGCTGTGTCACCTGACGCTGCACAAGCAGGACCCCAAACAGGGGCCACTTGTTGCAAAACATGCACGGGTGAGTCAGACACACGTGGGTGGGACATCGAGAGAGGGACAGGCCCTGAGTGAGGGTGGCTCTGCATAGTCGAGATGCCTGCCCACCCCCGGGCTCGCGCCTGGGCTCCAGCCCCTGACCCAGGGCGGTGTCTCTGGGACAAGGCAGTTACTCACCAAGGGCTGGGGCAGCTGGGCACGCCCTGCAACCGCCTCATTAGGTGCTGGGGGCAGGGCCAGGTCCCCCCCGCAGACCTCTGAGCGGGGCTGGTCCCCTCTCAGGGGCTCCAGGGTGAAGTCTCTGTCGCCCACCTCCACAGGGGTCCCGGCTGAGGCTGAAGAGGTGGGCACATGCTCCTGGTAGAGCAGAGTCCGCAGCTTCTCGTCCAGGCTCTTGATGGTGCTGTCCACAAAGCCGACCCTGGGGGGCGGCCCTTCCCCATCCGACTCCAGGGCCGAGGGTGGCTGTGGGGGCACGGTGGGTCCCAGGGGTGGGCTTGGGAACTGAGAAGTGGCCAGGCTGACAGCCCCCACTGAGGCAGGAAGCAGGGGAGTGGGCTGACCCAAGGCGGGCTGTGGGGCCCCGCTGTGGGGGCTGGGCTCAGGTGCAGGAGCTGGCAGGGGCTCCCCTAGGGCACTGGCCTCCCTGGTTGAGGCAGCCTCTGGAGCTGGAGCGCAAGGTCCTAGGCCCACCACGACGGGCTGCACAGCAAGCGGGGCCTCGTGAGTCTCCACTAGTGGCTGAGAAGTCTCGAGCTCACTGGTCGGCCCCTGAGGGGTCCCTGGACCCCCTGCCTGGATGGCAGTTCCTGATGCTGGCTCTGGCATGGTGCTGGTGGCTGAAGCTGCTCCATCTTGGGGCAGAGCAGTCACAGGAGGGGAGGAGGGGGCCAAAGGGGCTGGGGGCCCCCCAGGAGGGTTGCTGGGGCCTGCCTGGCTCAGGAGCTGCTGACCGGCTAGAAAGCCGGGTTGTTCCTTTGAGGACAGCTGGTCTTTATAGGGCGCTGGATCTAGAAGAAATGGGGAAAATGCCTTTGTACCAGGGTACTCCAGTTCCTATCTACCTGTCTCTTCCCTGGCTAAAAAGATGCCTCACACGGCCTGGCCACGGCCCCAGCGTGCTGGTCTTCTCTGTTTCCTGACACACCAGGCTCCTGCCTGCCTGCAGCTCAGCCCAGCGCCGGCTGCTGCCTCCTGTAACCCCTCCCACAGGTCTCTGGGCCACCAGCTGCACAACTCCAGGTCCCGGTTCCCATAGTGTCCCTTGCAGCTGAACCAGCACCACCCTTCCTTCTGTGTCCTCTGCAGCATGGGACCATCAGCTGCGGCTGTTGCCTGTCATCGGTCTGTCACCTGCACGGACAGCTCCGGAAAGATACGGCTCTTGTCTATCTTGCACTGGACAAAAGTTATTCAAGGAAATTTAAAAATTAGAGTTTAAGTAGTGAGCTGTACACACTTCCATGCCCAGGAGTGTGCAGGAGCCTGGAGCCTTCAGATTCAGACCCCCAGTCTTTGGTATGGTCAGAAGCGCAGCCAGGGCTGGTCAGTGACCTTGTGGGAGGAATCCAGAACCCCAGCAGTCTAACCAAGTCTCACTGTGCCTTGTACAGGAGCTCACGGAGCCTCCACCAGGCTCACTAGGACTGCGGGCATCTGAGAGGTGGCAGGACAGTGTTTCTCAAACTTAATTGGCCTTGGAGCCCAGTTTTCCTCACTTGCAACCCAACCTTTTTTTTTTTTTTTTGGAGACGGTCTGGGCTGTCACCCAGGCTGGAGTGCCGTAACGCAGTCTCACCTCACTGCAACCTCTGCCTCCCGGGCTCAAGCAATCCTCCCACCTCAGCCTCCCTTGTAGCTGGGACCACAGCTGGATAATTTTTGTTTTTCATATGAGACTGGCTTTCACCATGTTGCCCAGGCTGGTCTTGAACTCCTGGGCTCAAGCAATCCGCCGGCCTCAGCCTCCCAAAGTGTTGGGATTACAGGCGTGAGCCCCCATGCCCAGTCCACTTTGTCTTTTTAAAACACACAAAGAAAATGCACACAAAAAAAGAAAACTGTTTAAAAAATAAAAGGGAAGAATGGGGAGATTACTAGGGCCCTGATGCCCTCCCTTGTGCCCCCAGACTCCCTTGGCCCCCATCCCCGGCCTGGCCCAACAAAGGTAAACTAATTTGACAAGCATTTCCTCCACTGCTCTTCTTTCCGACCTTACCGTTTGTCTCTCTAAACACCATGGTCCAGGGCTGCATGTTCTATCAATGCAATGGTACTCTATTCTCTGGCGCCTGGGCTCTCACCTGTGTTTGTGAGATGTGTCCTTGTTGTGTTTGCACAACTGCACCACGATGCACACATCCGTTCTGTGCTGGTGCTGGCTGGGCTGTGGCCGGGTGGGACCACGGCTAAAACTGAGGCACAGTGTGCGCGGGCCCGTGTCCCGCCAGGCACACGCCAGTGGGGACCTGCAATCCCCTTTAGCCTTATGTAGGGGTGCTAAGCTGCTTCCCCAAGCGGAGTCAATGCCCCCACCATCGGCAGCCTCTGAGCACCCCTAGGACCGTGTGATGGCGTCTCATTGTGGTTCGTTATTGTTTTTAATTGTGGAAAAAACATTGAAGATGAGATCTGCTGTCTTAACACATTTTTAAAAGCACGATACTCTATTATAACTATAGGCACGATGTTGTGTGTCAAAGCTCTAGAGCCTCCTCAGCTTATACAACTGAAACTTGATGTCCACTGAACTTGGTAACTCCGTTTCCCTCTCCCTCCAGCCGCTGGCAACTTCTATTCTGCTCTCTGCTTTGATTGTCTTTGGCTCTGACTGTTCTAGATACCGCACATGAGAGGAATAAACCGTGTAGTCTTTCTGTGCCTGGCTTATTTCATAGAGCATAATGTCCTGCAGGTTCATCCATGTCGTCGCAAATGGCAGTTTCCTTGTTTCCGTGGTTAAACAGTACTCCACCGTGCAAACACATCACGTTTTCTTTATCCATTCCTCTGTCAATAGACACTTAGGCTGTTTCCATATCTTGGCTATTGTGAATAACGCTGCAGTGAACACAGGAGAGCGGATACTTCTTCCAAACCTTGTTTTCAATTATCTTGAATATATACCCAGCAGTGGGATTGATGGATCATATGGTAGTTCTATTTTAATTTTTTGAGGAAGGTCCACATTGTTTTCCATAATGGCTGTACTAATTTATACCACACTGCACAAAGGTGCCCTGTCTCCACATCCTAGCCAATACTTGCTGTCCTTTTTTTTTTTTTTTTTTTTTGAGACAGAATCTCGCTTAGTTGCCCAGGCTGGAGTGCAATGGCGCGATCTCAGCTCACTGCAAGCTCCGCTTTCCGGGTTCACGCCATTCTCCTGCCTCAGCCTCCCGAGTAGCTGGGACTACAGGCGCCGCCACCTCGCCCGGCTAATTTTTTGCATTTTTAGTAGAGACGGGGTTTCACCGTGTTAGCCAGGATGGTCTCGATCTCCTGACCTCGTGATCCGCCTGTCTCGGCCTCCCAAAGTGCTGGGATTACAGGCTTGAGCCACCGCGCCCGGCCCTGTCCTTTGTTTTTGAGAGCAGCCATCTTAACAGGTGTGAGGTGATAGCTCAGTGTGGTTTTGATTTGCATTTTCCTGATAATATCTAATTCAATCGAGTACCTTCTCCTGTGTTCACTGGCCATCTGGGTATCTTCTTTCAGGGCACACCTGTTCAAGTCTCTTTCCTGCTTTTCTACAGAGCTGTCATTCTTTTCTTTTTAATTTGTGGTTCTTCATGGATGCTGGGTAGAGAATTGTTTGGGGGCAATCTGTACTACAGACATCCCTCGCTCTGTGACTTGCCTGTGGGCTCAATTAGTGGTGTCTTTTGATGAACAACAGTTCTTGATTTTAATACAGTCAAATTTAACCAATTTTTAGCCAGTCTTTCCCACTTGCATATTTTGTGGAACTTGAACATGTATATTCTACGTGGGGGCCATAATGATACTGCCTCTTATTACTTCTAGGAACTTTACTGTTTTCCCTCTTAGAGATTCACAAGCCACTTGTTACTGAGTTTTGTGTGTGGTGTGAGGTCATCTCCCTGTGTGGACAGCCTACTGTCCCAACTCCTTCTGTTAAGAAGACCATCCTGTCTCCACTGTCTGGCAATCGGACCTTTCTTGTCAACCAAAGATGTGTCCAAAGATGTGGGCCTGCTTCTGAGCTGTCTTGACTCCATTGCTCAATTTCTCTGTCCTTGTTCTAGGACCAGACTATCTCTGTGACTCCAGGTTTACATGAGTCACAACATCTAGGAGAATGATATCCTTCCTCTAGAAGCTGTCTTGGTTTTGACTGGCTTTTGCATTTCTATAAAGAGTATATAATCAGCTTGTTGATGCTTATTTAGAAATGGTTAGAATCTGAATCTACAGACCTAGTTGGGAAGAAGTTTTTATAATACTGAATCTTCCAGTCCATGAATATGGTACGTATCTTCCTACTCATTTCTTTTTAAAATTTCTCTCAATGTTTTATAGTTCTTGGTATACAGATCTTACATACTTTTTGTTAGACTCATACACTGGTGTGTGGCATTTTTGTGTTAATATAAATTGAATTTTTCAATATTCCTTATTTTCTGATTGTTGTTGGTATAAAGATAACTGCAGTCTGTAGCTACTTCACTAACTTATTAATTCTAATTTATCTGTAAATTTAAGTCTCTATGTATATAATCATGTTATCAGCAAACAGTGATAGTTTTATTTCCTCCTTTCCAATCCTTATCACTTTTTAAAACAGTAATTGTTTTAATGCTATTAGATATTGAGGCAAAATGATAAAATTACAGTGTTACCAAAAGGCCACGATTATGTCTTCTTCAAAATAGAAAGAGTTTTAGCAAATGTATTCCTTGGAAATAACTGCTATTTAGCCCAATAATTTTATAGGTAGAGCTTCTGAGTCAAAGAAGAGTTATCTTGTTCTGCCCACAGTTTTAACAAAAAATAGTAATGCTAAAAGGAATATTACCTTTTATGTAACACTATATAGCATTATATTGATCAGAACAATCATTCAGCTGAGTGTCTACTATGTGGCATACATTATGTATTTATTTCCATTTACAGAGTAGTTGATATTGGAGTAGATAATAGAAAAACACCAACCTCAAGTTAGTACCAACTCAAATAAGCAAACATTTTCTTTGGAAGACCGTGTTCAGAAATAAATACCATTTTCTTCAAAAGAAAAATAAAGTGATTGTGACGCCACCATGACACTTCCTTATATATACTTACAAAAAGTGGTCAGGGCATTGGCTCTTAAATTGGGCTGCAGGTTGGGTCTTACCCCCAGAAATCCAGATTTAGCTGCATGAGGCAGGGCCTGGGCTTCTTCAATCCTATTGCTTTCCCTTCTTTTTCTTTCTCCCTTTTTACCTCTACCCCTTCCTTTCTTCCCTGCCCACCAACCCCCACTGCCCCCCACAATATCTAGGACACAGGTTACTGAATAGAAGTGGTGAGAATGGGCATCCTAATCTTGTTCCCCATCTCAAAGAGAAAGCATTCCACATTTCACCATTAAGAATATTTGCTGGGGTTTTTTTGTTTGTTTTTGTTTTTGTAAAAATAGAATTTCCCATCTATTGGGACATAGTGAATAAATTGTTTATTCAAATTAAGTTAAACCAACCTTGCATTCTGAAATCACTGCAACTTAGTAACCTGTCATACATACTCTTTTCATGTATCACTAGATTTAATTTGCTACTATTTTGTTTAGTATTTTTGCAAGTGCTGATGGAAGAGGGAGAGACTGACCTGTTATCTTCCTATTTTATAATGTTCTCAGTCAGATTTTTGTGTCAAAGTTATGCTAGTTTGATAAAACAAGCTTCTTTGTTCTCTGGACGTGTTGGGTTAGATCAGAATTATTTCTTACTTAAGTATCTGTGGTAAAGCCATCAAGTTGAAACTTTTCCTTATAGGAAGGTTTTCTTCCCCTTATACACACCTATGTGTGTGGACACTCACTTTGATGGAGGCCAAGGGGTCCAAACTTATGTGCCTGATTTCTTTCTCACTGCCTTTTCTTCAACTATGATTTCTCTTTCCCTAACATTTGAGTGAGTCCATCTTTCTCATTATTGTGAACATTCCTTGTGTGTGTGTGTTTTTTGTTTTTTTTTTTAACTATGCAGCATCCATTTGCTTCCTTGTTGGGTAGTGCCACTCCAAATTTCCTCTTGGGAACAACTGTCACTTACTTTAACTCCAGGGCTGCGCCTGCAATTTGGGCACAAGTCAGCGTGGATTCCAGCCACTAGCCACGACTGCTTTAGAGAATGTGTCCTTGTTCTGCATAATGGGAGTCAGGGCCAGACATATGAAACCTTTTGAAAAGGGTCTCTATTTTCTGCCTGCACTTGAACCTGAAAGACTATACACTCTGAGTTGTTCCAGCAATCTTGCCACCAGGAAGGGTAGACATGAGAAGGCTTCTAATGACTGATTTGACATTTTACTGTTTATAGCGCTTTTCAGATTTTCTATTTCTTCTTCAATAAGTTTGGTAAGTTGTAGTTCCCTAAGACACAATCCAAAGAAATTTTCACATTCTTATATTTGTCTTAATGTTTATAGGATTGTGGCAGTGTCCCCCACCTTTTCATCCCTAATATTGATTACGTATGTATTCTCTCTCTCTCCTTTAGTCAGTCTCATCACAGGGGGCTTACTGATGCTATGAGCCTTTTCAAAGAACCATTGCTAAGCTCTGTGGATACTCTATTGTATATGTGTCTACTATTTCATTAATTTATGTTCTTATCTGTTCTACTTTCTCCTTTATTTGGGTTCCATTTTCTCTTTTGCTAACTTTTTGCAGTAAATACTTTTATTACTATCAGACTTTTCTCCTGTCCAATATGTGCATTTAAAGGCTACAAAGTTTCTGCTCAATATGCTGTAACTGCATCTCACAAATTTTGGTATGTAATATTTTCATTAGCATGACGTTCTTATCATCATTGAGAATGTTTTATTAGTTTCCATTGTAATTCCTTCTTTGCTAATGAGATATTTATAAATGCATTGCTTTAACTATCAAATGTGGATATTTTCTAGTTATCTTCTAGTTAATGAGTTCGAGTTTACTTCCAACTTTAATCAAAAGCATGCATCAAGTGATTTTGATTCTTTGAAACTTGTTGAGATTTGTTTTGGGTCTGCATAAGGTTAAATTAAAAATACGCTGTGTGCATGAAAAAATAGTGTATTCTTCAGCTGCCGAGTACAGTGTCCTGTATGTATAAGATACTAATTCTGTGGTTGAAATTTTCTCTATCCCTACTGAGTGTCTCCCTATTCCAAAAGTTGAAATATCCCATGAGGACTGTAAATTGCTCCATTTGTTTTAGTTGTGTTAATTTTTACTTTATGCATTTTGAGGCTTTATTACTAAACATAAGCAAACATTAAATTATTATATCCTCCTGGCCAGCTGAGTCTTTCACCATTACGTTTTTGCCTTAAAATCTACATTGACATAAAAATATAGACATTAGCTTTCTCTAGGTTAGTATTTGTGTGTTCTTTTTCCTTTTTTTTTTTTTTTAACTTTTAATATTTTTATAATCTTATGTCTTAGTTTGTTCTGGTTTTTTTCACTTTTGAGAATCTTTGAGATTTAGTCCATTTACATTTAATTACTGATCTACTTGGGTTAAAACTAGCATCTTACTAAAGATTTCTATGTGCTCTCCATGTTCAGTGTTTCTGTTTCCTTCCTTCCTTGCCATATTTTTAAAAACCCCTTCCCCACCTGCCCCCTCCACCACAAGTGTGGAGGTTACCTGCTATTCTACGAGTCTCGCAGGGGTTACTCTAGAGACTACCACGTGCATTCTTGATTTGGCTCTCTGCCCAGGCAACATGGAATCCTGGAGCCCTTTAAGCGCATCTCCTGCCTCCTGATAAATATGCCCCATTTTCATGCATTGTAACATACCAAACATTTTAAACCTCAAGACATTATTTTTCACATCCAGTCAAAATGCACTTAGATGTACTCATACAATTATAATTCCACTGGTTTTTGTTCCTACCTGCGTTCTGGCCTTTCATCTGCAGTCACTGTTCTTCCGTCTAAAAATATTCCCTTTAGTATTTCTTTTTTTTTTTTGAGGTGGAGTCTCGCTCTCGCTCCGTCACCCAGGCTGGAGTGCAGTGGCCGGATCTCAGCTCACGGTAACCTCCGCCTCCGGGGTTTACACCATTCTCCTGCCTCAGCCTCCCGAGCAGCTAGGACTACAGGCTCTCGCCACCTCGCCCGGCTAGTTTTTTTTTTTTTTGTATTTTTTAGTAGAGATGGAGTTTCACCGGGTTAGCCAAGATGGTCTTGATCTCCTGACCTCATGATCCAACCGTCTTGGCCTCCCAAAGTGCTGGGATAGTATTTCTTTAATTGAGCTGTGAAGGTGATGACTGCCTTTCTCTTCATTTCATCTTCACGGAAGTCAGATCCTTTCACCAATATTTGAGGCTGGGGCTTATTTCCTTCAGCACTGCGAGGACAGCACTATCCCTTGTCCACTGACATATGTTGTCTGTACTGAGACAGGGGCTTCCAAACCTTTAAAGGACCAGTTTTTTCTTTGGCATCCTTTAAATTTTCCCATGTGCCTTTGGTTTTCAGCACTTTATGATATATGTAAGTGCAGAATTATTTTTTAACTTACAGAGTTTGGAAGTTTCTTGAATTAGTGGCTTCAAGCCTTCCAATTCTCTGCATTATCTCTTCAAACTTGTTTTTGCCGCATTCTCTTGCTTTCTGGGACTCCAATTACATGATGTGTTTGATCATCTCACTGTAACCTCTATATTTCTTAGCACCTCTTTTCTATTTTCTGCTGTTTTCATTATCCTTATTTTACTTTAGTTTCTTTAGAGCTACCTATTTAGCTTGCTGATTCTCTCTCTGGCAGTGTACAAACCATCCTCTGATGTCTTAATTTTAACTAATGTATTTTTCAGTTCTACAACTTCCATTTAGCTCCTTTTTTTCTTTGGCATAGTTTCTAATTCTTTGACAAAAATTTCAATCTAGTCATTTGTCTCTTTTAATGCAGTAGGCAAACTTAATTCTCAGTCTGGTAACTCCACCATCAGGAACCTCTGCTGGCATGCTCTGTTACTGCTGTTTGGATCTTAATAGCTTTATTTAGGTGTAATTGCTGCAATAAGTTGCACATATCTAAGTTTTGACACAGGCATATAAGTAAAATCATCACAATCAATCCAATGAACATAGTCATCACCCTCCTGGATGTTCCCTTGTGAACCTTGCGTCCGTTCTTCCCTCTCCTTTCCTGCCACGCCTTTGTTCCCAACTACTGATCTGCTTTCAGCCACCACAAATAACTGTGCATTTTCTAGAATTTTATATACGTCCAGTCACATGGCAAGCATTCTTTCTTGTGTTCATTCAGCATAATTATTCTGAAGATCATCCATGCTGCAATGGGTATCAACAATTGATTCCTTTTTACTGCAGAGTAGCATTATAGTGTATGAATAAACCACAAAGTGTTTCACAAAGGCAGGTGGAAAAATTCAAAGAATGTTAGAGAAAAAACAGGTTCTTTAAAGGTTTGGAAGATTCTGCCACAGTACAGACAACATATGCCGGTAGACAAGACATAGTGCTGTCCTCACGGTGCTGAAGAAAATAAGCCCCAGCCTCAAATCCTGGGGAAAGGATCTGATTTCAATGAAGATGAAATTAACACAAAAGCATTCATCAGCTGCACATTTCAACTCAAGAAACGTGGAGGATGGACACCTGAGCCATTTCCAGGTCTTGGCTATCATCAATAATGCTGCTATGAACATTCCTTTGCAGTGTACAGGCATCTATTTTAACTGATTTTGGTTAAGTACACAGAAGTAAAATGGCTGGATCACATGGTTATCTACACATATACTTTTAAAAGAAATTACCAAACTGTTTTCTAAAGTGGCTATAGCATTTCATACAGTGCATAAGAGCTCTAGCTCCTCCATGGCCTCGCCAACACGTGATCTCTTAAAGTTTAGTTATTTTAATAGGTGTCTCATTGTGGTATTAATTTGCATTTCCCTACTGAATAACCATCTTTTCATACACCCCTTTGACATCCACATAATCTTTGGTGAAGCAACTGTACCAACCTTTTCATTAGATCGTTTCTTACCATTGTCTTTTCAGAGTTCCTGATATTATCTGGATACAAGACCTTCATCACATATATGCTTGGAAAATATTTTCTCCTAGTCTCTAGCCTATGTTTTCATTCCTTTTGTGTCTGTCAAAGAGTAGACAGTTTAAACTTTGATGAATTCAGTTTACTAATTTTTTGTTTTACAGATCATGCTTTGATGTTTTATCTTAGAAATCTCTGCTGACCCAAGGTTACACAAATTTTCTCCTAGGTCTTCTACTATAAGTTTCATTGTCTTCAGTGTTACATTTAGTTCTCCATTCTATTTTGAGTGGATTTTTGTATATAGCATGCACTATGAATAAATATATATATATATATATATTTTTGTATAAGGATGATCAACTGTTCTAAGACTGAAAAGATTATCCTCTCTTCCCTGAAAGTCATTTAAATGTTTATCAAAAGCCAAGCATCTGTAGGTTGTGTGGGTTGATTTCCAGACTGTTTCATTTTGTTGATCTATTTGTCTTTGCATCAATACCACATTGTCTTGATTACTGGAATTTTATAATAATTATTGAAATCTGGCATTGTTAGTTCTCTGATTTAGTTCTGTTTCCAATTTTCCATGTCCTTTGTGTTTTCATGTGAAATCCAGAGCTGGCTTCTCAGTTTCTACAAAGACTGCTGGTCTTCTGACTGCAGCTCATTGGCTCTGTAGGTCAATTTAGGGAGAATGAGCACTGTAACAATCCTGTGTCTTCTGACCCATGAATAGGGCACTTGTTTGGATCTTCTTTAATTTCCATTAGCACTGTTCTGCAGTTTTCACTGTACAGATCTTGCACATATTGTCAGGTTTAACCCTAAATAATCCATACACAAATAATTTTTTAGAATTTCAATCTTTGATTGTTGTTAGCATACAGAAATACAACTGCTTTTCATATACTGATCACGTATCTTACCACCCAGCTCACTTACTGATTCTAGTTGTGATGGGGATTCCATTTGTTTTTCTACACAAACAGGTTTTCTGTAAATAAAGACGGGTTTAGTTCTTCCTTTTCAACCCGGATGTGTTTTGTGCCCTTTTCTTGTGAACTGCCCAGAAGCTCCAGGTGGATGAAGAGAGGTGGAAGAACAGACATCCTCACCTAGTTCCTGATCTTTGGGGATGCTTTTTGGCTGTTCACCATTAAGTACGATGTTGCCTGTAGGATTCTGTATATTCCCTTCATCAGGCTTAGGAAGTTCCTTTCAATTCCAAGTCTTCTGAGGATGTTTACAATTGTTGGGTTTTGTCAACCGCTTTTTCTGCATTTATTGAGACAACCATATGAATTTTGTTTTCTAGTTGATCGGTATGGTGAATTACACTTCCATAGCTTTTTGAACATATGAACTACAGTTATAGTAACTGTCTTAATGTGCTTGTCTGCTAATCCTAATGTCTGTATCAGTTATGGTTTGGTTTAGAAGGTTGCATTTTTCTTATGTTGTCCTGTCTCATAATTTGGATTGGATGCCAGATGATGTAAAATATACCATATTGGGTGCTGGATGAATTTGTATTCCTATAAACATTCTTGAAGTGTGTTGTGGGATGCAGTTAGTTACTCTGAAACAATCTGATTTTCTCAGATCCTGCTCTTAAGATCTGACAGGTGAGATAAGAGAAGCACTTAGTCTAGGGCTAATTATCCTCGAGGACTGAGGCAAGCCCCTCTTTTGTACTGTACCCAAAACCCCTTGAATTATAAGGCTTTCCAGCTGGCTGGCAGCAACAGACATCCCCAGGCCTGTGTGAGTTCCCAGGTCCACTGCCTCTGATCCTTCATGGTGGGCCACTCCTCGGCCTGGGTGAGTTTCCTCACACACAGTGTTCTGCTAAATCATCCAGGGGAATCACCCGTTATCTTCAGACTCTTCCCTCCGCAGCTCTCTCCTCTCCAGAACTCCGCCTTGGAAATTCTTGACATTTGGGTCTCTCCACACTCTCAGCTCGGTCTCCTCACTCCACAGTCTCCCAAGCTCGGCCGGGGCTCTTCCTTCCCCGCTCTGGAATACAGACTTTTTCAAGGCAGTGGGCTGAGATAACTGCAGTGACTCTTTTCAGTCTTGCAGGATCCTTCACTGACTGATGTTCAAAGCCTTGAAAAAAACATTGTTATATACATTTTGAATGCTTTTTAAGTTGTTTTCTGAAGGAAAACAAATCTAGAGCCTACTATTCCATCTTGGCCTAAAGCAGAAGTATGAGGGCCCTTTTTATTGTTGATGGTTTCTGCTGCTTTTCTCTTATGCTATCTCATCGCTGTCTCATTATCTGCCTGGTCATCTTTTTCAACACATGTAAACTTAGAGGAACTTTAAAACTTACCATACAGTAACATTAACTTTTTCTTTATAGGTAGGGTTCTATGAGTTTTGACACACATGTATCCATTTAGTTACCACCACAATCAGGATAGAAAACAATTCCATCACCCCAAAACACCTCCTTGCATGCTCCCTATAGAAGAACACTCCCCTAATCTCTGGAAAGCACTGACCTTGTTCCTTATTATAGTTTAGCTTTTTAAAAGTGTCATTATAAATGGAATTATACAGTACGAAGCCTTTGGAGATTGGCCTATTTCACTCAGTTTAAGGCCTTTGAGGTTCACCCATGTTGATCAATTTACCAATGATACATTGCTTTTTCAAAGTACCATAGTTTTTATCTATTTACCCACTGCAGCAAAACTGGGTTGTTTCCGGTTTTGGCAACTGGGTAATTACGAGTAAAACTGTAATCGTTCATACGTAGGTGTTTAAGTGAACGTAAGTTTTCATTTTTCTAGGGTAAAAACTGAGTAAAATTGCTATGACATATAGTAAGTATATCTTTTATAATAAACTGCCTAGCTGTCTTCTAGAATGGCTGTATCATTTTACATCCCCCCAGAAATGTATGAGTTCCAGCTGTTCCACAGCCACACCCAGATTTGATGCACTCAGTCTAGTCATTCTAACAGGTGTCCAGTGATGCCTCCCTGTGGCTGCTTTAATTTACATTTCCCCAGGAGGCAATAATATTGAACAACTCTTCATGGACTTAATTGTCATCCTTATACGCTCTTTGGTGAAGTGTCTGGTCATCTGCTCAAGTGAGTTGCTCTTTTTTTTTTTTTTTTTGGAGACAGAGTCTAGCTCAGTCGCCCAGGCTGGAGTGCAGTGGCGTGATCTTGGCTCACTGCAATCTCTGCCTCCTGGGTTCAAGCAATTCTCTGCCTCAGCCTCCCGAGTAGCTGGGATTATAGGCGCCCACCACCACACCTGGCTAACTTTTGTATTTTTAGTAGAGACGGGGTTTCACCATCTTGGCCAGGCTGGTCTTGAACTCCTCACCTCATGATCCACCTGCCTCGGCCTCCCAAAGTGCTGGGATTACAGGCGTGAGCCACTGTGGCCAGCCGAGTTGCTCCTTTTTTTAATGCTCATTTTACTGTTGAGTTTTGAGAATTCTTTACATATGCCTGGCACAGACACCATGTTGGATATGTGATTTGCCATTATTGGCTACCAGTCTGTGGCTTGTCTTTTCATTCTCTTAACAGTAGTTTTCACAGAGCAAGATATTTTAATTTTGACATTGTATCCATTTTTTCTTTTATACACCATATTTTTGGTGTCAGGTCTAAGAACTCCTGCCTGGCACAGATCAAAAAAGATTTTTCTCCAATGTTTCCCTGTGAAAGTTATACAGTTTTTGCATTTTACATTTGATCCACTTTGAATTAAGTTTTGAGTAAAATGTGAGGCTTAAAGGTTCATTTTTTTGCATAAGGATGACCAATTGTTCCAACATCTATTGAAAAGATTATCTTTTCTTGGATTGCTTTTGCATCTTTCTCAAAAAAATCAAATGGCCATATTTGTGTGGGTCTATTTCTGGGCTCATTCTGTTCCACCGATCTGTGTACCAATCCCTTTGCCAATATTATACTGTCTAGATTACTGTAACTTCATAGTAATCTTAATATTCAGTAATGTGATCCCTCTAACTTGATTCTCCATTTTCAAAATGATTTTAGCCATTTCTATGTCCTTTGTACTTCCATATAAATTTTAGAATGTCAGTATCTACAAAAAGTAGTCTGCTTTAATTTTTGTTACTGCAATGCATCTACAGATCCAGTTGGGGAGAAGTGACAGTTTTACTATGTTGAGTCTTCCAATCCATGAACACAGTATGCTTCTCTAGTTAGGTAACCTTTGATTCATTTCATTAGTACTTTGTCGTTTTCAGCATACAGATTCTGCATGTTTCATTAAATTTGGATCCATGTATATCCTTTTGTGGGGAGCTACTATAAATGGTAAAGCCTTCAAATTTTGGGTTTTCAATTGTTCACTGCCAGTGTATAGAAATATTGAGGTATTTTTGTATGAGGACTGCGTATCCTATGGTATTGCTAAACTCACTTATTAGTTCTAGGAGTTGTTGCTGTAGAATCCATGTCATCATCTACATACATATGAAATCATGTTATCTGCAAATAAGATAGTTTTATTTCTTTCTTTTTAATCCACATACCTTTCACTTCTGTTTCTCGCTTGTCTTTAAGTCTGGCTAAAACAGTTCAATGCTGAATAAGATACGTGAAAACATATTATTGCCTTGTTTCTCAATATTAGGGAGAACACATTTGGTCTAATATGCTGTAAACAGTGGGTTTTTATGTTGTGTGTGTGTGTGTGTTTTACATTAATCAGACTGAAGAAGTATCCTTATTTTCTTAGTTTGCTAAGAATTTATATATATA
>NW_012105664.1:1172980-1175204 GCF_000951045.1 Mandrillus leucophaeus | reverse complement strand
TTTTTTTTTTTTTTTAAAGAAACCTGGGTCTTGCTATGTTGCCCAGGCTGGAATGCAGTGGCCATTCACAGGCACAATCTTAGCACACTGCAGCCTCGACCTCCTGGCCTCAAGTGATCCTCCTGCCTCAGCCTCCCAAGGTGCTACAACTATAGGCATGTGCAATTATGCCTAGCTTGTTTGCCGAGGATTTTTGTCATGAATGGATGTTGTATTTAGTCAAACGATTCTGCTGTGTCAACTGTTATGATCATATGTTTCTTCCTTCTTTAGACTATTAATATGGTGGACTGACTCTTCAATATCGCTCTCCCAGCATATACCCACTTTCTCATGGCATACTGTCCTTTTAATATAGTACTGAATTTGACTTGCTAATATTTTGAGAACATTTGCCCTCTATGTTCATGAGACTTATTGGTCTATCATTCTGTTTTTTGGTACTGTCTTTGGCTGGTCCTAAAATCAGGGCAGTGCTGGCCTTGTAAAATGATTTGGGAAGTGTTCTTTCCTCTTCTATTTTCTGGAGGAGATTTTGTGGAAGTGGTATTGGTGTTGAATCTCTTTTAAATGTCTGGCAGAAGTCACCAGTGAAACTATTTTGGCCTGGAGAATTCTTTTTGGGGAGATTTTTAACTACAAATTCATTATTAAAAGAATGAATTCAAAAATAGGTATAGGGCTATTCAGATTATCTATTCTATCTTAGATGACTTTTAGTAGTTTACGGCTTTTGAGGAATTAGTCTCTTTCACCTAAATTGTTTAATTTCTGTCTGTAGGCTTGTTCAGACTATTGCAGTATTATCTTTTTATCCTTTACAGTAATATACCTCTTTTATTCCTGATATTGGTCTTTTATGTGTTTTCTTTAGTATTGGTATTTCGTTTTTTCCTTGCAGTCTTGCTAGAGGTTTATCATTTTATTAACTTCTAAAAAAATAAGTTTGTTTCATTGGTTTTTGTCTATGATTTTTGTTTTAGATATCATAGCTTTCTGCTCTTGTCTTTATTTTCTTCATTATGCTTGCTTCAAGTTTATTTTCCTATAGGTTTTCCTTGTTTCTACCTAAGGTAGAAGGTTGAGTTATTGACTTGAGTCCTCTTTTCTCATCTAAGCATTTTAGTGCTATAAATTTCCCTCTAAGTACTGCTTTAACTACATCCCACAAATTTACTATGCTGTATTTTCATTCTTGTTCATTTCAAATTGTTTTCCTTCCAACTTTTTCTCTTACCTGTAAATTATTTATAAGTGTTATTTAATTTTATATTACACTGTATAGGAGAACATACTTGACATAATTTCAATACTTTTAAATTTGTTAAATTTTGTTTTATAACTCAGGCTATGTTAACTGTTCTATACGTACTTGAAAAAAACTGTATTCTGTTTTTGAGTGGAGTGTTCTATAAATGTCAATTAGGTCAAGTTAGTTGATAGTGTTTTCAGATCTTCTATATTCTCGCTAATTTTCTATTAGTTCTATTATTGAGAGTGTTGGAGTCTCCAATTATAGTTGTGGATTTGTCTATTTCTGCTTTCAGTTCTGTTAGTTTTGAAGCTCTGCTGTTAAGTGTGTATACATTTAGGGCTGTTATGTCCCTTGATGAATTTATTCTTTATAAATATGTAATGTTAGCTGGGCGCAGTGGCTCACTCCTGTAATCCCAGCACTTTGGGAGGCCGAGGCAGGTGAATCATGAGGTCAAGAGTTGAGACCATCCTGGCCAACATGGTGAAACCTTGTCTCTACAAAAAATACAAAATTAGCTGGGAATGGTGGTGTGTGCCTATAGTCCTAGGTACTTGGGAGGCTGAGGCAGGAGAATTGCCTGAAGCCAGGGAGGCAGAGGTTGCAATGAGCCAAGATCACTCCACTACACTCCAGCCTGGCAACAGAGTGAGACTCCATCTCAAAAACTAAGTAAGTAAATAAATAAATAAAGTCTCTTTTTAACCCTGGTAATTTCTTTGCTCTGAAGTCTATTTTGTCAGAAATTAAAACAGGCACTCCAGCATTCTTCTGATTTGTGTTTGCATGGGCTATCTTTTACCATCCTTTTTCTTTTGACCTTTCAGTTCATCAGTATCGTTGTATTTGAACTTTCTAGTAGATAGCATATACTTAGCTCAAGTTGTTTGGTTTTTAAATTTAATCCATTCTCATAATTACTTTTTTTAATTGATGTGTTAAAACTGTTACCTTGAGGTTAATTATCAG
>NW_012105664.1:1162606-1172174 GCF_000951045.1 Mandrillus leucophaeus | reverse complement strand
AATTAGTAGTCTATCACTTGAATTGGAATGTAGTAATGTATAGGTAACCTGCCATATCATAGTTGTGTTATATATGACATCCTCATACATTGAAAGCTCTATCAAACATTGTTACAATCTTTTTTTTACTTCAATTGTCAGAAATGTTTTAAAGAACTCGAGGAGAAGAATAGTCTATTATATTTACAACTTCTGTTGCTCTTCCTTCAGCCCGGATATTCCAGGTTATCTCCTAGTCTCATTTCCTTTCTGCCTGAAGATCTTTAGTAATTCTAATTTTAGAGTAGATGTGCAGCCCATGTATTCCCTTGGTTTTCTTTATTTGAGAATGGCCTTACTTCAGCCTCATTCTTGAAGGGTATTTTCCCTGGAAACAGAATTCTGAATGGTCAGTTTTTTCTTTCAACATTTTAAAAATGGCCTGCTGCTTTCTTCTGAACACCACACCTTCTGGTGAGAAATCTATAGTCATTCGAATCACTGTTCCAATCTAGGTAACGCATAATTTGGGTCTGGCTGTCGTTACTTTTCAGCAGATTGATTTGCATTTAACCTATTTGGGGTTTGCTTAGCTTCTAGAATCTGTAGACTTATGTCTTTCACCAAACTTGGGAGATTTTTAGCATTATTTCTTCAAATATGTTTTCAGCACTACATTCTTTTTCTTTTCCTTTTGAGACTTTAATGACACACAAGTCAGCCCTTTAGTTATTGTTCCACAGTTTCTTGAAGCTCTGTTTATTTTTTTCTATCTTTCTCCCCTGTTTTCCAGTTGGACGATTTCAGGTATTTTAACTTTCAATGTTAAAAATTCCATTTGTTTCTTCTTTGCATCTTCTGTTTCTTTGCAGATACTTTCTACTTTATCATTTGTTTCAAGAATGTTTGTCACTGCTTTTTCAGTTATATTTATAACAGTTACTTTAAAGTTTTTGTCAGATCATCCCAAAATCTACATCATCTTGTCACT
Organism: Mandrillus leucophaeus; assembly: GCF_000951045.1. Classification (NCBI taxonomy): domain Eukaryota; kingdom Metazoa; phylum Chordata; class Mammalia; order Primates; family Cercopithecidae; genus Mandrillus; species Mandrillus leucophaeus. The sequence continues at coordinate 1,171,204 of NW_012105664.1, read as the reverse complement.
GGCACCATGGCTATCTTTTTCCATGCAAGTTAACATTTTCATGGCTTTTCATTTGCCAAATTATTTCTAATTCTATTCTGAACATTTTCATGACATTAGGAAATCCTGAGACTTGTTCAAACCCTATGATGAATGTTAATATTTTTGCTTCAGTAGGCAATCAACCTAGTTAGATTCAGACTGCAAGTTGCAACCTGCCTTCTATGGGCTGTGGCTACAGGTCAGTTCCACTTTTAATGCCTTCGCAGTACTAATCGCATCTGAAACAGGTGTACTGGAACCTGGGCGAGGTCTACTCATTAGCTCAGTTGCCAAAGTTTCTTACATGCTATTAGGATCAGATGCATGCATGCACAGGTTGGGGGTGAGCCCAGGAGTCCATAAACAACTACAGGGTTACTTTTCCAAACTCCTTTTCTGTGCTCTCCATGATACTTCCTGGTTCCCTAGGACTCACCTTTCCAAACCTCTGAACAGAAACCACCCAATTCTGTAACTGTGCCATGAATGACAAGGTGGCAAGAGGACAGAGAAAAAAAAAATGCGACAGGTTTTGGCTCTGTGCTCCTAGAGCCCTGGCTTCCTCAAATAAAGAACGGTTCTCTGCTCTCACTATTTTGGCTCCTGCATGTTCCTATTACCTGCTGCTCCTGTTACCTCCAGAACTGTCTGGGTGCTGGTGCAAGAGAAGCGGGGTGAGAAATGGGGAGGGGTTCTCTCTCTTCTCTGAGCTTTAGGAGTTGCCTTTCCTGGTCTGGGAGCTGGAACTACAGGATCTCTCCTGGAGGCTTTCCTGCCTGCACCAAAGCATTTGCTTCTGGTCCTTGGGCTGTACTTTGTTCAAACCAGGAAATATCAGAGGAAAACATTCAACTCACCAGCAGCTCAGTGGCACTTTGAATTCTGGGGTGTGTCCCCAATCTTCCCATTGCTAAAATTTTCCCAAGTACTCAGACAGCTATGCCACACATCTGTCCAGGATTTACAGTGCATTTCAGTGGAAAGAAAAATGAGTGTGTGTGCTTCCTCTACCTTACCCAGAACCCAACTCTTTGGTCATTTTTATTATGTGCCAGATATTATATTCACAAAATTGTTCATACAAGTCACGTGAGGCCCAGAATAATATTCCTTCCTGCAGAAAGGACTTTCGTGCACATGCCTGAACCCACAGCACTCCAAGACCATCCTAATGAGGGGCTGAGATGCTCTGAGGTGGGCTCCTCTCTCTGCAGGCCTGTCTCCTTCCAGCTGGTCCTTCCTTCTCCAGAACAGCACTTCAGCAAGACCACCCTCAGGGCCCTGGACTCTATAAGCTCCCTTTCTCTAGCCTGCTGAGGCTGCTGAAGCCACACAGCCTCTTAGCCACCCCTGCAGGAATGAGAGATGCTCCCTGGGGAAAAGGAGCCAAAACTAGGTTCACGTCCCTATGTCTCCATCCTTCCTTGGATCCCAGCCTAATAATTCTCCACTATGATCAGATTTCAAATGCCTTCACACAGATGACGTTTATCATTTTTTGGTTATTCTCAGTAGATGGTTAATCTAAATTAACAGATCTGCCACCAATTTTCCCTTTTTTTTTTTTTTTAATACAGAAAGAAACCAGCTCTAACAGGTTTCCTGAGGTCACTCAGTGCATAGATGAAGGAAAGAGGGTTTAACTTCTTTCTATGAACCATACTGTCCCCTAAACTTACACCACAGTGTCCCCTGCACCCCTACGTCACAGGAAAAATTAGCTCTTAGAAGGGTTTTTCTTATAATTTGGTGTGTATGTATTTAAATCCAGAAGTAATATATGAACATATACTTATTTAAAAATTCAATCTTGTAGGCAAGGCTGCTTCTCTCCGATTTCTCAGCCCAGGCTGGGCCCAAGCCTTTTACCTGAGGTCACCTTGTTTCAGCTCGTTGCTTCATTTGGATTTTGTTATTAGGCTGACCTGTCCCCCATGGGAACGAATCTCCAAAAGATAATGGGAGTCACTGGAAGCACATGATATGAAATTAAAAATGATTTACAGATATTTTTTATGAATGTGCCATAAGGTTATGTCAAGTTATATAATCAGTAACTTACCCCTGCCAACTGATAGGGAATTAAACCTTAAATTTGTTCAAGTGACTATTTTCAGCCTCCCAAAGGACTATCAAGATTTAACTGACAGCCCAAAGCATGGGCTTGTTGGCATCGGTACAGGCAGGTGCAGGTGCAGATCAATGCACAGTGATAAACGTCTGTGTGAACACTTTAAAATCAGAATCTCAGCGCCAGCAGGGACTTTCCCACCCCACCCCCCAAAGCAAGCAGAATCAGCAGAGGCGTGTCTGCTGCAGGTGTGCGGCGCAGAGGAAAGGGACAGGAGCAAGGAGTTGCCAGGTTAACACTGTGAAGGAAGGACAGTGGAGATCTTCAACACACACCTGTGTGGCCATGCGAGCCACCTGCTTGGTGGGGTAACAGAGCAGACTCAAACCTGGAGGCTGCTTTGACTGAGCTGATTCGGCAGAAAACAGGGATAGGAACACAGCCCCACAGGCTTCTCTGTGCCATGGGTGACAGGGCAGGGTGAGCGCCCTGCATAGCCCTGGGCACTGTGCACATACCTGGGTCATGCACAGAAGGAGGCCTGCACGTGAAACAGGGAGGGGTTTGCGTGGGCGCGGGCTGCTCATACCTTGGCTGGCTTCTGGAGGCATGGAGCTGAGAGGAAGTGGGGGCGAAGATTCAGGGGCCTCAGGGGCGGGGTGCTCAGCCACCGGACAGATGATGAACCACCTCTTCCCAGTGTGCAAGACTGAAGGGCAGAACAGAAACAGCATGCTGAGTGAGTGAGCGTCTCCAGGCCGGTGTGACCCCCATCACCTGCACCAGACTTGCCACAGTGGGTCTGGGGAACTCCTTTACATTTATGGGATTTTCTCCAGGAAGGGTGTGGGCAGAGAACACTGTTCCCAGTCATTAATCCCCATCACTTCCCTCCATGAAGCAGGTGGGTTCCCCAGGCCCCTTGGTAAAGAGGCCTTGGTGATTGGCTTCTGCCTGCTCTTCCCTCACACCAGAGGGCAAGAGGTGCACAGCCGACCCGGGGTGCCTCACTGGCAGCCCCCGAAGCTCCCAAGAGGACCCCTGGCATAGGCTTGGTTCCTGGGATGCCCAGGGCACCATCCATGAAGGCCTGATGCTGGTTGCAGATGACAGCTCCTCAGACGGGGCAGCTGTCCCCAGACTGGGGCCCCTGGTCACCACATGCTTCCATAATCCCCCCATGCAATGGCCAAACCCCTGATAAGATGCTGAGCGAGGACTTTGATCAAATGCCTGCTAAAAGCAGGGAGGGAAGCTGCAGACTCACCGTTCTGCTGATACACGGGGGCGTTGGTTTGGGATTGCCGGCTCTCCTGAATGAGGTAGAGGGTCAGAAATGAGCTCACTGAGCTGCAGCGCCCACCTGCCCAGCCACTGCACTCTCGCCACATCCCACCCCGATTTCACAACCTCACCTCCCCGGCGCCCAGGCCACAGGTGCTGAGGTGTGGCGGGCTGGTCCCTGGGTCAGAGCCACGGTCAGCATCCGTGTCCTCGCTGAGCATGTCCTCTGCCTTGTCCATGACATCCTTCATCTGCTCGATGAACGTCTCCCGCTCGGCCTGCAGGATGAAGTCATGCTCCACCTGCAAAGGGACATACTGCCGGTGAGGACCGCCCACAAGCCAAGACCGCCCTGGGTCTTCATCCAGATTGACGGATGTCTACCCTGGGAAGACATGGTAAAAGGGTGTGGTCCCCAAGACAGAGGCTAGACAGCACAGCAGGTGACATGGATGGCCCCAGGATGAGAGGAGAACAGCCTCATCTTGAGAAGCAACTCCGTTCTCCAAGCCTGGGACCTGGGCCAGCACTGCCCTGCCCCAGCTGCAGCTGGTCACAGACCCTGAGGCCGATCCAGCCATCTGCAGAACAGGTGAGTGCATAAGATGGAGGGGGCCAAGGATGGGGACTGGGAAGAGGGGAAGGGGTCCATTTGGGCACAGGTGCCCAGGCAGTCATGACAGACAAGCAGGGTGGGTTTGAAAGCAAAGGCTCCAGCCAGCAGGAGGTTGTGGGAGACAGAAAACAACAGAGAGATGGGAAGGTTATAGCAGGATGGCCACAAGTCACCTCTCGGTCTGTGCACTCCCTGCTCTCCCAGCCTCAGGCTTTGACTTTCAACTATGGCCCTGGCACACAGGCAAGCGTGGCCTGATGTCCAACGAGCAGCTCCTGTCATGGCTGAGGGGAGGTCCCACACCATAGCCTGAATGCCACAAAGCCTCCAGACCAGGGACTCAGGACACGTCCAAGTCCCCAACTTTCACAATGGGCACGTGACCCCGGGCTCACACCAGGCTCTGGCTACATCCTTGGCCACTCAGGCAGAGAGAATGCTATGCATCTCATAAAACCATACCAATGAAAGAGTTCAGCCTGTGCCACCACCCAGTGGGGTCCAGACCTTGCCCCTTTCCTGCCATGGTACCTCCTCCCACGCACTCACCTCTGCAGTCACCAAGATGCTCTAGGCCCTGCCTGGGGCATCCGTGGTCTCAGATCCCTTCTGGGATGGGCACATCTGCCCTATACTATAACGAGCTGGCTGCAAAGCAGAGCTCCTCTGCGCTCCACACTCCCCTGGCACCCCAGACCCCAACCCCAGCAGCACCACCTGCATATACCCCTAAACGAAGTGCTGGCTTGTGCTGTGTTCCGTGATTCACTGCTTAATTTAGTGTAGCATGTGACTGCGATGTTGTCTAAGAGGAGTACACTGTGGCCAAAGTTGGAGCATCCAGCCAGCTGTGACTGGAGTGCCACATATGAGAATTTAAGCAACGTTCCAATTTTGTGAAACTTTCACTAAACAAAACTGAACTAGAACCCCTTTGCAACTAGAAAATGTTTTCATATTATGTTTCTTTTTAAGTATGTTGAGAATAAAATTAACTTGAAAACAAAACAAAAATCTAAAACTACAAGGTCCAGGTAAAACCTGGCATTAGAATCCATGCCAATTAAATGAAACTTCTGCAGTTCCACCTTTACTAAGGGGCTGGCAAGGTCGTCATGGTCAGAACGATGAATCCAAGGCCTGCCTACCTCTAACCACTGATGGGACATTCAGGACAGCCGGTACCTCACGCTCACAGGAAGACAGTCCACAGGGCAGAAGCTTGTCCCGCTGGCCACATACCCACCCTTCAACTTGAGTCCCTGGAGCCAGTCTGTCCCTGGGATAGGAACAGGCTACGAGGAGGAGGGCTGCTGGACTGTTTTTACAGACCAAATTTGTGTATCTGTAGCATGCTTACTTCAGACAGGTATGTTAGGTGACTTGGTTTACTAAGATGACAGAAAAAGCAGTAAAATGAGAGGAGTATCCGAGTGCTGAGTGAAAAAAACAAGGCTTGAGAAGATGCTATTTTTACAAAGCACACAGCTAAAGATAGCCGCATTGCTTACTGTGCAGGACTTACATGTGTGCAGCTCACAGACTCACACACAGAGACACACAAGAAGACTGAAAACCAGGGGGCCAGTGGATACGACACAGGCCGATGTGGCTGATGTCGCGTGTGTGGCTTCCTGCTCCGGCAGACGGGCGCTGGAGGCATCAGCCGCACACGCAGCGTCAGCCGCACACGCAGCATCAGCCGGTGGCTGAGTGATAACTTCACGGGAATGCACTTATTATTATGCTTTATCCTGTTTGAAACACGTGTGTATAAAGTAATACAAGACACAGGTTAAAAAAACAGTAAGATGAGAGAAGAAATGTTCTCCAGTTTCAGCAGCCCAGCGAGGACCTGGTGTTCGTGCTGCACTGACGAACCAGCCGCCTGCTGCTGACAAAGGCTCCTCCCTGACTGACGCACAGCTGGCGCCTCTGACCCTCCAAATAGGCTTGACTAGGCCCCATCATGTCTTCGGCCTAAGCCAGTTGTAGCAAGAATTCCCAGCCTTTGTATCTGACCATATTCCTCATCTCCCACCTTTGAGGTTGAACAAAGCCTCTCACCTGCCCGCAGCACCGATCCTGTTACGAGAGTTTCTCCAGAATCCCCAACCTTGATGTCTCCTCTTAGCTATTTTCCAGCCACCCATCACCATGCTGCTCCTCTGCTACCAATCCCCTGTGGTGTCTGCTGCATTCGGAGTTAAACTCATTCTCTCTCGCCCATTGCCACAGTCCTGAATAAAGTCTTCGCGACCACTGTAGCAAGCGTCAGAAGAATTTCTCTAACGCTGCAGGGGACGATGCCCTGGCCCTGGGCTCTGGGAGGGCTTTGTCCAGGGTGTCTCTGCAAAGCAGACCCTAAGGCAGGGACTTGCCGCCTAGGAGCAGAAAGCCAGGGGCTTCCCCTGCAAAGCCCACAGGAGGATTTCATGAAGCCAGGGCAGGGGTGGTCAAGGGGATGCAGCCCAATGGGGGCAGCTTTCTGATGATGTGCAATGCAGCAGCCGCAGGCAGGCACATGGGGCAATCTATCTTATTAACTTGAATGGAATATTCTATTCCCTACTCATGCCAGCCCACTCCAGGCACTTGGCGGCCATCTGGAGCGAGCGCTACAACACTGTCCAGTGTGCTGCTGGCCCCTGTAGGACCTGGCTCCCTAAACCTCACTCGTGCAGGAATAACGGTCTGGGGAGAATGTCCTCCTGGGAGGCAGTCACGGATGGACCAGGAAGTTTGAGGAACACATGTGCATCCTTTCCATGTTTCTTCGTTGTGCTTTCAGATGGAGAGTCTCTGAGGGCCCGAAAACCATCCCCACTCCTAGCCTGGGTCAGGTGCTGGGGACAACAGGGGTGGGGCCGTGAAGGCCTACAAGGTGCTCATGGACTCAGGTTGGTCTGCACAGGCAGGGAGGGGTGGCTCCAGAGGGAGATGCAAGCAGAGCTGGGAGGGGATATGGGACGTGGGTCAGGGCTCAGAACCCGCACCCCAGCTGGGGAGGCTGGAAGAAGCTCTAAGTAAGGACCATAGGACATTAGACTCCGGGATGTCCTCCCCATGCCTCACTCAAGGAACCTACCCACAAGGCTTCCTTTTATTTATCCGAGGAAGGGCTCGGATGCTCCGGAAGCCCTCAGGGAGCAGCATCTTAGAATGGTTAGAACATCCTTCAAGCTGTTCTTCCAAATCCAAGGGGTTTCCGCCCAGTGTGGGGAAGAGCCCGAGGCGTAAAAGGTCAGCACTGTCCCCGAAAAGCCCCCGGGCCAACCGACACCTCCACACAGGGCCAGGCTCGACATGTGACCTGTGGCGCTCTGCTCAGGCCCACACATGCCCAAGGAACACCAGGAGGCAAGCCACCTAGACTCAGCCTCACCATATACGTGGCTATCTCATCAGGTGCGTCTCCATCCAAGTCGAACTTGAAGGTCACCATCTTGTGGTTGTGCGTCTCCAGCTGGCACTCCACCATCTTGTCCCCAGTGTTGCAGACCTGGAAGGGGCGCCATCAGCACCTGCCATGTGCGCACCCGCCATGCGCGTACCCACGCGCGCACCTGCCACACCCCCACACCCCCCCACCCCTGTCTCTTATACACATCTAGATGTGTATAAGAGACAGCCTGGGACCTGGGCCAGCACTGCCCTGCCCCAGCTGCAGCTGGTCACAGACCCTGAGGCCGATCCAGCCATCTGCAGAACAGGTGAGTGCATAAGATGGAGGGGGCCAAGGATGGGGACTGGGAAGAGGGGAAGGGGTCCATTTGGGCACAGGTGCCCAGGCAGTCATGACAGACAAGCAGGGTGGGTTTGAAAGCAAAGGCTCCAGCCAGCAGGAGGTTGTGGGAGACAGAAAACAACAGAGAGATGGGAAGGTTATAGCAGGATGGCCACAAGTCACCTCTCGGTCTGTGCACTCCCTGCTCTCCCAGCCTCAGGCTTTGACTTTCAACTATGGCCCTGGCACACAGGCAAGCGTGGCCTGATGTCCAACGAGCAGCTCCTGTCATGGCTGAGGGGAGGTCCCACACCATAGCCTGAATGCCACAAAGCCTCCAGACCAGGGACTCAGGACACGTCCAAGTCCCCAACTTTCACAATGGGCACGTGACCCCGGGCTCACACCAGGCTCTGGCTACATCCTTGGCCACTCAGGCAGAGAGAATGCTATGCATCTCATAAAACCATACCAATGAAAGAGTTCAGCCTGTGCCACCACCCAGTGGGGTCCAGACCTTGCCCCTTTCCTGCCATGGTACCTCCTCCCACGCACTCACCTCTGCAGTCACCAAGATGCTCTAGGCCCTGCCTGGGGCATCCGTGGTCTCAGATCCCTTCTGGGATGGGCACATCTGCCCTATACTATAACGAGCTGGCTGCAAAGCAGAGCTCCTCTGCGCTCCACACTCCCCTGGCACCCCAGACCCCAACCCCAGCAGCACCACCTGCATATACCCCTAAACGAAGTGCTGGCTTGTGCTGTGTTCCGTGATTCACTGCTTAATTTAGTGTAGCATGTGACTGCGATGTTGTCTAAGAGGAGTACACTGTGGCCAAAGTTGGAGCATCCAGCCAGCTGTGACTGGAGTGCCACATA
>NW_012105664.1:1110542-1159796 GCF_000951045.1 Mandrillus leucophaeus | reverse complement strand
GAAGTGATGGCCAGGAGGGACGGCTCACAGCGGGGCAGCTCACTCCAGACTGGATTCAGCACTAACACCTGGGGGGCACCTGGCACCAGGGACGCACGTTCAAGATGGTAAGCCGGGGTCGGCTGGCCCTCTCCTGCCGGGAGCGTGCGCGCGTGGACCTGCGGTGGTGTTTCCGGGCTGCCCTGCCCTCCAGCCTGCCCCCTCCAAAGGCGCCTTCGCAGCTGTCACTCAGCTCTTTTCCAGAAGTGACATCAGAACCTCCGTAGCTGAGCAAAACCCAAGAACATTAATGGCACCAAAGGACAACCAGCACGTTGGCAATGGTGGGGAAAGTCAACTTCTTCGGAACAGTCTGGAGTCTCCAGGGCCCAAATTCGTGACCTACAGAGGCAGCCCCTGTCCTGTGCGAATATACCAAGCCTGCTTCTGGGCCCTCACCCAGCTCCCTGCTGCACCCAAGTGACACGGGCAGAGGGAAGCACGGGCTTTCTACTAACTGCGTGACCTTGGTTCTCTCGGTCTCCTGACCTGTGAATCTGCCCCGTGCCTCAGTTTCCCCATCTGTGCCACAGCAACAGAAACACATCCACCACTGTTGTGAGGCCAATCCATTTTGCAGTTTGCAAAATGCCAAGCACAGGCAGTGCCCAGAACCCCAGAAGGGTGGAACAAATGGTCACGGTTCAAAAAAGGATACAGTTCATTTTCTGAAACACCTCTGTCCACAGCCCAGGAGGCCAGGAGACCCAGGATCTGGGCTGGATTCAGCCCTGTACGTAGGGAGCCACCCTCCCAGCCCCCTCCTAGCCTCTGGGCACTACCAACTCCGCCCATAGCCTCTCCGTTCTGGAACATTCTCAGCACTGCAAACCAGAGCAGAGACCCAGAGTCCAGCCAGGGGCCTCTGGCTACCAAACTCCAACAGCCAGCAAGACCCAGAGAGAAGGCCCCTGAGGCTCCACCATGTCAAGTTTGAAAAACCCCTAATGGCATCAGGGCGAACTGCAGTGGGTTCCAGGTGAAGCAGCGGCAGCAGCCAGGCTGAGTGGCTGTATGGGCCTGCGCCCCCACCCCCGTCCTGCGAGGTCAAGGCTGGGCCACAGTACCTCTCACAGCTCTGCGGGAGGCCGGGCGGCTTGTCCTGTGAGGCCTGCTCCTGAAATAAAAACCCAGAGAAAAGAGAACGGGTCACGCGGGCTCCTGCCTCCCTGTGGGCACAGTCGCGCAGTCAGCTCTCCCTCCCCACCGCCTCGGCCCAGCCTGCTCCCCTGCCTTCTCCTGTCTCTTCTGCAGCCAGGTGGGTACGACCCGGGGGGCATCACAATGGGAGCAGGCATGGAGGTTTTTATCTTGTTGAAACGCTTGGACCCAAGTGGATTAATAAAAGCTGGGAGCCACTTCCTTTCCAAAAATGTTAACCCACTTTGATCAACCCTCAAAAAGGACACATTGGTGCTATGAAAGCTTTTCACAGTCTCTGGCATCCTGTCCCAGGGAAAGCATCCTCTAAACCTGTATCTATAAAAATCACAGCCTCCGTCTTGATGTGGCTTACAGAAAGTATGAAATCTAGGGAGAGGTGAGAACAGAACCTGGGTGACTGTCCCAGAGCCGAGCAACCCCAACCTCTAGGACTAAGACCCCAGGTCACTGTGCGGACCCCCGGTGGCCGCAACTGCCCAGTCATGGGACAAGCTGGGGGGAGGGGCACACACCTCTTGGGCTGGTTCCACCGTCAGCTGGACAGCTGGGCAGGGGCTGGCAATCCCAGGCCCGCCAGGCAGTGGCGGGTTTGCTGGTGGCAGAAGCGTGGCGGTCTGGGTGGGCACACTCTGCGCAGAGACGGACACCGTGGCCAGGGAACTGGGGAACTGAGGCAGGAGCTCAGGGGCGGTGGGCAGCAGCACTTCCGGCAGAGGCGGGGAGAGGACCGCAGCCGGTGGCACAGGCACGGTGGGGACCTGAGCGGTGACATCCACAGCATAGGGAGCTGGGTGGCCAAGCAGAATCTGGGGACACAGGGGACAAGATGCAAGTCAGGGCCGGTGCTGCCTTCACTGAGGGAGTCATTCCCAGGTGTATCTGGGAACACCAAGACCAAGATGGGAATGCCCCTCTCCGGTCCACACCCTCCCCAAGGGGAGTCCCTGTCTCAGAGCACATTTGCCGTATGGAGTGAGCAGAAGCAAACAAACATAGGCATTCTCACAGCCCTTTCTGTGGAAGAGTCTATTTGTGTGGAAAGGTCAGGAACCGGGCTCTATGAACCTGCCAAGCTTGGCTGAAGGGTCAGAGAAGAGGACACACAAAGCATCAAAGCCAGGCCCCCCCACCCCTTGGGTCCCGCGGCAGCCTGCCCCATCTGGCCCCCTGGTCAGAGCGCGCATAGGGCCTCAGAGTGCGCACCGACACCTGCCGCCTTCTGGAGGGCGACGGCGGCTTCGGCTTGGCTCTCTCACTGTTCTCATCTCCCTCTAAAAGCTCTTCGGCAGTAAAAGGTAAGACAAGTGGGGAAAGAGGAACCATGGACTGGAAAGTGCAAGTACCCTCTGTCGTCTTCCCCCATTCTGGAGGTGGGAAGGCTGAAAATGTAGAGGAACTTCTCACCTCTCAGGGCTGGAAGGAACAGCCACATTCACTGGGCCTGCTGGCCCTGAGAACCTCTGTTGGCAGCCAGTGGCCGGGTCAGAAATACCAAGCCCCAGCCTGGCCGGTGGCCACTTCCCTCCTGGACAGACAGACACCCCAGCTGCTGCATTCAGGGGACCCCACGGGGTGGCCGGCCCAGCTCATCAACAGACTTCTGGACCCTTCCCCAGCCAAACAGCAGGGACAGCCACTGAGTCTGGCAGTGACCCTCACATGTCACAGGGCACCCCTCTGTAGCCACTAACTGTGGCCAGAAAGGCTCTTCAGGTAGGAAGGCCCAGACAGCAAGGCCCCCCTCCTGCTCCCTGCTGTGGCCCTCGGCTTTCTGAGAAACAGACCTGACTGTGAACCAGCAGGCTCTGAGCTGCCGCTGAAACCTGCTGGGACCAACAGTGCTTACTCAGGTGGGCCACAGGACGCACGCGATTCCTCCCACTCACTGTCTAATCAAACGCCACCTTGCTATCCAATATGTACCACCCCTTCCCCTTCCTTCTCTACACACAAAGCCCTCTGGAGATAAGACAGCAAGAAGTGATGGCCAGGAGGGACGGCTCACAGCGGGGCAGCTCACTCCAGACTGGATTCAGCACTAACACCTGGGGGGCACCTGGCACCAGGGACGCTTCACCCCAGACCCCTTCACATTAGGGCCACGCCAGCCACTTTCCTGCGGAGGCTGAGGCTCGAAAGGCAGGGCTGTGCCACAGTTACAGGACTGACAGGGCTCAGAGCTGGGGTAAGGCCAGGTAGGAGGAGGTCAGGTGAGGTGGCCCAGGTGGGAAAATGCCAGGAAGGATGGGACCCAGGTAAAGAGGCCCAGGTGCAAGAATGCCCAGGTGGGAAGGCTCCCATGCCAGCCTCTCTCTCCTCACTCAAGTTTGAACAGAATAGTCTGCAAGTCCCAAAACGTGAGTGGACTGGGTAGGGGTGCAGATCCCCGTGGGAAGGCCTCCCACCAGTGGGGTGCATATCCTGTGTTCCAGAGCACCCCTTCACAGCCAGCCAGCATGCTGCCATGAGGTATCCACCTGACCTGACACCAGGACATGGCCCCAGGTCCCACCATGACCACCCTTGCAGCCAGCAGTGCCATCTGCCCCCAGCCCCCACCCCGCTATTGGCCTCGCTTCCTCACCCTCCCTAAGATGGGGTTGTCACCCTGCCTCATCCTGACAAGGTGCTCTTTGAAGGGCAGACCTCAGACAGACGCCCTGTGCCCCAATGCCAGCCACACCAAGGCTGCCAGACCGGGCCTGGGTGAGGGCAGGCACAAAGATACCACAAGAGCAGGGGCCATAGAGCCGTGGGGAGGGAGGGACACAGAACCTATCAGGCACGGCCTCCTGCACCTCCTGAGCATTCAGAACACGGAGGAGACGCAGATGCCCCGCGCTGGCGCCAGCCCCCACCTCCCTCAACCTCACACACATCTCTTCCTGAGAGGGGCCACCCCGGGCAGAGCTGCCTCCTTGCCTGGCCCCCAGCTGCCCCTCAGTCAAGGTGCTCAGGGGTAGCACAGGCCCAGCGAAGGGAGCGGGAGGACAGAGCAGCCAGGAGTCCTTTGCATCTCTGGGTCCTGAGGGTCCCCAGACGCTGGGAGGGTGAGCCCCTGGCCAGCAAGTGATTACCTGGCTCCCCGGTGCAGCAGCTGGAGCAGCTTGTTCAGGAAGGTGGGGCTGGAGGGGCTCAGGGCGCACAGGCAGTGCCGGCTGCGGGGGCAGCACAGGTTGTGGGGGCAGCGTGGGTTGTGGGGGCAGCGTGGGTTGCGGGGGTAGCGTAGGTTGCGGGGGCAGTGCCGGCTGGGGAGGGGTGGCCCTCATATTCTGCACCGTGTGGTGGGGGGAAGGAGGGACATCGGTGGGTGCCATCTGTGGGAAGGCCACTGGGTATACAGGTTGGGCTGGGAGCTGGGCCACGGCAGAATGAATGGACAGGGCGGCCACGCCCGGTGGGGCTACGGCCAGCAGGGGGATGGTGGCCGGTGCATTTGGCACAATGGTCCTGCAGGGCACGGCCAGGGGTGTCCCAGGGGGGTGGGGCAGCTTCACAGCCTGCAGAGGCAAGGCTGGGGACGCAGCGGGGAGTGGGGCAGCGAGGCTCGGCAAGATCACGGCTGGAGAGAAATACTGAGGCGGTGGCACGGGAGGCACGGTCGCAGTCGGCAGGTCTGGGAGGGCCGGAGGGAGGCCGTCGATTCCCGCCAGGGGCGTGATGGGGGGCACAACAGGAATCGGGGGCATCTGAAAGAGACACAGAAGTGTGTCAGTGTGGGCCCCAACCAGGGTCCCTGACCACAGCACTTGCATGCAAGGACAGCCACAGTCACTGGGGACGAGGGGACATGGGATGAAGAGAGCATGACCCTTTCCCTCCGAGACACCTTTGTGTAGCTGCTGTTGAAGGGAACCCAAAGATAAACCCAATAGAAGCAGAAATCCCAACTATGTAAAGCTCTTCAAATAGAAAAGGAAAGTTGGCAGGCTGGGAATGACCTGCTAGATCACCCCTGGTCCAGCGCAGGGAGATCTCCCTGTGTCCACACTCACGACAGCCCTGCTGGGGGCTCTGAGGGAGTCAGGGGCAGCTCACATAGTGTGAGCAGCAGGAGCAGTGACCACGAGTCATAGAGGAGTGACTTCAGAGCCCTGGAGAGTTTTCATTTGGAAGGGCTGGGACTGTCAGGGCCACCAGACTGGCCCTGAGCATCTGAAATCACCTTAGCCTGATCCCTGCAACATGCACAAATTCAAGTTGAAACCTAACTTCTCAGAGGGTTCTCAGAGAAAGCAAATCTTTGAGCCCCCTTAGCTGGCTCAGGGGACACCCCTATCCTGTCCAGCATTCCCCACAGCAGGGACTCCCGAAACCTCGCCTATATCTTCTCAGCAATGCCTGTGCCTCCTGGGGGTGGCTGACACCCAGCGACGCGGACTTAGCATTTCCATCTTTGACAGCCTTCTTGTGCATGCTGGTGTGTGTCACGGCCTACACCTCCATGCAATCAAGCAGCAGCAAAAATGCACATGAACTCCTGTCTGTCTGAACGAGCAAGATAATGATTTCACTAGACTCTGAAGCTGCCTAACGGCCTAGGGTGACATCTGGGCCTGAGCAGGGTGAGACAATACAAAAGAATCTTCCAGGTGGGGCTCGTGAATCACAGGAACACGCGCTTGCCCCATCTTCAGAGTGAAGCACACTTCTAGTCTGGGTCACCGAAGGCCTCGGGAACACCTAGAATCCTCCATGCCATTTACCTGGGCAATGGTGCCCTGGCCCTGGAATCATTCTGCACCAGTTACATGCAGTCGGGTCCCTCGAGTGATGGACAGTGTCCCCAGAGAGAGACAGCAGAAGTCACTTCTGCTGTGTGAGTCAAGCCTTGCTGGCTGGGCTTCCCTGCAGTCAGCAATGCCACAGGCTGGCTCTGGAACTCCAAGGAGCCACATGCCGCACGGCCCTGGGGGAGCTCCACAGGAAGAACGCTCCTCTGAGGCAAACTCACCTGCTTTCTGTGCCAGCCCAGCAACCACCTCAAGACTGCTGTCCACAACCTTGGACTAACAAGCCTTTTCCTATCCTGGATGAGCCTGGGCACATGGGTACGCTGAGGGCAGATGGGCATGTCGCTGGGAGGGTGCCGGGTGATGGGGTGCTGGGCTGCCCACCCTCCCTGAAGGACCCCATCCGACACTCACAGCCCAGAAGGTGTCATGGCCTGGAAGGACCAAAAGCAGCCTGCCAGGTTGGGAGAGAAGGTGAGGCTGGAGGGCAGGAGACAGCAGCCAAGCCACCCACCAAGGGATACGTGGCTGGTTGTGTGGGTCCCTGGAGCGTTCCTGGTGCATATGACTGTGCACAAAGCCCACGCTGCCCGGCCCGGACTCCCCAGCCCAGCCCCAACTCTCTGGCCAGCCCGGCCCGAGGTCACAGGTCACCTGCACAGACAACCCCCTCTGTGGGTGTCCTGGTGCACCAGCCAGAGCCTGGCAAAGCGTGCGCCACCACTGATGGCAGCCATCAACCTAGAAGTACCTGCGGAGGGACTTGAGCAAGCGGCTGCAGGGGCGCCTGTGGCATCTGGAGGGGCTTCAGCTGAGCAGGGGCCCCCACCTGGGAGGCTGGAGCCAGGTACGATGGCAGGTGGGGGGGCACTGGCTGGAGGGGGCCCACGGGCTGTGGGGCCAGGACCTGCGGCAGGGGTGTCGGCTGGGCCAGCGGAGGAGGCTGGAAGAAGAGAAGGTAGCTCCTCTTAGACCACCAATCTGCCCAGACAAGCACACCCCACTGGTTACACATGACAGGATATCAACCTTCAACCTCACATGTACACGGACACACTCACATTCACACATACCTGCACACACACTTGCACAGTCACACATACACACATTCAGATAACTCCAGTCAGCCTGGAGCCACGACACAGCAGATCTTGCAGAGATGTTCTGAGGGAGCAGAGCCTTCCATGTGCAGGGTGCTGCAAACACTATGCACGCACGCAAATGCACACACACACGTACACACACACATATACACATGCACATACGAGAGTTACCCCCATCCCTCGGCCACACCAAATACCTGGGGGAACCACAGAGGATGTGAGCAAAGGGTCTGAGGGAGGCGCTCACAGACCTGGGCCCAGGGGCCAGCAGAGCTGACTGCCTGCCTGGAGCGACAGTGGCCACAGGAGGTGCCACACTCACCTGCTGGCCGGGGGGCGCTGGCTGGCCTGGACCTGTGGGCAGCGGGGTGCTGGGCGGCGGCAGCACGGGGGCGAAGCTCATGGCTGGATCCGGGAAGTGCTGCTGGAGGGGCGGAGGGCAGGCGGGGGCTGGGGCGGAGCCCACCGGCAGGCTAGGCTGCAGAGAGCACCAGGGCCACACTCAGCAGCAGCTCTCGGCCACCAGGCCCCCTCCCAGGCAGGGGCAGGGTAGTCTCGTGTCATCCCTGTGCCTGGTCCTCACCAGGGTCCCTCTTCCCAGGAACATGACAGCAGAAGCAGTGAGGCGGCCCTGGGCATCATTCATAGCAGTGAAGGGCCAGGAACAGCACAGTCCCCAGCCCAGGGGCGCCCGGGCACGTCAGCCCCACAGAACGTTACACAACCACAACAAAGGCCAGCACAGAGGCTTTGCAGAACCGTGGAGAAAGGCTCCCGAGGACATTAAACTGGGGAAGCTCACAGTCCGTATGACTGTGACTACGTCAGATGAAAACATATACACAACTCACAGACGATATGAAGCGAAATGGGCCCTGGAACAGCGTGTGGGCAGTCCGGCAGCGGAGCGAACACAGACCACAGAAATGGGAAATCTAAGCTCTCAGAATGGGTATTTGCTGCCATTGAGGAATTGCTGCGAATTTGTTAATTTGTTGGTGTAATAATGGGATGGGGCTTTGTTCTCTAAGAGTCCTTATTGTGCAGAGGCGGAGGCTGAATCATTTACAGGGGAAGTGTCTTGCTGTCTGGGATTTATTTCAAAACAATGAGAATGTGAGGAGCAGGCGGGGCTACAGAGGATCGTGGCTGTCCCACCCTGCCACGAACGTTCCCTCCCGTGCGGTTCTCTGGATCACATGAGTGACAACATGCCCGAAACTGCTCTCCTCACTTGTCTTTTGCGGTGGGTGCTTTACGAAAGGCAGCGTGGTGTGAGTGGTTGGAGCAAGTGTATCTAGGATCGAGCTGGGCTTCTGGATTCACCTGAGGCCAGGGAGTGGAGGATGGGCCTGACTGGGCCGGACCATCTGTCTACCAGCTCTGAGCACTGTGCACAGCCCAGGAGCTCGGGCAGGGCCTGGCAGCCTAGGAGCAAGTGGCCTCGTGCTCCCAACAGCCCCCAGGGCGGCCTGGCAGCCCCATGGCGGCTGCTCCTCCTTGGCTGCTTCTCCTGCTTCACTGGGCGCTGCAGGCACATCACCATGGCAACCATCCCAGGAAAGGCAGAGGGGTGGTAGGGAGAGCCCTCAGTGCACCTGGGGACTCCTTCCAGGCCTCATCCTTTTTGAATAAGTTGTCTCTGTGTCACTGGGTAGGAAGACTGAGACTCGGGCCCCTGGTCCAAGGTGACTGTACCTGTGATGTCCCTGCTCAGGTATCTTGGCTTCCAGGCTGATGCTGACACCAGCAGCATCACCCAGGCCACAGGAGAGGGACTTGAACCAGTGGGAGCCCAGGCCAGGAGTGCCTCATGTGGCATCACATGGCACAGGAAGCCCTAATCTAGGCTGAGGAGGAATGAGAGCCAGACAGAACATTCCAGTCCAGCCCCAGTTCAGCCAATCCTCAAAGCCAAGAACCACCACTCTGGAGCAGCAAGTAGCCTTTTCTTTTTTTTTTTTTTTTTTAATTTGTTATAGAGACAGGGTCTCGGTTTTTTGCCCAGGCTGGCCTGGAACTCCTGGGCTCAAGTGATCTTCCTGCCTCAGGCTCCCAAAATGCTGGGATTACAAGCATGAGCCACCACATCCAGCCTCACTTTTCCTTAAATGAGGTCTCTCTGCTGTTTAAAATTGTATTTCACTTCATTTTGTGAAATGAAGAAAATGCAAATGCAAATTGCAAATGAGTGCTGGGGCTGCAGTCAGCAAAGGCAGACTCGGCAAATAGCTTCAACTGCTTTTCCAAAGGGCCTTTCTACACCCTTCTGACTGAGCAGACCTGGGAAGGGCGATCCCACATGCAAGGGTGCAGCAGGGCAGCCAGCAGGACAGAGGAGGCCAGAACAGCCCATGTGCCCACGCTCAGACGGCATCAAGAAGACAGGCCACAGTGCTGAGTGTGCGAGTGACAACCAGCATAGCCAAAGCACCAGGCAGGAGCTGCTCGCTAGGGAAGAAGGAGCTTGGCCCAGAGTACACAGTGGCTGCACGTGTGATGTCCCTGCTTGGGCTTCTTGGCTCACACGGGAGGTGAAACAGCCCACCCCATAAACCACCCTCTGAGGCCGGACACAGTGGCTCACACCTGTAATCCCAGCACTTTGGGAGGCCGACGAGGGAGGATCACCTGAGGTCAGCAGTTCGAGACCAGCCTGGCCAATATGGTGAAACCCTGTCTTTACTAAAAATACAAATATTAGCTGGGCGTGGTGGCATGTGCCTGTAATCCCAGCTACTTGGGAGGCTGAGGCAGAGGAATTGCCTGAACCCAGGAGGCGGAGGTTACAGTGAGCAGAGATTGCGCCACTGCACTCCAGCCTGGGCAACAAAGCAAGACGCCGTCTCAGATAAATAAATAAACAAACTACCCTCTGAGGGTACCAATCTACTGCCTGGGGCTCATGGGCAACCCCTCCGTGGCTGGGCACTTGGGACTGCAAAGAGCAATTGTTTTGCTTTCTTTTTTTTTTTTTTTTTTAGTAGAGACGGGGTTTCACCGTGTTTTGCTTTCTAAAGTGTTTTGAAAAAATCAAAATAAAAAAATACATGCCAAATGTGACCCCACTCATCTTAGTCCTTCCCGTGGGAATCATCCCGCACGCGTCGTCACAGCCCGAGGCTCCATCACTCCTTCGCCACACGTGCTCCCCGAAAGTGTTCCCCTGAGCCCCGCCCTATTTTCATAGCTCTGACTTTAACCGCTACATAGTATGTGGGAGAGAAGTGCCAGGAGCCCCTCAGGAGGCTGGGCAGTGAGATCGAATCTCAGGTTTCCTTCTTACAAATGATGCTTTTCCGTGATCTGTGGAACAGTCTGGGATAATGTCACAGACCCAGGGCAAAGTCAATGGGTATCATGACTGGGGCTGTGGGTTGTCACCATTAGCACTGTGCCCGCCCCCCAGGGGGAACCACTCAGCTCTATCACAGCCTCCCAAACTCTGGGTGTCCTGGGGTCTCTTTTCCAAGAGAGTGTCTTTCCTATCTAGTAGGTCTTTACAGGAACATCAGGGCTACTCGGCCAGCAGTTCCGCAGCTGGCAGCAAGGGCGCGGCTTTCCTCTGGGCCTGGCTTTTGAATGTCTCCCCAGGGGAAGTGTGACTGGACACTGACCACAGGCCACTTTTAACGTTGACCACAGTGCAGTGCAGCCTGGACAGCCCATCATAGAATTCAGAGCCCTCAGGGCCCTCAGAACAGATAGTGGGGAGGGGGAAGGGGGTGGGAGTGGCGCTCTGACTCACCGCAGCTGTGGGCTGCTGGTAGGCCCCCAGCGAGGGCAGGCTCTGCGGCAGGAGGGGCCCCTCACTCACAGGGGGGCTGCACACACACGGGGCCGGGGGTGGCGCTGCGTCGGCAAGGGAGCCAAGCACCACGCTCTGCTGGCTGCTCTGCGAGTCCGAGTACACGGTAGAGCCCTGGCCGCTGTCGAAGGTGCTGTCCGCTGGAGAGGACAAAAGCAGGACTTAGAGTGGACATCTCCAAATACCACATGAACGAACACTGGCTCATCTGCATAGTTTCTTCTGCAAAATAAAGGTTTGACTGTTTCTCCAGATGACATAAATAACCAGTGCATACTGTTTATACAATTGGCTGCTACAGAACTATACTTGGGACGCTGTCACTGTGCCTCACTCCAACACTGCCCATGTCTGGCCAGCATGATGTCAGGGCAGGTACATCGTGCCAACCCTCCCACAAGACAGGTACCCACAACCAGCCCGCCACGGCCTGGGGGGCAAGCACACATTCCAGCTCTTAGGGGAACAAGGGACTTGGGAGGCCAAAGGAATGTCCGGGGTAAGAAAAAGCTGATGTTTTCACTGTGTGGGACTGAGGTCACGGGACCAGAACTAACTTGGCTGGAAAATGGGGCCAAGGTGTCCGAACACCCACAGAGAGGCCTTGAGAGGGAAATGCACCCACCATTCCCCTGTGCAGTGGATGCAGTGGCAGGGGTGGCACCAAGCGCCCACGGCCTGAGCTCCCCCAGAGGCCTCACATGGCTCAGGCTGGCCTGGCCCCCATCAAACCCAAACAGGCCTACCCGCTAGCAGAGGCGCAGACAGGACCCCGGTGTGCCTGGAACCATCTTCACCTGTGGGGTCATGCCAGCCGAGGGGAAAACGAAAACCTGTCTGAAACGGTACTTTGGGTTTACTGCTTCCAGAAGCCAAAAGCTACAGAAAGTTTAGAATTTACCACTTACAAACGCCACGCTATTTTCGCGAGGAGCTGCATTTCAGACTATTGTGTCCATTTATAATTTAAACAAAGGGGAAATCCTGTTGGTTTGGCGTTAAAATAACTTTTCCCAGGAATGGATACAACCTATTGTAACCTAGGAAGACATAAGAAATGCTGAGGTTTAATTGAGCAAAACCAATCAGAAAGGCAGCTCTGATTTTTAATGAGCTGAGTGGTCATAAAGTGGTCATTTCCACTTGGAGAGGGGAGGGGAAAGGAGGATGGGGAGGAAGGGGAGAACACGTATGAACCCGACAAGTCTCAAGTAGAGCGATTCTAACCATATGTGTAGCATTTTATTTTATTTTATTTTATTTTTTTTTGAGACAAGGTGTCACTGTCATCTGGACTGGACTGCAGTGGTGTGATCACGGCTCACTACAGCCTTGACCTCCCAGGCTCAAGCAATTCTCCTGCTTCAGCCTCCCAAGTAGTTAGAACTACAGGCATACACCACCACACCTGGCTAATTTTTCTATCTTTTGTAGAGAGGGGGTTTCGCCATGTAGGCCAGACTGGTCTCAAACCCCTGGAATCAAGTGACCCACCCACCTTTGACTCCCAAAAGGAGCCACCATGCCCAGCCCACATTTTACATGTTTAAAGTGAATATGTGCTGAGCACAGTGGCTCACGCCTGTAATCCCAGCACTTTGGGAGGCTGAGGCAGGAGGATCATGAGGTCAGGGCTTTGAGACCAGCCTGGCTAACATAGTGAAACCCTGCCTCTAACAAAAATACAAAAAAAATCAGCTGGGCATGGTGGCACATACCTGTAGTCCCAGCTACTCGGGAGGCTGAGGCAGGAGAGTTGCTTGAACCCAGGAGATGGCAGTTGCAGTGAGCCAAGATCCCACCACTGCACTCTAGCCTGGGTGACAGAGCGAGACTCCATCTCAAAAAAAATTTAAAAATTAAAAAAATAAAAAATAAAGTGAATATGGGCCGGGCACGGTGGCTCATGCCTGTAATCCCAGCACTTTGGGAGGCTGAGGCGGCCAGATCACTTGAGGTCAGGAGTTCAAGACCAACCTGGCCAACAGGGCAAAACCCCATCTCTACTAAAAATATAAAAATTAGCCAGGCATGGTGGCACATGCCTGTAGTCCCAGCTACTAGGGAGGCTGATGCAGGAGAATCACTTGAACCTGGGAGGCAGAGGTTGCAGTGAGCTGAGATTGTGCCACTGCACTCCAGGCTGGGTGACAGAGCAAGACTCCATCTCAAAAAAAAAAAGAAAAAAAAAGTGAATGAGTTCATTACTTACACAATTAAACATTTTAGAAGACATTTTTGAAACTATTGGCAAATGTGCTACTACAGTCATCAGCTGCTTAAATGGAGTCACCAAGGAAGCCCCCGCTTGGTCAGGACACTTGATGGGCAGTTTAAGAAAACACAAGGGAAAACTGTAAAAACTGACATACTGTTGCATCTTCTAATGCACTAATGTGTGTCTATGTGCCAATCTTGTTACACAGACCAGGTTCTTCTTGGATTATGGGGTTCCTGTTCTTACCTGGCACATCCGAGAGCAAGGTGAAGAAGGCTATGTGGGGTGCTATCCATTATGAAACAGAAGGGGATAAGGGTGTACATGTGTGCACACATGTGGATGTGAGTGTGCAAGTGCATATTCATGTATGAGTGCAGACATGTGTGCATGTATGTGTGCATGTGAATGTGCTCACATTTGTGGAGGGTATTCACATGTATACATAGTGTCCATGTGCATGCAGGGTGGGCATGCATGTGTACACACATGTGGGGCATGCATGTCTGTGTGCAGGTGTTCACGTGTGAGTGTCCACATGTATGTGCATATGTATGTGTGCCTATGTATTTGTGTGTGTTCTATGTGTGCCTGTGTGTGTTCTATGTGTGTGGTAGGCTACATGTTTTATTATTGTTTTGTATTATTATATTTGTATTAAGATGCAAAATTTTATATTAAAAATTTGTAATTTTGTATTAAAAATACAAAATTAGCTGGGCGTGGTGGCTCACACCTGTAATCCCAACACTTTGGGAGGCTGAGGCGGGCAGATCACAAGGTCAGGAGATCGAGACCATCCTGGCTAACACAGTGAAACCCCGTCTCTACTAAAAATACAAAAAAATTAGCTGGGCGTAGTGCTGGGCGCCTGTAGTCCCAGCTACTTGGGAGGCTGAGGCAGGAGAATGGCGTGAACCCGGGAGGCAAAGCTTGCAGTGAGCTGAGATTCGGCCACTGCACTCCAGCCTGGGCAAGAGAGCAAGACTCCGTCTCAAAAAAAAAAAAAAAAAAAAAGTGTTTCTGAGAAGCATGGCCATGGCCTCTGCACAAAACACACAGAATCCTTCTCAGTCAGTCTGGAAGTGGGCCTGTCTGCAGAGAGAACACCCACACCTGAACTGCAATCATCAGTCGGTCAATGCCTCCATCTGATTTTCCCACAGTGGATCAAACCTGAATTCGACTATCTGACCACAAGCTAAACATACAGAAATATCCTCAAACTATGTCTCTTCAAAGTTCGAAAAAAGGAGACTTTTCAACTCCCATCCTAGAAATTGTTTAACCCACAATTATGATTTAAAAGTGAGTCGTGCTGTGTCGGACATGAATTTTTTCTTACAAAAAGTCTGTGCTCTTTAATTTTTTAGATGTATCAGAAAATGGAGCAATAATGTACCAATTTTATTCTCCAAAGCAAACCTGCGCAGGTTTGAGTGACATAAATAGTAGGCGAACGGTCTCGACATGATGACTGCTTGTTTGAATTTAAATAGCCTACTTTCAAGAACTAGCCATTTCAATGATAAATGAAGGACGTGCATATTAAATAAATTAAACAGACTATTTCAGTCTTTGCACATGAATGATCTGAAATATTGGCCCGGGCAGGTCCCCTGGCTCTGTCATTCTATCCCATGTGTATTCACAGAATGAACAAAGCCATGTTCCTCAGTCCTCAGCTCACTGCTGAGTTCTTGGGATGTGGAAGGCACAGGCAGGAACTTTTCTGCCTGTATGTGCAGAAGATGCTAGGTTCTCCCTAAATGGTCTTAGATGAAGGCTGATCCAAAGTGATTCCTGCCAATTCATCAGTAACACCCTGCTGAAAATATACAAAAGGTCCTAAAGGTTTTGCCTTAGAAGGGAGAGACTACTGGGGATGGCAGATCCCCATGGCAACACCACAAGCCAAGCCAGCAAGCAGCACACTCTGTTCCCAGGACAGATGTCCCACCAAGCAGCCGCAGCCGCCACCTCACCTGGCCTTCACATTCCCCCCAAGGGGCCAGAACTGTCATTCTCAGACGGGTTAAGGAACCTGCCCCCAGTCCACAGATCCATAGCAGCGAGTGGGACTGAACTGGCTGTACCAGACCTCGCTGGCTCAGGGCCCATTTGTCCCCATCTATCCTGAGAACATGGACTTCTGTGAACCTTAATCTCCTTCTGGTTACAGACCACCGGGAAATGCTGAGAAAGCCCCAGTCCCTTCCCTGAAACGGGGCTCACCCATACCTAGAGTCCACACCTTGCATGGTGGGCTGGGGGGACCGGCCCCAGGCTGGTCACAGAATCAGGCCCTGCACATCCCAGTGCTTGGGTCTGCTGGCCCCACCACCCTGAAAGTTGCTCTCTTATGAAGTTCACGACATGCCCTGGCACCAAGGGTGCTGGCAGAAGGCAAGCCTGTCATGGGGCACAGGCACCCAGCCAGGACTCCCGGGAACCACCTACAGCTAAAGCAATCACCCACGCTATGTGAGGACAGCTGAGAGCTGCACCATGTCTCCTCTGAGGGGATGCTATGCTGACCCCCTTCCTCACAAAGCATTCCAATAAAGACAGAGGACTTCATTTTCCTTTCCCAATAGCTGGTTTTTGCAGGTTAGGTGGGAGGGGTACCCCTGAGCACTCACAGGCCAGGGAGGTGGCGCTGGTCGGCAACGTAGGTGGCAGGAGGTGCTGGTCGGCCTCTGGCTCCTCGGGCTCTGGTGGCCCGGGCTGCCCAGTCTGTGCATGGTAGGTCACCTGGACCTGCAGGGGCACCGGCGGACCCCTGGTCTTGTCCGGGCTGCCCACATCCTGCTGTTCCTTGGGCTGCAGCGCAGGCCAGATCCTCTCCCGCCGCCACTGGATCAACGCCACACGGTCACGGATGGACTTGGCCACGATCTTGACGTCACTCTCGTGGAAGAATCCAGACTCAATCTGTAAAGGCAGTCATGTTGTCAGCATCGCAGGGGATCAGCCCACGCCGGCCCATACCCCTTACCTAAAGTGCTTTCCCATCATTGGTTCATCCACATAGGACACACTCGCCACTCCACTGCCACTGAGCGTAAAATCCGCGGGGCCAGCTCAGAGATGGCATGGCAGGGGTTTGCCAGGCAAGGCAAAGGAAGACCACCACCACGCAGGCCTGACTTGCCTCCCACACAGTCCGCACCAAAAGCGAAGCAGAGCAGCCCCTGGACCGGACTTCAGGGCTCCCTGAGCTCCCGGCCACCCCCGGGCTGGTGGCGGATGGGATGGAGCTCCTGCTTGTCTCCATGCTCAGAAGTGGTGACAAGGAGCTTTGGGGCTAGCATTTTCCTGAAATGTCTCTGAGTCTGGGGCTGCCCAAAGATGGGGAACGGGGCCACACCCGAGTTGTAGATGGAGGAAGGATGTGCGTTTTGTATTAGACCAGTAAGGTATGCACTGATGCCTGGCAAATTTTAAAACTGATTTACCAAGCAGAACCTTGAGGGCATTTGTAAAAGAGCCCCAAGGTCTCCAGGAAACATCATGAGCTCACAGAGAATATTCGCGGAATAACTACCAAGCTCGCAGAGAATATTCGCGGAATAACTACCTTCTTTCTTCTGATGAAAGAGATCCCTTTGGAAGGGGCCACTCTTGCCAGGCTGCAGTTGTAGTGATCACAAACACATGAAAATACGGGAGAACAAAGATTCCAAATCCACCTGCGCTTCCCCTCCCTTCCTGAGCACCTCAGTTCTAAAGGCGCTAGGTCAGGCTGGACCAGCCAGGCCTCTGCAGTAGGGCAGAGGTGCCCATGCAGGAGAGCATCTTGGCTTCAGGGCAGTGCCAGGCGCAGAGGGAGTCACAGCTGTGGGGGAGGGGAGGTGGTGACAGCACCACTGGAGGCCAGCGACCCCGCAAAAGTGACCAAACAAGAAAATATATAGGAGTAGTGGACGCCAGGCTCCTCAGGTGTGGAGAGGTAAACATTTTCAACAGGAACCTTTTTGCCGGGTGGGAATTGGAGCTGTTGGTGTGAAGCGCACAACAGACGTGAATAAACACAGACAGACTGCACAGGCAGACTCACGACACCTTCGTGGTGTAAATGCACAGACACATGTGTACTTGTGAACTGAGTTCACCAGGAGGACCCACAGCAAGGAGGGCGTGGAGCTCAGCCAGGACAGGAACGCGGTGAGGCTCCACGAAGCGGCAGCTCCCAGCTCGGCAGGAGAAGGACAGGATGAGCTTGACAGTGAGGACGTGCTCAGAGTGACAGGGACGTGCAAAACGGCACGGGAGCCAGTGCCGAGGGCCTCCCGCTGGCAAATCTGGGGCATTTTGAGCATCAAAATGCACAGTAACACAATGACGGTTTGAAGGACATGTCCACAGACTCTGACACGCATTTTCCATATGGGGGGTGGTAGGAGGGACGAGGTGTCACTGCTGGTATCAGGTGGGGGACGGCGGGTAAGTGTGGCCTCTTGATCTCCATCTCTCCCTCCCTCTGTTTCTCCTCTGTGGCTCCCTCACCCAGTCTCTTTCCCTCCCTTTCCTGTGGCTCATCTGCTCTAGGGGAAGCCATGTCACAAATGACCCTATGCAGAGGCCCTCCTGGCAGAGAACTGAGTTCTGAGGCAGGGTCTGAGACTGCAGCCCTGGCCAACACCCGATCCTACCTCACTGGGGCCCTGAGCCCAGGCACCTGATCCCTGACCTCCAAGGCTGGGGCCAGGGCGTTTCCAGTGACTCGCTAGGCAGCAATGGGACAGCTCATCTGTGGAGCAGGACCCATTGAGTAAAACAGAAAACCGTGAGGCCACAGACAGGTAAAGAAATAAGCGGGAAGCTTGGTGACAAACAGATATTTCCAGTGCCCAAACGTTCTCCATGAGACACGTACAGTAGCGAAAGGTGAGAGGAGCTCCACTTAGAGAAGCCACAGGCGCCCTGCACCAAGCTCAGAGCCAGCATCTGCCTAACCGGCGGGTGAAGCCGTGCACCCCTGGGAAACACATGCAAACTCAGCCCCTTCCACGAGATTCCTGTGGAGACGCAAGACCTGACTGTGACCCACCCACGAGGGACGCCTGAGCCCGTCCCTAGGGACAGGACATGGAAGTCAGGCACAGAAGGGGCCCAGAGACCTCGTGATGGTGTCACTGGGACAACTGGGGACCTGAGTGGCCCGAGGATGGGAGGATGGGGCTGAGGATTGATGGTACTTCCGGATGCAAGACCGTGCCCTAGTTTCAGGAAGCAGACATGAAAGTATTCAGGGCTTCAGGGGAATCAGGTCAGCCACTTAGTCTCAAATGGTTCGTGGAAGATAAATGGTTCTTTGTAGTGTCCTTGCAATTTTTCAGTGTTTGTGATTATTCAAAAATCTTTGTTTCAAAAGACAATTTTTTTCCACAGAATGACGTTCCCTAACAAAAACAGCTGCGGTCAGTCTCCCCTGACTCAGAAGAGACATGAGTGGGGTGGGGGAGGGGGGTCAGTGAGGTGGGACAGAGAGTGACAGCTCAGTCAGTGGGACCTGCCCACACTCAGGGTCACCACTGGCCCCAAACCAGCCCCAAGGCCACTCAGCAGCAGGGCAGCCCAGCTGGGAAGGAGGAGAAACGAGGCACCAGGTTCTCTTCTGGCTCAGAGTCCAGAGCGAACTCTTTTCTAGGGAGCCCCAGAGAACGGGCTCCAACCCTAGGGGGTCTCACAGGGAGGCCGAAGCAGGTGTCCCTGTCACTGGCACCCAGGGGCAGGTATGCACAGCCTGCCAGACCTGTTTGGCCCAGGCCTCTGATCCTAGTGAGCACGTGGGTGAGGCCATTCCTGAGGCTCCATGTAGCCTCAGGGTCATATCCAGGGCGTGGCCCCACCCTTGCCCACCTTGGCCCAGATACGTGACCAGAGGCTGCCGAGGCCACGTCCTCCTGCTGCCGTTACTATCTGCTGCTGGTGCCGCAGCCCGCAGCCCATTTTCCCTGGAGACTCTGTCTTCATCATCACCCCCAGCCTTCCTCTCTAAAGTATTTCTTCTATTTTTTTTCCCAAACAGGAAAACATTTAGCCATGGTGAGTGCCACACAGGCACATCGCATTATCAGGAGAGTATGAAGGTGGAGGGGAGGGCTGGCTGGGAATCCCCTTGGGGGCCGACTCCCAGAGTCCCTTCCAGATCGAAGCTGGCCCAGGCCCCACAGAACCCGCTATTTCCTCTGTCTCTCCCTGGGGAGCTCCATCTGGCCCCTTCCATCCGCCCAGTGGAACTCGTTGAGAGGTGACTTCAGGGGAAAGAGAGCTCTGCCCCATCTGCATCCTCTCCCACCCTCAGGTCCTTCCAGAAGGAAGTCTCATCTGGATTCCGGAACATCTCTAAGACCCAACACCTGCTAATCTCAGGGACTTTTGTTTGTTTGAGACAGGGTCTTGCTGTCATGCAGCGGCATATGGCTCACGGCAAAGGCCTCCTAAGCTCAAGCAATCCTCCTGCCTCGGCCTCCCAAAGTGCTGGGAAGACAGGCGTGAGTGACTGCACCCAGCCTAATCTCAGATGTTAGGAACAAGAGCGGCCTCAGAGCCAGGTGCTAGTGTCTCTCTAGCCTCAGCAGATATACAGACATCAAGCTGTTTTCACTGCATCATGGCAAGGCCCCTCCAGTCTAGGGCCCATGGCAGGGCTGGTGTCAGGACCCCAGGGAGGCCAGTGACGGACTCTGGTGTCTGAAATGGGTGGGAAGGAGGAATATGAGGTTAGAACCTGGAAAGGCCCCATAGAGACCCAGTGTCGACCTGCCGGGGCACACAAGCTGTTTCCAGGGAGTGAGACCCAAGGTAGGCGCATGTAGCTTCCAACTGCTGTCAGGCAGCTCTTGAGGTGCTGCCTTCCCTGTTCTTAGCAGAGTGGGGCAGGTGCTGTTTATTGTTGTGCTTTAGCCAAGCACAGGTCGTGTCCCTTCTTCTTGGATGCTCTATTTCACAGGAGACATGTCTCACCATGAAAAAAATGTAAAAGATGCAGAAGAGGGTGAAGATGCTGGGGCCAAGGGGCCTCTGCTGTGAACTGACACAGGAACACAGCCCCAGAGTTCAGCCAACTGCTGGGGTGGGGACTTGTGTGGTGACGGGTGCAAGAGGCTGTAGGTTAAAGGGACAGCTGCATCCTCAACGACCCTGCAGGAGGCGGGCGGGGCTGGGGAGGCCGAGTATTCATGTGAATGAAAAGCAGGGAGGAGTCGGAGTCTTGTGAGTCTCCTCCTGCTCGCCTGTCTCGGGAACAGCTAGACAAGGCCCAGGGCAGGTTCTAGGCTTTGCCACCTTAGGACAGAACCCAAGACAGGCAAGGAGGCCATGAGGTCCGCTGGAGGCAGCAACACTGCTCCTATAGAATCCTGGGCCCCTCCCCAGGCTGCACCACCCATATTGGAATCAGCGCTGAGCCGGCTGTGATGTCCCCTCTGCCGCTCAGCCATCGCTGCAGCACTTGGCCTCCTGACATGGCTCCCCAGTCCCTCGTACCCTGTCCCCCCAGCACTGACCAAGCATAAACACATTCGTGGAAGGAACAAGAGCGCCTCATTCTCCTGTCCTTCCTGAGCTGTCACCACATCAAAACCAGGTCATCCAAATGTCCTCCCCTATCCTTGCCATTGGCCCAGACCTCAGCACTGGGACAGAGGTAACTCCCTGCAAGGCAGAGCCAGCACAGCTGCCCCAGGACCTTCCTCATCCTCACTTGTGCGTGAGACTCCCAGAGGTCATCCTCATCCTCCCTCGAGGCCACCTTCTGTCCTCTCAAAACCTCAGCCCTCCCACCAAGCGGCCACCCAGGTGCCTCCAGAAAGATGTTCTTGGCCTGCAGCCACCATCTCAGTCCTTAGCTGGCAGGCTGTACACAGCCTGTGCAGCACCTCACTTAGCACTTGCTATTTGCATTGAATGTGTGAAGGGACAGCTGTATTACATCAGCAGAGAAATGATGCACCTGAAGTCACAGGACACATGTGCTGCTAATTATCCGAAAGTAATTCACAGCAAACTTGGAGCAATTCGATCTGAAAATGTACCTCTGTGCACCACACAGTCATCGAGAGCCATGAAAGATCCTCCAGGAAGCACAGAGCTCATCAACCCCGTTAGATCTGCTCATAGCAGAGGCTTCTGTGTCTGGGTCAGGGATGTGACCAGAGACAACCCAGATGAGAGTGGGCCGGGTGGGGACACAGGTGGCCACTTTGCAGCATCTGGGGTGATGGTGCAGCCAGCTTGCAGGAGCCCCACAGAGAAGCCAGCCTGGGCATCACCCCACAGTGGGATGCTGTAGCCATCCTCATTGTGCTATCACAGCCCAGGACATGGGCCACTGTGCAGGGGAAGGCAGAGCCCTGGCTGAGGCACTGGCAGCCTGAGGAGGCATCTCCTCCAATCCAAGTCCCAGGTGCTGAGGCCCTGCACTCAGGTCCACACCAGAAGCACCCCATCCTACAGCTGTGGAGAGGCTAGGAGCAGTAGGAAGCGTGCCAAGACCCCAGCAGGACCTTAGCTCATGCAGCCCAAAGCCCTCAGCCCCAGGAGTGGCCCCGTTCCACCTGCTTCCTTCCTCGGGGATCACAGTTGCAGGAAGTCCAGCCGAGAGACCGCTGCTCCCTGCACTGACCTCATGGTGTAGCCTATACCATGTGGCCCACTGAATCCCTCATGCACCACACACCAGGACCCCCACGGACAAGGAGCTGCCAGGAGGAGCAGAGTCTGTGACAAACACGCAGCTCACTGCACCCCAGCGTTCCTGGCTCTGAGGGCCCACGCACCTTCACGACATCGCCAAGCCTCAGTTTCTGCACCTGACTGAGACCTTCGCAAGAACCTTCCAGAGCAGCCACCCCTCCCACTTCTGTGCAACCCCCATCCAGGTATGATCCACTTCCCCTTACTGAGACCCAGCCCGGCCTGGAGAAGTGAAGCTTGGGAAGAATCATCAGCCTGGAACTGGTGACTGACGGACATTTTCAACACATGTCACATATTCAGGAAAAAGCTTATTTAAAAGACAGAAAAAAGGGCGAGCACCTTTGTGGTCAGGACACATGAGCCGAGGGCTCTGCGCCATGAGCACACTGGATTTATTTCTGCTCGGGTGTTCACTGAAAATACGCAACTTTCCTACCCTGCAATACGAACCGCCTTCTTCCCAGCCTCTCGTGCCCACTGGTCTTCCCCTTTGTGACTCTGTTTTCACCTGTTGCGGTGCAGACATTCCTGTCCTTCGTATCAAGTTGTCTGACTTAATGTCAACATTTGTTCATGTTTTGTAGCCAACAACAAAGACGTTTCTGTCTGTCTCTAGGCCCTGCGTGAGGGTTCTCAGGAGGCAGCGTTGGTCCTGGGGCCCTCCCAGGCCAGGCTCCCACCACTGTCCCTCTCTGGCGTCCACTGCCCAATGCCCAGCAAACATGCCCTATCTGCAGGGATGTGACCAAAGCCCGCTTGTCCAAGAACTTCTAACAGCCCCTGGCCCAGGGCAGCAGTGCCCCACGGCAGCAGCGCCCCACAGAACATTCCAGGCCAGAAACGTCCTGCATTGCTCAAGACAAGAACCACTAACCACCCTTGGTACTGAGCACTTGAAATGTGGCCAGTGGGACTGAGAAAGTAGATTTTAAATTTTAATTAATTTATATTTTAATAGCACATGTGGGCAGTGGCGATTTTACTAGATGGCAGAGACCTGAGAATCAAGTCAGAATAATCTAGATCCATCCCACCTGCTGTGCCTGTCCCCACATCCCACACAATTCCCACTCCATCACTGACCCCCGGCACTGTCAGCGTGGCCTCTCCTCCTACCACTGCGTCTGGACCACTCCCACTCCCTTCTGCCTGTGCCTGTGGCTCTGTCTCTTCTGCCTCTCATTCCAGCCGGCTCAGTGCCCCCTCCACTGAGGCCCAGATGACGCCCCAGCACAAAGGGGCACTTCTGCTGCCCGGCCCAACCACTCCTCATCCACAGAGCTGAAGATGATGGGAGGAGAAGGAGGAAGAAAAGAGGCGGAAAGGTATCCCCCACCCGCCCTTCTAGGTAGAAAAGTCCCAGATCCCAGAAACCCAATACAACAGTGCCCCAAACAAAAGGAAAGGCAAAGATCCCAAACTCAAAGCCACCACATCGGCACAAAGTCAGCAAGAGTCCGGCAAAGCAAGCGAGGCCTTTCTGACAAGTCAGAGGTCCTGGGTTGCTCTCTGCACACCCACCCTGACTTCCTGCACTGCACTGGCTCGGAGCTGCTAATCCCCGGGGTGCTGTGCCCTTGAGCGGATTCCCACTTAGGCCACCCCTGTGCAGACCCTAGGCAGACGTGACCGGGCTGTGAGACCTCAGCTGCCCACACCTGCCTGGATGGCACCGCCACACCCGCCGGCCTCGCAGTCCCCTCCGGAGCGAGACCCCGCAGCCCACTTTTGTTCTCATCCTTGGAAGCCACGAGCTGCGAACACCTGCATCCGCCACACCCCACCTGAGTCCCGCTTACCATCTCTTGGGCCACCTCATCCGGCGTCTCCTTCTCCAGGTCGAAGGTGAACTCTATGGCCCCATTGTCCTTGGGCTTTCCCTTCAGTTTCTTGGGGTCTTCCACCCAGAGCCTCAGGGCAATGGTGGACTTCCTGCCGTGGTCCTCCTCCGCGAGCTCCACCCTCACGCCCGTGTCCTCTGCGAAGAAGGCGTGGCTCAGCAGATCTTTGATCTCGTACCTGGAGGGAGAGCAGCTGACAGGCGGGGGCACGGGTGCCAGGGCCTCCATGCCCAGGCTCCTGTGGCCACGCACACCAAGGCAAGGACAGGCACACCTGCAGGTGCCTGAGGCCAGGCCTCACGTCTCAGCACTCCCAGGGGTGAAGGAAAGATTTCAGTGAATCTGGTCTTACTATTAACACATAGTGTTTTAAGACTTCCTTTATTCCCCGTCATTATTAATAAAAAAACAAAAAAACATGCTCACAAAAGATTCAATGACACAAAAGAGGATTTAGAAAAACATGAGTCCTCCCATTATGCAAATACAGCCCCTGTGGATGCTCTAGCCAGTTTTCGATGGCCAGAAGATATAACTGAAACATTTTAGTGTTAGTCCTGGGTAGGTCTAAAATGGACACAGAGGCAGAGTTCCCACACACTGAGCTCCCTGTGCCCAGTGCCATGAAGAAGTGACCTTTTCAAGGGGGCTTCCTTCAGGACGCTGGCCAGTTGACAGAGAGCAGGGCAGAGGGCGAGCCACAGGAGAGGACCTGCAGAACCGGGGGCCCAGCCAGACCCAGCCTCGAAGGCTCTATGCGGGATCCAGGAGGGCGAGCCATAGGCTGTTGCCATTGTGACCACTTCGGGGCTCTGCACGGCCTGGCCACCCAAAGAAGCCTCCCTAACCACCAACCTAACCCCCTTTACCCTGTAAATGGAAGCACACAGCACGCACTCTGGGGCCTGGCTTCCTCTGTATGTGCTCCAGAGTCACCTGTGTGGTTCCGAGTATCCACAATCCACCTCTGCTTACTGCTGAGGGGTGTCACATCAGATGGTGGGTGTACTCCAGTGTGAGGGGGAGGGAAGGCTGAGGAAGCACCCCCAGTCTTCCGCCTGACCGGCTGGGAAGGACAGACCCTGCTTGGAGGTGGGGAGCCGGCTTTGTGGAGCGGTTCCAGGCCTGCTGTTTTTGAGAAGGGTCAACCAACCAGGTCCACGAAATACACGTCAGGGCTCCAAAGGGAGGCCCGCATCTAGAGCCGCTGGCATGGGAGTCATGCAGGGAGCAGCAGACGGGCTGGGGAAGCCCCGGGCGCTCAGACACTACAGGCTGGGTCCTGGAAGAGCAGCCAGCCAAGGACAGGACTGTCCCCAAAGCCAAGGAGGGGGCTGTCCCCAAAGTCAAGGAGCGGGTTCCCAGATGACCGACAAGGACGTGAGGCCTGGACTCCTGGCCTGGCGTCGCCCACACGCACTCAGGACCGATGTGCCCACCAGCCCCTGCTGACGTGCCCCAGACACTCTGGCCTGAACCTGTCTGTCCTGAAGTCTTCTCATCAAGAACACAGTTCTCAATGCCAGCTGGAATGAGTTCAGCTGGAGACGGACCCCAGAACCCAGCCCTTCAAGGGAACTCACCTTTCCTCCTTGTTTTTGCAGATACACTCCCCAATAATCTCCTTGATTTCGGGATCGTGCACTTTCTCAAAGCTGGCCGGCTTGATACCCTGACAGGGAGAGAGCAGAGTTACCTGACCCGACCGGCCGCGGAAGGCGAGGTCTCCACCACGGTGGGAGGAACTCCTACTTCCAGTCACGGCAGGACATGGGCATTGGACTAACCTGCACAAACCACTAGAAAACTGGGCAAAGTATGCGAAACAGATGACAGGGCGGTGCCAAATGCGGGCTCTGGGAGAAAGGGACACAATCCCCCATGGCCCCAGCTCACTGCCCAGAGCAGTTCCCAAACAAGGCACCATAACCCAGCAGAGCCCTGTGGCCCCCATGAGTTGAGGGGTGGAGCTGAGTTCAGGGAGGCTGAGGAGGCCACAGGCAGAATTCCAGAAAGAAGAGAGCATACAGCAAAAAAAAAAAAAAAAAAGAGCCCGAAGTATCTGCACCTGGGTCCCCTCCAGCCTTTGCTGAGGACCAGAACACAAAACCACATGTATATAGTCAACGCCATAGGGCCGGGCAAAGAACCACAGGGAGCTGCACGCAGGGCAGTTTGCAGAGTTCACACAGGTCAGGATGTGTACAATGTACAGCATCCAATAAAAAATTACTAGAAATGCTGAGATGCAAGAAAACGTGGCCCACGAGCCTGCGGAAAAGCCGGCCAACAGAAAGAGACCTGCAAATGAGAGGGGCTGCAACGGGGAGGTGAAAACTCTACACAGATACACACAAGTAGTAAAGGAAAATGAACATACAAAAATGAGAGATAAAAACAGAACCAGGCCGGGCGCGGTGGCTCAAGCCTGTAATCCCAGCACTTTGGGAGGCCGAGACGGGTGGATCACGAGGTCAGGAGATCGAGATCATCCTGGCTAACCCGGTGAAACCCCGTCTCTACTAAAAAATACAAAAAACTAGCCGGGCGAGGTGGCGGCACCTGTAGTCCCAGCTACTCGGGAGGCTGAGGCCGGAGAATGGCGTAAACCCGGGAGGCGGAGCTTGCAGTGAGCTGAGATCTGGCCACTGCACTCTAGCCTGGGCGACAGAGCAAGACACCGTCTAAAAAAAAAAAAAGAAAGAAAAAAAACAGAACCAAATAGAACTCAAGATGAAAAGTACATCTGAATCGAACACTTCACCTCAGCAGACTGACAGCAGATTACACACTGCAGAAAAAAGACAAGTGAACCTGAAGATGTGGTGCAGCAGAGAAAAATGGTCACTGAGGCTCTATTCTGTTCATTTCAGAATCTGGAATGCTACCAAGGTCACATAGGCACATGACATCCACAAAACTGGAATCCCAAAAAGGATAAGGGAACATAAAGACATAACGGCTGAAAAATTCACAACTTTGATGGAAACTCTATGCCCATAGATGAAGCAAGATAAAGCAGAGCAGGGAATAAACTGGAGAATTCTGTGAAACCACTGCAATTCCCTTCCAAGGTCTCCCCTCCCCACTGCTTGAAGCCAGGAGCCTGGTCTCCTACCATTTAGAACCTTTTGGGTCACCCTATGTCTGTCAAAGCCACCATCACCCCAGCCACAACACACTGCACACCTCCACCTAAGTTGCAGAATTCGATACTGGGGTTAACACCTCAAATGCAGCAGTCAGTCTCTGGAAAGGTGTTGATCAGAGCTTCACCGAGCCTCCCAAGTAGGGCCATGAGGGCCCCTGTGCCAGGAAGCTGGCAGAGGCAGCGCCATGACGCGGAGGATGGGACGCCTCCCACAGAGCCAGGCCTTTCTAACCACGCCTGGGCTTCCTCCCTACACCTCCTCCTTGAGTGTGCAGAAGTACTATTTGTGGTCACTGCTGCTGGGAAAGGGCCAGGCCATGCGGCTTTGTTGCAGGGGGGTGCAGGTGGCAGCCTGAGGGACGGTGGCTCCTCGCCCAGCCGATGGCTGTGCATGAAGGGAGCAGAGGGCAAGCCCTGCAATCGGACTCAAACCTCAGAAGTAGCAGGGCGGGGCCAGGTGCCGCTTGCAATCTGCTAGGTTGTTTTGTGTTGGAAGCCGAGTGAGACGGTGTATGAGCAACTAATTTTTAAAAATTTTAAACACAATGGAGGGTACCAACTATCACATTCTTCTTCCTTCAACATGATCCAGCCTTCAAAAGCTTCACCTGACTCTTAAAACACAGAATATAAAGCTTAAATTTTCCCAAGGTCAGGGAGGACGGTAGGGGCTCACGACCATCTGCCGAGGCTGCTGGAGCCCCCAGCCTGGGGCAGACATAGGAGTGAAGAACCTAAGGGCTCTGCCCAGTAGTGTACACCCCCAGGGTCAAGGAGCACCACCAGCCCCTTGGGATGGCTTCCGGACAGACCACCATCCACCCTCCACAGTGAACCCAGGGGCCCTCCCATCCCACACCAGCACCCCAAGTCCTGGCAAATGGAGCTCTTGATCTCTGGAGCGCCCACTTCCCCCTGCTGCAGACCATCCCTGCCTCCCTGGAGGGCCGCTGCACACAGCCCGCAGGTCCCTACTCCTTCCAGCACCCATGGAAAACTGTGCACCTGTCTGTGAAGTTTCTGACCCAGGCCCACAAGTGAGCCAAGAACTCTGTCTGCCCTCCCACGTCCTCAAGAGCACACAGGAGGGGCTCAGAACAACCAAGCGACTGATGATTTACAACAACCAAGGGACAGAAATGCAAGTAATCTGCAAGGAGGGCTCAGGAAGGAGGGATGGGTCAGGGTGAGGCTGCACAGCTGCTGAGGACCACAGCCCCTGGTGCACCGGCAGAAGCAGCCACGGTGCCACAGAGCAGCACTAAGGGGCAGCGCGGCCCCATCCAGTCAGGCAGCATGTGGAGACAGCAGGGACTGCAGGGATCAGGGCAGCCTGGGCCCTCAGTGTGGACACCACGTGTCAGGGACAGCTCTGCAGGCCCCTGGGCTTCACGACAAGACGCACGGTGCAGAAAACAGGCACAGAAAGCCTCGGCCTGGCCATTCCATTTCCAGATGTTCTGTTTGCATTCCCCCCACCCAGCGGGGCCACCACAGAGGGAGGACAAGACAGATCTGTTTATGCAGCTGAAGCCATCCGATTAAAGAAAAAAAACCACAGCGACAGCAAAACAGGGATTAATGTTCCCAGCTGCCCGGTGCTAACGACTGCCTAGAGACACACTTGGTGTAGGGGTGACTGGTTTAGCTGAAAAAGAAATCAAACCATTGTTTCAAAATAAGATAGGAAAGCAGGCAGCCATGGGCAGCCCAGAGTGTGAGCACTGGGGATGGGTGGCCTGGGCACGCCTCCGGGCAGGGGGCTATGGTGAAGCTCCAGCCGCTCTGAGTCTCAGTCTCCCCACCGTCCCTGCTGTGAGAGCAACAGCCTCCATGGCTAAGCACTGCCCACAGCGCCCCATGCACCACCATCACTTCAGGTAGGAGACCTGGAGTAACCAACCCCCTACTAAGCCTCCGTTTCCCCCTCTGTAAAATGGCCAATCTCCTTCTTTACCCAGCTGCCAGGAGGGCTTCACAGAGGCACATGGAGCCCAGCCCAGGGCACGGCCCAAGGCCTCCATGTCCTTATTAATTAACCAAGGGGCCAGGTGGACTCACACAGGTGACCTTGCGGTAGATCTGGGCCGCGTTCTGGCACTCCGAGTAGGGGTACTCCGAGGTGGCCATCTCCAGCATGCACATCCCAAAGGCATAGACGTCCACGGACTCATCGTAGTGTTCCTCGTACATCTCGGGCGCCATGAACTCGGGAGTACCTGCGCCCGGGAGCAACAGACACAGTGGTCAGCTGGCCACGGGCCCAGGAAGAGCTGGAGCCAGTGTCCCGGGAGCTTTGGCTGCCCAGAGCCCCATGTCCCCTCCACATCCCATGGCACACTCAGAACACCTGGACCCCAGGGCCAGCCCTGCCCCTCACTTGGGACACAGGTGTGCTTTACAGACGGAGGGGTTCCAAAAGTTCCACCTGGAACCACAGGAGTCCAGAGTTAGAAATCAGGTGACAGAGCCATCCCCTGCTCATAAGCTGGGAGGCTACGACTTCCCAGGGGACGGGGTCCGAGCCTGGAAGGAGGCAAACCCCTGAGCACGCCCTCGCCTGTGGACACTGTGATCCTGCCACAGGCTTGGCTGCAGCCACGTTCAGATGCCCTGGAGCAGAAAGAACTTGGGTTACTACAGAGCTACCTAAAGCCGCAAAACCCCTAAATGTCCCAACGCGGGGAAAGGCTGGGTACACTCAGCCCACCCCACAACAGTGTCACACAGCAAGTACAACAATCAGCAACACCGAAGACAGCGCCCCTGAATGGGGGTGGGGTAGAAAATGGTGCCCACTGACAGAACCACAGAGTTGCTAAGAAGGGAACTGCACGTGGCTCTTAAACACAAGAGATGCACAAACAGTGTCTTGACTGAAGTTTTAAGGACGTGGCGAAGTTACCATAGGCTGAGCAAAATGATCATGAGGCTAGACGTGCCGGCTGGTCTCACCTGTGCAAAACCAAACTCCCAGGGCAAGATGATGTCTGCGGGCGCGAGCGCTGATTTTTCTTTTACTTATATTGGTCTGGGGTTTCTCTATTCTCTATAATAAGCTTTTGCATTCATAACACAGTAACTGGAAAGGCCTTTTTATTAACATAAGTCCAGGTGCGTGTCTGTCACGCTGAATGCAAGGAAAGGCGACTAGAGACTTCAGTACGGATGTTTTTAATGTCTGGATATTTGTTGACTTTGGAAGGTCTTCAAAATGTTCTAGTTTCTTTTTAAAAGCTCATGCTAACTAATTAGTGCGTTTTAAAAGCACATGTTTTGTTTACCCGTCATTTCAATTTAAAATGTGTTACTTTTTGTTTTTTTTTGAGACGGAATCTCGCTCTGTCCCCCAGGCTAGAATGGAAGGGCGCGATCTTGGCTCACTGCATCCTCCACCCACCAGGTTCAAGCAATTCTCCTGCTTCAGCCTCCAAGTAGCTGGGACTACAGGCGTCCGCCACCATGCCCAGTTAATTTTTTTGTATTTTAGTAGAGATGGGGTTTTACCATGTTGGCCAGGCTGTTCTCGAACTCCCGACATCAAACGATCTGCCTGCCTCGGCCTCCCAAAGTGCCCAAAGGGCTGGGATTACAAGTGTGAGCCACCATGCCTGGCCACTCTTTTTTAAAGTTAACGTTTTAGATAAAAATTGGGACCAGAATATCGTTTAGATTTCAGTCTATGCACACAGAACTCTGGAAGAACCCATGAGAAACAACAGGAGCTGAGTGGAGGGACCTGGTGCTGGAAACTTTTATCCTTTTGGGTTTTTCAACCACATGATTATACTGAAAATTTGCTGCACTAGCCTTTTTTTTTTTTTTTTTTTGAGACAGGATCGTGCTCTGTTGCCCAGGCTCGAGTGCAGTGGCATGAACACAGCTCACTGCAACCCTGACCTCCTAGTCTTAAGCAATCGTCCCACCTCAGCCTCCCAAGTAGCTAGGACCACAGGTGTTCACCACGCTGGGCTAATTTCTTTATCTTTTTTTCCTTTCTTTCTTTGTCTTTCCCTCTTTTTCTCTCTCTCTTTCCTTCCTTCCCCTTTCCTTCTTTTTTTCTCTCTTTTTTTTTTTTTGTAGAGACAGGGGTCTCACTGTGTTGCCTAGGCTAGCCTCCAACTCCTGAGCTTAAGCAATTCTGCTTCAGTCTCTTAAAGTGCTAGGATTACAGGCATGAGCTACTGTGCCAGGCCCTGTACTGATAATTTTTAAGTTAATATTTTTAAGTTTCTTTCCTTTCCTAAGCTTCTCACTAAATAGCGGCCCTGTTGGAGCAGGAAGCAAAAATGCCACAAAAGGAAGTGGCCTGAGCTGTGGCTGGGAGCCTGGCCTGACCACAACATGAACACCTGCTCCCTGTCCTCTCCCACTCTCTTGATGTGTCCAGGGGTCCCCTGGCAGCCACCTGGAGGGATTCACTGCCTGCTGCATGGGCCTGGACCTGCCACAGCCACCAAGGAGGCCCTCCTAATGGCAGCGGGCACACAGGGAGACGTGACGGCTGACTCAGGGGAAAGTCCCAAGCCACAGGTGGGAAGCACTCACTCCCCAGGGCCACCTCGGTTGTCCACAATGACACCCACGCTACCCCAGCCCTGTGACTGCAGAGAGGGACTTCTACAAAGCTCCTTCCTGCTAGGAGGGTATGACGGGGAGCCCCACAGCCACATCCTAGGCCCTCAGCCCGGCCATATCTGTATGCACGAAAAAGCTTCAAGGGAGCCCCAACCCCAGGGCTGCTGGGCAGGAAGCCAGGAGCTGAGCCAGCCACTCTCTGGCACCTGCAAGGACCCCAATGGCCTGGCTGCCAGCCCAGTACTGGGGGGTCTAACAGAGGTGACAGTGTCCCTGGGCTCCAGCTCTTCTGAGACCATCAGGAACCAAGGATGCTACTCTGTAGGAACTACTCCAAGGCCCCAGACAACCTGGCTCTGAGGGGTGGATCACAGATATAGGGGCAGCTCTGAGTGGGGGCACAGGGACCCCCTCATGAAGCCCACTCTTGCACATGCTCAGACGCTGGTGCTCAGACACTGACGCACTCAGACTCTTTTTATCTTTCCCTCAAACTGCAGTCACTTAAATCTGAATTCTAAAAATGGGCGTGTATGTGTGTGTCCAGTGGACAGTCTCACCCACTGCCCCCAACTCCGTGGACAGCCATCAGCTGCAGAGCCACCCAATGGGGCACCCCTGCCCGCAGCCCCCTCTGCACATTCATCTGCACCTGAAGTCCCTGCAAACAACTGTGCAAAAGTCAGGATGTCAGGGCTCTGTCTCCCTCAGCCAGGCCAGGGCCTGCCTGTGCCGACTGGCAGTGTAGGCCCCACACAGCCCCCTCCCCAGACCCCTCCTGCCGCAGGCAGATAAGGGCTCTGGCACGGCTGTGGCTCAGCCCTCTGTGGTTACTAGGCAGTCTCGGTTCCTGGAGGGTGGGGTCCCTGCTTCTGGCCAGATAAGAGGAGGGAGGGACCCACTCCAGCCTCGTGCCAAAATCACCTTGTATCCCCTGAAAACCACCCTGCATTAGGGTTTGCTTGTTTCCAGATCTGTAACGAAAGACCAATGACTTTCTTTAGGGAAATCAAAAGATTCCTTAGCCCTAACTATCTTCACCATTTCTATTAAAACCAAACCAACACAGACGGCCCTCATCCTTCCTCTCACCAGACAGGCAGAACCCACCTCGCGGGCTCTCAGGGGGGCAGGTGAGCAGGCAGCACCTGCTGGCAGCAACAGCTCCACTGCCTGGAGCCCCCCTGAGTGCTGCTTAGGGGATGCAAAGAGGGTCTGGATAAAGTGCCACAGCCACTCAACAGCCCAACCCCTCCCATCATCCAGGGCAGCCGGTGGCTCTTTCTGCTTTAACCACCCTCGGTTCACTTTGGCCCCTCCTCAGTTCATTCACCACTGGATCTGCTTCCATCATCACCTCCTCCAGGAAGCCCTCCCAGGTGGGCAGGGCACCTCTGAGGCACGCAAGACCCTGCTCATTCACATGGCTAGGCCCAAGGGTCATGGTCGGGGCCCTCACAATGAGAATGACATTGGGCACAGGGACCCTGTCTCCCTCAATCTACCCAGGTCCCTCCCAGAGCAGCCCTGGGAAGCCGGTGGCTGACCCTGGTCCCTCGCACAGGCCACACGTAAAGTGAAAACCAAACGCCTACTTGCTCTCCTCTCCTGTCTGCAAGAGGAGACCTTGAGAGCCTCAGCTGAAAGGGGCCCACAGCACCAACTGCCCCAAGGGCATTCATTGGTGAGCAGGGAGGGCCCTCCTCCTGAGGAGACAGGGGCCTATGGCCTGAGGCTGTCCTTCCAACAGGACCATGCATCCCAGAAGGACACAGACGCCCGGAGGGTTGGTCCCCTTTACCACCAGGGCCAGCACTTGTGGGTTGCCGAAGCCAACACCATTCACAGGCCAGGGGAGCCCTACTAACAGGCCTGGGGGGCTCCTATAAATAGATCTGGGGCTCCCATTCATAGGAGCTGGGGGACACCTAGGTAATAGGGCCTAAGGGGAACCCCCGATCTGGCCACAGTCCCCCACTTCCACCCCTGCCAGCTGCTGGCCCCTTGCTGAAGATTGGCCTTACTGCCCAGAGCCCCGGGGTGTCACATCAACACAGCCTCATTCTCTAGGAGCCTGAGCAGCTGAGGACACCCCTGGTTGCAGCCTCTCTAACCAGAGCTTCCTGGACTCCAGCAGAGCAAAAGCTGGCGTGACAAGGGGCAGCCCACAGAGCCAGGCAACCATGCGGGTCACAAGGTCTCCGCACTGTGCCTGCTGGAAACACCTGGCCTTCATCTCAACCCAATCCAGCAACTCAAAACCTCATCTCCAAGAGGGCAAAGAGCCACCCAGCCGGAGGAAGCCGAGGGGCTCTGGCAGGGCGGCCGCTTCACAGTGGGCTGTGCTTCTTCCTCCAGGAGTGTTGACTCCTGAGTGGGAGATCCCAAGCCTCCCTCCTGCCACCCGACTGCGCCCGGGGTTTGAGACCTGGGTTCCTACCACTTCCGAGGCCAAACCTGCAAAATCTGCCCAGAAAGTGTGCAGAGCTCAAAGCCCTGGGGAATGGGCTCTCCACGGTCCTGGGCCCCTGCTCTCAGCCCCTCCAGGAGGGAGTGGAGACCCTCACCCATACACCCACTTCACAGATGGGGAAACTGAACCCTGGGTCAGCCCCTATGCCCCACCACTCAGCTCCCCCAGAATGCCAGAGGCCTTGTGTCCACAGGGCCACCCCCGGGCAGCCACCCTGCCCCAGATGTCACATTCTGAAGACACTTCCCAAACCAAAGCAGCTCTGGAGTCTCATTTTCCCCATACCTGCCAAGTTCTGTCCCCAAACATGCAGCAGAACTAAGAATTCACAAAGCCCCAAGATCGACTGCTCACTGTCCTGCCCTCACATTAGGGGCACACTGGGTCTTAAAATCAGGGAGCCTCTCCCAGTCTAATCCGATCGGGTCCCATCTGGGCTTCCTGAGCCCTGACCCATGCTTCTTGCCCTGCACATGTTGGAGCTTTCCCATCATCCTGACCCCAGAAACAGCTGCTCCACGACCACCCAGGCATCTTTTCAAAGTCCGTGGAGGCCCCACCCAGGACCAGTGGACACTTCACACCCACTGTGCCAGGAACACACGTGGGACCAGGCACATGGCACAACGCAGACCCCTGGTCTCTGCAAAGAAGCTGTCCCTAGGGTCGAGGGCATCTCAGCCCAAAGGAAGACTGGGAAGGCTTCTCACAGGAAGGGCGCCTGCACCGAGGCCTGAAATGCCCAACAAACTGAATTAATTACTCGGCGCCCTGTTCCCCTGTGCACAGCGCCTGCTGTGTGCCCCGCTCCGCAGGTATGTGGATTCCCCAGATACTCCAAGTTCTCACTGTCTCGGGCCTCACAGCCTGGGTGGCCCCTTCCTGCCCACTGAGACAGCTGCAGCATCACTGGCTACAAACTTCCCAAGTTCCTCTGTGGTCAGGGCAGCTTCCCTCTCCCGAGTGCCCACAGCGCCCACACATACCGCGAGCATCGGCACCCAGCCCACCTCCCCTGCTAGACAATCAGAGCTGGCACCCAAGCCAGGGAGGGAACACAAAGACCATCTGGGGCCAGAGTCGGACAAGGCGGGGGCAGCAGGGGAGGGAGGGAGCCAAGTCAGCTGTCCCAGCCCAAGTGGCCTGGGAATCCAACGAGTGGGCAGGCCCTCCAGCTGAGCTACCAAAGGCTTGGCGGCGTAGCCCAGACACCCCGGCCTGAGGCTCCCGTGCCCAGACGCTCCTCCCACTGGGTCTCCTGCACCAGGTCTGAACAAAACTGGATGCTCGCCAGCCCTGAACACTGCCCGGCTTCTCATGGGCTCCCAGGGCCTGGGGAGGGGAAGCAGGTTTACCTATCACACTTTTGGCAAATGACGCTCTTTTGAGAGTGGCCAGGCCCAAGTCGCCAATCTTCACAGACCCAGTTGGTCCGGTGATAAAAATATTGTCGCATTTCAGGTCTCGGTGGATGATGGGCGGCGTCCTCGTGTGCAGGAACAACAGGCCCTTCAGGATCTGCCGGCACCAGCTGCGGAGAACCTTGGGCTTCATCACCTTGAACCGCTTCAGGTACCTGCAGGGGTGCACAGGCACAGCTCACCAAGCAGCTCACCGGCAGCGGCCCCCTAGCAAAGCCCCCACCTAACACTGCTCAGGAAGTCCATTCCAGTGCACACGACGCACACCTGCGACAGGTAGTGAAGGTGAGATGGGAAGGCCGGACAGTTCTGCCCTGGAGCCAGGCCCCTGAGCAGGCAGCAGGGTGGGCTCACGACCCTCTTGCTCCCCTCATGCCAAGGACCTGGCTGCTAAAGCTCATACTAAGCTCCATCTTGGCCTCATGGGGAGACGGTGCCAGGCTGACTTACAAGTTGCCCAAGGCAGGACAGAGTCCCGGCCAGCAGATGCTCAGGTGCGGGGGTGAGGGTTACGAAAGCCCAGGGCCTGTTAGAACCACAGGGGCCAGGTGGGGCTCTCCCTGCCACTAGCCACCTGTGTGGCCTGCCCTGAGCTGTGACCTAGGAGGAGGTGGTGGGTGAAGCTGAGAAAAGGCTCTCTCCTTGCAGCACATCCACCTATGAGGGAAACCGCCTGGCTGAGGGGCACTGAAGCCCTGCCTAAGGCTGCAGGGTCCAACGATTCAGGTGGACCCAGGATACAGCACCAGGCGGGGAGCCCCCATCCCCACAGTGCAGACTAGGGGCTTAGTGAGCAGCAACGAGCTGCCGTGGCCACCCCACTCCCCACTCCCCAACCCTCGCTAACCACCTCCACGTCCTCAGAATCCCACAGTCCCCACTGTGCACCCTGCCCAGCCTGCGTCCTGAGCCTGAGGATGTGCCGGGCTGGCTCCCAGGCGGAAACAGAACCCCAGCCAGAAACAAGGCCCAGACACCAGAGACACATCAACCATCTCCCTGGGAAGTCAAGCACCTCCTGGCATCCCACACAGGAGAGGAAAGAGGAGACAGCCTCCCACAGGCACCAGCCAGGACCG
Organism: Mandrillus leucophaeus; assembly: GCF_000951045.1. NCBI lineage: Eukaryota > Metazoa > Chordata > Mammalia > Primates > Cercopithecidae > Mandrillus > Mandrillus leucophaeus. Next base: position 1,123,482 of record NW_012105664.1, on the reverse strand, counting down.
CCCCAGCAGCCCAAGACCTCACCCCCAGCTATGGTGGCCCTGTACCCATGCCAGGACCTGCCCCAGCCCTCTGGAAGCGGAGCTTACGTCTTCAGTGTCCCTGAGGTCATCAGCTCGGTCACCAGCACAATGCACCGCTTGCCCTTGGCGCTAGACTCCCAGAAGTCGTAGAAGCGCACGATGTTGGGGTGCTGCAGGCCTTTCAGCATCTCAGCCTCTTCCTTGAACCGCTGCCGCTCCAGCTTGGTGAGCTTCCGGTCCTAGAGGGCCAGAGACATGCTAAGTGAGCAAGAGATGGGACACAGGAGGGGACACGGCGGTGTCACATCCCAGCGGCGCAGTAGGACCAGCCCTTCCCGTACCCACAGGCAGCTGAGCGGCTACGACAGAGGCGCACGCAGACACTGGCACCATAACTGCTGACTCCTAGGCCCCCACAACCCTGGACACAGCCCCCACAAAGGAACCTCAGCAAAAAGACATCCTAGGAAGCCGAAGGTCTCGTAAATCCACACAGCCACACTTGAGCACCTCTCCCAAAAATACACCTCTAAGGCCTTTGCCTCCTCCACAATCACTCCCATTCTGTGTGTTTGTGAAAAGAATGAACCATCAGTTTACTTCTAATGTATACACAACTCGGAGGAAGTGCTCAGGGCCCAGTAGATTGGAACAGAGGAGACGTGGACAGGTGACTGAGACAACAGCTGAGAATGGAGGGAAGAGAAAAGCCCCAGCAGAGACAAACTGACCAGCCAGCAGCCCAGAGGGCAGCCCAGGCCCTCCAGTGCAGGAGGGACACAGCAGATTACCTCCCCAGACCTTTGGCCCACTGTGTCCACACAAGCCAGCAGAACCAATCACTGACCTAAGTTTACAATAGAAAACAGCAAACAAACACGACCATCATCACCCGGGAGCCCTGGTCAGGTGCATACCCCACACGCCCGCTCTACCCACCATCCCACAAGGGGACCACCAACCCCGGGCACCACATTCAAACATGCCCCAGCACCGGCCACCCTCCCGCCGCCTGCCCAACCTCCACCTCTCCCCTTTGACTCCCGTCACCCATCCCTCGCCACCCTGTCTCCCACCTCCTTCCTCACTGCAGTCCCCCTGGATCCTGGCCCTTCCCTTCCCCCAAATACTTCAACAGATTCTCTCCACAGAGGGTTCAGAATAAATCCAGGGAGCCCACATGGTCCTGAAGGCTCCATGTGCTTCCAACTTCCCCTCACGAGGTGATAGCCATGTCCAAAGGCCCAGTCAAGGACTCTCCTCCTGCTGCACACATGCCATGCCCTTCTCACCTCCACCCGGGATCCTGCCCCCAGGATCAACTCCTTGTCTTGGTCCAATGAGCCCATGGAGCAATGCCGGCCTCCGTGCCACCATTCCCATGAGAACGTCAGAAAAGAAACGTGTATTTTCAGAAGGAAACTAGAAACATAACTGAACACGGAACAGCACAATTCCAGGGAATTCTAAACAGACAGAAAGCAAGGAAATCTGGACTGATGAGGGGAGAGATCAGAGTGAAAGGAAAGGCAAGCCCAGACCCCTGGATCCTTCCGGAAAGGCCCAAAGAACGTCAAGCAAGCCAGACTCCAAAGCAGAGAGGAGAAGCGGGCGGCAGGATCGCGACAAGGGTCATCTCGGGGAAAAAAATTACATCCCAAATGCGGCCACGGCCATGAGACCCTTCTTCCTCCATCAACCCGCCAGACCCCTCCCCACAGCAAGAACCCTCATGCGCCCCTTCACTCCAGTATGGGACTTCGTGGTGACTATCACCACAGGGCCAGGCAATACCCAGAGAAGCCACTGTCGTGATGGGGCCAACCGAGAAAACAAAGAATTCAGAGACCAACGGCAACTCTCAAAAACATCTAATTAATGTTCCCATAAAGACTCAAGAAGTTGACACAAGTAAGTAAAATCAAGCTTCTATTGAGAAAGGAACACTCGAGAAAGAGCTCTTGCAAATTAACACAGGGATAGGGACTGCCTTTCCTAACAAGCTCAGTGTTATTTTAGAAATAAGATATTCCACAATCCAGTGAAACATTGCGTACAAAAAAGTTCATGTTTAATCCAGACAATAAAATGCAAACAATGCTCTACTCATCAAAAACGACTCTTTAAGCCAGGTGCGGTAGCTCACGCCTGAGTCCCAGCTACTCGGGGTGCTGAGGCAGAGGATGGCTGGAGCCCAGAAGCTCGAGACCAGCCTGGGTAACACAGCGGGACCCCATCTCCAAAAAAATGGTTATTTATTTAAGTCAAGTCACAAACTGGGAAAAACTATTCTCAATACATATATCTGACAAAGGACTCAGATCCAGAATGTATAGAGAACTCCTGAAATTCAGTAATAAACATGTGAACAGATACTTCACCAAAGACACAGAAATGGCCAACAGCACACGGAAAGTGCCTGAGCATCATCAGTCACTGGGAAAATGCCAACAAAGACCACACTGAGATATACCCCACACCCACCAGAAAGGCTAAATTAAAAGACGGATACGGCCGGGCGCGGTGGCTCACGCCTGTAATCCCAGCACTTTGGGAGACTGAGGCGGGCGGATCATGAGGTCAGGAGATGGAGACCGTCCTGGCTAACACAGTGAAACCTGCCTCTCCAAAAAATACAAAAAAATTAGCTGGGCGTGGTGGCCGGTGCCTGTAGTCCCAGCTACTCGGGCGGCTGAGGCAGGAGAATGGCGTGAACCCAGGAGGCGGAGCTTGTAGTGAGCCAAGATCCAAGATCGCGCCACCGCACTCCAGCCTAGGCGGCAGAGCGAGACTCCATCTCAAAAAAAAAAAAAAAAAAAGATGGATACTTCCAGCTGCTGGGGAGGCTGGGGAACAGCGAGCCCCACCTGGCACACTGCTGCCAGCAGTTCAGGTGGTGCAGCCCTCAGAGGACGGCTTGGCAGGGTTCACACCTGCTCTGTGTCCAGCCACTCCCCTCCCAGGATCCATCTGGGAGGAAGGAAAACATAAGTCCATAAAAAATGGACTTGGATACTGGAAGCAGCATAATTCATCCTAGCCCCACCTGGAAACCACAAAAACGTTTGGGGCCAGGTGAATGAACCGTGCTGCACCCATCCAAATGGGGTCATGGCTCAGCAGCCAAAAGGAGCACACTCCTGCCTCTCAGCAGCAGAGGGGAAGGCCGAAAGCATCGCACCGAACAAAAGAGGCCAAACAAAAGACTATGTCCGGTAGGACCCCATCTTCATGTGAAACTCTGGAAAAGACAGACTAATATCTGGGGGATGCCATCAGAATAATGGTTGCCTCTGGGGTGGGTAGAAGTGGGAGCCAAGAGATCTCGGGGTCGGGGGTGAGAGAGACATGTTCCACATCATAACAGCACACGTGAGCTGCACCTCTATGTGCGTTTGTCAGAGCTCGACTTGCACACATAAGTTCTGTGTGTTTCATTACATGCAAATTACCCTTCAATTTTTCATATGTAAAAACAAAAAAAGGAAAAAGATCCAAAGACCAAATGAGAGAAGTAGAAGAAAGAAAATAGAAGAGAAACATTAAGAGACATGGAAGAACCGCCTGGAAGTCAAACTATGTCAAAAGGGTTCTAGGAACAGGAACCACGAAGTATAAAAAGATGGTAGAATAGCATTTCCCTGAGCTGGAAGGAGAACGATTTAGAATAAAACGGCCCACCAAGGCCAGGTCAGAGTAAATGAACAGCCCACCTCCAGGCTGTTCTAGTGAAATGTCAGCACCCCAAGCAAGTCCTATCCACAAAAGACGGCCCAGATGAGCAGTGACTCCAAAAGGAGACACTGGGTGCAGGTGGCGGGGACAGTGTCCTCAACGTGCTAACTCGGAATTCTATACCCTGCCAAATGGACACGAAGCCAGGCGGCCCGGACTCATTTTCAGACATGCAGGAGCTCAAAGTTAACTTCCCATGCAGTCTAGGTGGAACAAGTTCCCAGAAGAAATGTTTCCACAACACACAACACAACACAACAGAAAAACATGCACCCAGGGTGACCCTCGAGGTCCCTGGGGGTGAAGGAAGCTGGAGAGGAGATGGCAGTGCTCAGCTAGGCCAGTTCGCCCAGGAAGCCTTCTCTGGGAAACAGCATGTCAGTTTACGATTCCCTTTCAGTGCGCTTAGTCCTTGATTCTAGGAGAAACTCAAAGACTCATTTATAGCACAAGTTATTTTTGCCAGTGTTTTAGCACCAACAGTAACGTGTAAAAGATTTCATTGTAGTTTCAGAGCAAAATGTTCACATTCTAAATGACTAAGAAGAAACAGGAGGTGGGGGGCGTACCCTGCATGCACTACAGTCTTTGTTTTTCACAGCAGTTACCTACCGAAGTTGATAAATATAAGACACGAAAGTCAGAAATGGTTAACAATGGTGCCTCTTAGAGGTGGGCCTGGAAGGGAAGAGGATCTCATTTTAAATTCCAGGCCACACGACTATTTTAATCAACATGACACATTGCTTGGTGATTTTTATGGTAGGGGAGACAGGGTCTCACTCTGTCACCCAGGCTGGAGTGCCATGGTGTGATCATAGCTCACTGCAGCCTCAATTTCCTGGGCTCAGGTGACCCTCCCACCTCAGCTTTTTGAGTAGCAAGGACTACAGGCGCATGCTACTATGCTGGCTAATTTTTTTTTTTTCTTAGAGATGGTGGTCTCACTATGTTGCCCAGGCTGCTCTTGAACTCCTGGGCTCAACAGATCCTCCTGCCTTGACCTCCCAAAAGTGCTGGGATTACAGGTGTGAGCCACCACGCCCAGGCTGCTTGGTACTTTAATGGTCAGTTAGTGTGCCCCCTCCGAGCCCTGCCCGGAGCCCACCTACAGGGGGTGCTGCCCCCCACAGAGCCTGTCCACATCCTCATCGCTTGTTTGCTGATCTCCGGTTGGCCTGCATTGCAGGAGCAACTCCATAAACATCTGTGGGCTGAACTCATTCATTAACCTACCAGGAAGGCTCACAGTCAACAAGCCACGGCAGGAAGATGCACCTGATCCCTAAACGATTCCCAAATTCTGCCAGGCTCACACGGTGCTTCAAGGTTTGGTGTTGAGTCAGGGGCGGGGGGCTCCTGGCTGCTCACTCAACATGATACTCCTCCCTCCCAGACACTGGAGGGTAAGGTCAATGAGCACCAATCTTCCTCCTACCAAGTCCCCAGTGCTATGCAAATTCACGGCTCTTGTTCCCTCATAGTGGTGAAAATCAATCAGACGACAACAGATTTAAGGCATTCTGGGACAATGCCAGCTCTTATTTGCTCTAGGAAAAAGGCCCTGTGGGTCACACACAGGCGAGGCAGGACACACCCTCCAAGCCGGGCAGCAAAGCCCCTCCGGGCCTGCACGAGTCACACAGTCAGGATGGTCAGAAGATTCTTGGTCCCAACAGGCCTTCCCAGCACCCCCAGGATACCTGGGAAACCTCCGGGGATTGCCTTCGGTGTGGACTGAGAGCATCAGAGGTTCCTGCCCTGAACGTGCCAGGGTGTCTACAGGCAGCCCCCTCCTATGACACTTCAGGGCCACCTGCTCTGCCAGAACAGTCCCCAGTGGGCAACGGTTGGAGATGTCAGACCTACCAGGGGCACACTTGGGATTCCATGGCATCCCCCTTTCAGCTAGGCAGGACCCCAAAATCCAACCCCTTGAAGGGGCAGAACTGGGTCCCACCAGGAGGTGAGCCCCACACACACTCGGGCAGAGGAGTGCCCAGAACCAGCAAGGCTGAGCCCCGGAAGACAAGCCTGCGGCAGGGACTCGCTCCAGTTCCATGGGGCCATAAATCAAAACCAAAGGAAGCCTGGAGCATCTCTGTCCACAGTAGTCCCATGCACGGAGAACTGGCCCAGGACAGAGGCCCCAGGTGCAGCATGGGAGGGCATCAGGTCTCTGGTAGAGCTTGGGCCTAACCAAGGACTCGCCTCCCTGTCACTTAAGTGCTCACACCCAAAAGCCATGATATCCACAGGGACACACTGGGAAGACAGCATGAGACTTCCACCATATATGTGTCCCTTTCTGTCCCCTCCATCCCCGGGAGGGTGTCCTCACTGCTTCAGGAGGCCTGGCATCCCCACACGCTCCACACCCTCTTGGTGGGAAGGGCCTCCCTGCTATTCCCAGGTCTGGAAGATTTGAACCAGTCGACCCAAGCTGGGGGCCAGCAGGCTCCTGCCTGCCCTTTCATCACGAAGTGGAGGGAGGGTCTGGGTCTGGTTCCAGGAGGTCAGGGTTTGGCAAGTGCACAGGCATGGCTGCTGCAGAGCAAGCCACACCATCCCCCATGCTCTGTCTGGAGTTGCTCAGATAGTCACGGAGGCTCTGCGTATGTGGAAAGGGCTGTTCACAAACCCATGGGAATGCAGCCAACAAATGAGAAAACCAATAAATATTCAACTACACACTGTGCCAAAAATTACCAGTCAGGGCAACCCTGGCCCCGAGGAAAAGCTCCAGTTTCAGGCAGCCTCGGGAGGAGGGTACCCCCCGCCACCCCACCTAAGGCATGGGCAGGTCTGGGGTCCCTGGAGGAAGCAGCCTCTGGGGCAGGCATGATGTTTGAGCAGTAGGCGGTTTACGTCACTACAGGGCCAGGCAACAGGGCACCACTTGGACAAGAGGCAGGCGCTGGGCCTGCTCTGTAGTGAGTGGTCGGTGGGCTCAGCAGAGCCATTTTGATATCAACACTGCGCACCCGCCACCGGCCAGCGAAGGGCAGGCCTGACAGAGCTCTTCCACCTGCCGCCTCCAACATTCTCTGCTGGTCTTAAAACACACTCACTTCCTTTAAAGCCAAGTTCCCTCTTTAACCTCATCTTGAGCAACAAAATGACACAACTGTATTGACAGGTGAGCCACTGTGTGTTTTCTCTAATTCATGTTTTTAAAAAGAACATCATAGCTGGGCACGGTGGCTCACACCTGTAATCCCAGCACTTCGGGGGGCCGAGGTGGGCGGATCACCTGAGGTCAGGAGTTGGAACCAGCCTGGCCAACGTGGTGAAACCCCATCTCTATTAAAAATACAAAAATTAGCCAGGCACGGTGGTGGGCGCCTGTAATCCCAGCTACTCGGGAGGCTGAGGCAGGAGAATCACTTGAACCCGGGAGGTGGAGGTTGCAGTGAGACAAGATCATGCCGTTGCACTCCAGCGTGGGTGACAGAGTGAGACTCCATCTCAAAAAAAGAGAACATCATTATAAAGATGGACATTTTTCCCAACACCACCAAATAAAAGTGGCCAAGGAGTGCAAGGAGTCACAGAGGCTGATATGGCCCCAGAATGTTCACAGAAGAGGGACCCTGATGCCAGTGACCCGTCCCAGATGCCGCCCTCCATCTGGGTGAGTGCAGCCGGAGAAGGAGGTGCTCAGTAGGGGTGAGTCGGCAGCACTGGGCTCTTCCCACATTCAGTCTTCTTTGTCAAGGGCTCCAAGAAGTTTATAATTCTCTGAGGCAGAAACCTGAGCTTGAACATCTGGCCCCTGGTTGCTTTTGTAAATCATACTATTTTATCTGAAAAGGGAGGCAGGAATTATTAACTGGGTGTGGTGGCACACGCCTGGTGTCTCAGTTACTTGGGAGGCTGACATGGGAGAATCACCTGAGCCCGGAAGCAGAGGGTGTAGCTGAGCCAAGATTCTGCCACTGCACTCTAGCCTGGGCCACGGAGCAAGACCCTGCCTCAAAGAAAGGGGGCAGGGAGGGGCAGAGGGAACAGGGGGAGGTGCCAAGTGAGCTTTACTCTCTTAAAGGCCACCTGGCACCCTGCCCCCCAACATACACACCGGTACTCACCCTGTCACCCACACACAGAAAGAAGTAGGTGCCTGCCTGCCCCAGGGGTAAGCTGGGATGTAAAATGTGTCATCATAGGTTCAAACAGTTGTAAAAGATGCCATTTCTAGCATTTTATAAATACTGACTTTTTAAAAATGTTCTTTGAAATGTTTCCCATGGAACCCAAATGTCAGCAATCTGATGCCCTTCACCAGTTGTTTCTAAACACATGAATAAACACGTCTCCAGCTCCAGCCAGGACACACACCTCCATTCCCACGGAGCTGATGGACACGACGTGGCTCCTCCCAAAAGCCTCCCACTGACTGCCCTGCCACACTTTCCTGCCATCACATTGTTCCTATTGGAATCTAGCTTTTCTTAGTTCATAAGACTCTAAGGCCCACAGGATTTTCTTCAGAGCTGAATCACTACCATAAATTAGCAGTGCATAGTTGACCAAAGCAAAGAGATAACTAATTCTGTTGAAAGTGCCTCCGTTACTGAGCCAGATGGAGCTCTTGTGCCAATTACTTGGGGTGTCCGTGGGTGACTCTAAATCATGTCTAGAAGGAGGCAGGCCCAGCATCGTTCTGTCCACCTTCTGGTGTGTGGATGTTGAACTTTGAGAAGGCCTGATCCTGCCAGCCAGTAGACGAGTGGAGACAGTCTGCCATGGCCTTATCACAAACTCTCCACGCTCCCTCGAGCACGTACAAAACTCCAGCTGTCCTTCCCTGGGACCAGCTGGCAGCCGTGCCAGGGACTCCTCTAGGTTTTACTGAACACATGTAATGGGGGTGGAGCCTAGTCCATACAGGCCCCCCATGCCAGCACCCAGCATAAGGGCCAGCAGCAAGGGGAGATCCAGGGAAGGTCAGGGGTCCCCACCCATCTGCCTGAAGGAAGCCCCCATGCCCAGCATGAGCAGGTCAGTTTTGGGCCAGGCCCTCTGTGCAGGGCCCCACCCTCCCCACCGCAGGGCCCTGGTCACAGGGCAGGCTGCAGGAGCCCTCCCCATCCCAGGCCCACCCATTACCCTCCATCGTGGGCAGAGACAGGGCCACTGTGGGAAGCCAGTGGAGCTGTCACCACGTGGCAGGAATGCGTGGGCAGTCCAGGAGGAGGGCAGGACCACAGAATGCAGCCATGAAGGCCACCCCATGGAGGTCTCCCCACCCAGCTAGGGCCTCAGGGAGACCCAACCCTCTGCCCAACAGCAGCTGTGACACGCCGTCCAGTTAGTCCCTCTGCCCGTCAGCTCCTGGCTGGGCTGCAGGGTCATCAGCTCTACCTCACTGGGCCCCACCCCCCTTCACAAAACAGGAAAGGTCGGAGGTCTCCTCAGGGTTGGTGCAAGGCTGTGCTAACAGGTGGAGTTGCCCAGAACTGCAGCTGCCACAGCCGGCCTCACCCTCGGCCCGTCCCTACCACACCCCATTCTGCACTGGTGTTGGGCAGAGTGGACAGAACAGGAAAGGCTATTCCAACCAGAGAGACAGGGTGAAACCTAGGCTCAGACACTGACCCTGCCTCTCAGCTCAGCTCCCCATTTGTGTACTGGGCGGAGAGCAGCACCCGTCCCCCACAGTGTCCAGCCCTCGGCCAGTAAGATGCACCCTGCATACACCCTCATGGGCTCTGGGTAGTGCACCTGCCTCCAGGGGAGGCCTGGCCCACTGCAGATCAAGCAGGCAGGACCTACGCTCTTTCACACCCTGGGGGAACCACTTTAAACAACCAAGACTCCCTCCCCCACAACCCTGCAGCCAGGGAACCCTGTCCTGGAGGAAGAGGGGATCCCCTTTGGTCCTAGGCCTCCAATACCATGTGATGTCCCAGCCGAGAGGAGCCGGGCACTAGGCAGGGTGGGGCCCGGACACGCCTGCACTCTCCAGGCTTCCAGGGCAGGGCACCCAGGCCAGCGCCACCATCTGCATCTGTGCTCAGCTGGACCAGAAATGACAGAGCCCAAGCAAGGAAGCAGGTGAGCTAGCGGTGGCAACAGGTGGAGCTGGGCACATGGCATACGGGTGTTTTATTTCCAAATAAAAGTTTTAAAGCTTGCAGGGCTGACCTAGAGCTCCATAAAAGCAAAGGAGCCCCCACACAGCCTCTTCCACCTGAGCACCCCCGTTCTCAGCACTGCGGGTCCCCAGATGGGCTAAGCCTCGGCCCACACTGCCCCGAGCAGACGCCTGCCCAGCCCTCTGTGGACAGGCGTCTCCCCAAGGACCGGCATCCTTAAATGAAGCCAATGACAAACTTGGAAACGATCCACACTTCATCCTTAACGTTAGGGGGTCTCTGGGGGGAAAGGGAAAGGGCTTCCTCCCTAGGGTCCAGATCCACACTTTTGGACGCAGGTATCCCTACTGTGGTCAGAAGAACTGATGAGCATTTGTCCTTGTGTGCACTTTCTGAAAGACAGGAGCAGGAGGGACTCGAGCCCAGCATCACCCAGGGCTGCCACAGGCCCTCCAGGACAGTGGCCAGCCCCGCCCACGGCATGTTGACCAATGGGACTGGGGGTATTGGGGGATACCGACCATTCACATTTGGGGGAAGTGGCTGACAGAAACCTACCTTGTCTGAGTGCCAACTCGTCCCAGGGCACCTGCCATCAGGCTGGAGGGAGGGAGAGAGCTTGAATCCATGCCCCTCCCTTCCAGGGACATGCAGGTGCCCTTCTCTCCTGCCTACAGGTGGGCTTAACACGGGCAGGTGAGGGGCAGAGGGACACAGTCCTGGCCCCTGGTCTCAGCCACAAGTCCTGGTGCCGTGTCACTGGATGGCCACCCCCCTCTTCAAGGCCAGAGGTCAGCAGGCTGCCCTGGCCCTGTGTGAGTCCTGAGAGCCAACCTGTCACATCCAGGCTCCCCACACCCATCCGTTCTCCCTCGAACACAGGGGGAAAAGGGAGAACCAGGATAGGTGTCCCTGGGGCAGCAGGGTGCAGCCAACTCAGGACAACCAAACCCCAGGGAGCCGGGGCAGCCCTGGCCCTGAGAGCAAGACAACCCAGACACACACCCCCAGCATGGACAGGCAGCTGTGCAGGCAGCACACACTGTGCAGGGCCAGCCCCAGACACCCCCTCAACACGGACAGGCAGCTGTGCAGGCAGCACACACTGTGCAGGGCTGGCCCCAGACACCCCCCCAACACGGACAGGCAGCTGTGCAGGCAGCACACACTGTGCAGTCCAGCCCCAAACGAGGAGGCCTTTCCTGTTCTCAAGGGAACACTGACATTACTTCCTGACGGGGAAATGTCTGCTCGAACCCTCAGCCTTGGACCAGAGCAGTGGTTCAACCACCTCAGGATGAAATGAAAATGGGGCTGGCCCAGCAGGCACACAAGTGAGGAAGAGAAATCCCCATGGGGCCATCCCACCCCAAAAACTTTCCTGATTGCAGGCCTGGCTCCTCCCCAGGAGAACACATTGGCACTCACCCAAGGTAACTGGGAGCCCGGTGGGCACAGGCCAGGTGGCCACTCCTGCATCTGACCACACCATGTATCTGGTATCTGGTTTCTAGAAAGGGCCAGCCCCACCCCATGGCCACTTCCCACAGGGACACCTAAAGATAGATTTGGATAGCACCGGGGACACAGGTCAGCAGGGTTAGCAGCTCCACCGTCAAGAACAGCTCCTGTGGGGTGGGGCAGGCAGGGCAGCCCCAGGGCAAGGCCTGTGGAATCCTGTGGAGTCCCACAGAATTCTGAGGAGACAGCTGCAGAGGCCAAGCTACTGGGGCAATCCCTGTGGCTGCCCTGCCCCTACACAGGGTTCAAAGGCTCAGGGCACCCCAAGCTGGCAGTGGGTGAGGGTCTAACAGTCTGTGGAATATCGTGGACCCTCAAAGGCAGGCCCTTCCCCCCATCCCACCCCTCCAACATAGGGAAATACCCAGACCTGTGGCTCTGGGCACTAAGCAAGGGCTGGGCATTCTGGTGCCTGCTACTGTACAAGGCCCTGGTTCTGGCTCAGTCTTCTATGCCTACGCCCAGAATGAAGTCACCTAGGCCTCACTTCCTTCCCTCCCCACAGTCCCTAGGTGGCCCAAGCTATCACCAAGAGCTAAGATGACCTTGAAGGCCAGGCTACTGGGGCTCAAGGCCAGTGTTGGCCTCAGGTCGAGATGTCTGCTGAATAAACATGCACCCAGGCACAAACATCTGTGGTGTCCCTCTAAGCCAGGAATGGCACCAGGCTGCTTGGCAGGGGAGTGAGGGCACCAACAGATGGCCCCAGCAGCATGAGATCAGGGCCACAGGAGGACCACGGAAGTGTAAAGCAGCATGGGGATGAGGTTAGGCCCCGCTGCCCACATCTGCTCCCCAAGCCCATTAACTGACTCCTCAGTACCTCCCAGAACTGGTGGCAAGAGCCTTGGGGACCACAACTGAGATGGCAGGTGCAGAGCGCACATATACCTGAGACAAACCTCAGCACCACTCATCCTCATGCCACCGTTCTGACTCTTCTGGAGAAAAGAAAACCCCACACTCAGCACTGCTTCTCCCAGCAAAGTTGTGCAGCCCAAAACAGTAGCTACACATGTGGCTAATGAGCACCTAAAATGAGGCCAGTCCAGGCTGAGATGTTCTGTAAGTGCGCAGTACGTTGCAGCGACATAGTATCTTCTTAAAAGATTTTTTGGGCCAGGCACGGTGGCTCTTGCCTGTAATCCCAGCACTTTGGGAGGCTGAGGCAGGCAGATCACAAGGTCAAGAAATCAAGACCATCCTGGCCAACATGGTGAAACCCTGTCTCTACTAAAAATACACAAATTAGCTGGGCATGGGGGCACGTGCCTGTAGTCTCAGCTACTTGGGAGGCCGAGGCAGGACAATCACTCGAACCCAGGAGGCGGAGGTTGCAGTGAGCCAAGATCTCACCACTGCACTCTACCCTGGGCAACAAGCAAGACTCCGTCTCAAAAAAATAAATAAATAAATAAATAAATAAGATTTTTTTGAATCTTATTGTTAATTTTATTGATTCACATCAAAAACATAATATTTTAGATATACTAAATTCCACCTGTTAAAATTAATTCCACCGGTTTGTTTTTTTAGGTCTGTTTCTTTTTTTTTTTTTTTTTTTT
>NW_012105664.1:1105776-1108609 GCF_000951045.1 Mandrillus leucophaeus | reverse complement strand
GAGGCAGGAGAATCACTTGAACCCGGGAGGCAGAGGTTGCTGTGAGCCGAGACTGTGCCACTGCACTGCAGCCTGGGCCACAGAGCGAGACTCTGTCTCAAAATAAATAAATAAAATTTAAACATAAAGTGATGAAGAAGAAAACTATTAATCTCAAATTCTGTATCCAGCAAAATTATTCTTTAAATAAGAATAGGGACTCTTTTAGACAGAGATAGCAGCGGCAGCAAATGGGTACTAAATGGAATACAAAGGGGAAAACTTCAGGTAAAGGGAAAGTGGTATGAGACGGAAACACAAGAACAGAAAGCAACGGAAAGGAGAAATGCACCAGTCATTGTCACTCTCTGCTAGTATTAACTATACAAAAGAACAATTTAATAATGTCATATGGGATACAAAAGACAGCAAGGGTTAAATTACATAACAGTACACAAAAAGCAGGGGTGGGTAAGAGGAGTGGGTAAATGGAGTTCAAATGTCTTAAGATGCTCACACTGCCCACGATGTGGGAAAAGTGCTAGTTTATATTAAACTTCAATAACTTTGGATACATGTTGTAATCTCCAGCATAACCACTACATTTTTGCTTTGCTTTGTTTTTGAGATGGAGTTTTGCTCTTTTTGCCCAGGCTGGAATGCAATGGTGCGACCTCAGCTTACCACAACCTCTGCCTCCCGAGTTCAAGCGATTCTCCTGCCTCAGCCTCCTGAGTAGCTGGGATTACAGGCACACACCACCATGCCTGGCTAATTTTGCATTTTTAGTCGAGACAGGGTTTCTCCATGTTGGCCGGGCTGGTCTTGAACTCCTGATCTCAGGTGATCCACTGGTCTCCACCTCCCAAAGTGCTGGGATTACAGGCGTGAGCCACCATGCCCAGTTAAGACTAAAAATTTATAAACAAATCTATAAAGAACTTTGTAAGTGCAAACTCAAAATTGCCCAAAGATTCATGAATAGCTCATCTAATTACAGGGCAGCCACATCTGAGAATACACATTGGTTGTTAAAATTACCAACATGGATACATGAGTATGTGATAAAATAATGACCAAAAATTAGGAAGTGAAATAAAATGACAGGTGCAATGAACACAACTCGCAGAGCCCACCACCCCTGCCCTCTTGTCACCTGCTACCCTGCCCTCCTCAGCTGTCCAGCTTCAGAGCCCAGGCCTCCCAGACTTGCCCAGTGCGGAAGCACAACCATCCTTGTTGCTCCAATCTACTCTGGGAAGACGGCTCTTGTATCCCTTCCCAAGATCAGAAGAGGATCAAAAGTACAACACCGAGCTCAGGGCTCAGTCGATGCCCCTCCCTGGAAGTAGGCTGATACACAAATGATAGTCTCCACCTCCACCTCCACGTTTCACATTCAAAAGGTGGGAACAGCCCCAAGGCGGAGTCCAAAATTCTGAGTCCAAACATCCCAAGACCACACACCCTGGAGAGCCCAAGTTTGAAGACATCCAGAGATAAAGAAACGCCTTCCTCCACACCTTCCTCTCTCTCTCCCTTAAACAAACATCTGCCAATGGTCATGACCTACTGGGCACCACACACTGGGCCCATGAAGGTGACCTTGAGACAGGACTTCTGCCCTGAGGGCTCAGTCCTATGAGCCCTGCATGTCCATGCTGCTCCCATTTTACAGAGAGAGAAGTGGAGACTCGGACAGGCTCAGCAGCTTAGCAAGGGGCAGGCCGGACCTTAAACCTCAGCAGCCTGACTCTGGCTACCTCCCCATCATGTACCCCTGACCAGAGGCCACTCTGGGGGCCACAGGGAGGGAGAGGAGGGCCTGGCTGAAACAACACAGCCAGGGTTTATCCTGGAAGACTCAAGATAGGAGCCTCTGAGCAGGCAGGGTGAGTAGACATCTGTCAGCCAGACGGGTGGGCCTGGGGCCAGCCTCTCTGGGATGCTGTCCTGCTGGGGGGCCACTCACACACTGACTCCACCAGGCAGTCAAGCCACACCAAGCCCGGCAACAGAATCCACTCTATGCATGACTAACCTATCCTCATCCCAATGTCTGGCTGCTGGCTTTGCTGAAACCTAGAGTAGCCTGGGAAGAAAGGGAATGAAATCTCTCCATTTTGTAATTTCCTGCAGGGTCTGGGGGCACCTCCCACAATTGAAGAGTTAAAATTAGGTGAATGAATGAATGAGCTAGTGAATAAACAACTAATGAGTGAGGAATGATGAGTGAGAGAACAGATGATGAATGAGTAGATGAATAACTGAATGGTGAGCAAATGAGTAAACGAGTGAGTGATGTGTGAGTGGGTGAATGAATGAGTGAATGAGGTAGATGAGTGAGTGAGTGAGTGAGTGACTGAGTGGATGAGTGACTGAGTGAGTGGATGAGTGACTGAGTGGATGAGTGAGTGAGTGGATGAATGAGTGAGTGGATGAGTGAGTGGGTGAGTGGACGAGTGAGTGAACGGATGAGTGAGTGAGTCGGTGAGTGAGTGGATGAGTGGATGAGTGAGTGAGTGGATGAGTGAGTGGGTGAGTGAGTGGATGAGTGAGTAGATGAGTGAATGTATGAGTGAGTGAGTGAATGAGTGAGTGAGTGGATGAGTGAGCGAGTGAGTGGAACAGTGAGTGAGTGGATGAGTGAATGAGTAAATGTGTGAGTGTGTGAATGAGTGAATGTATGAGTGGATGAGTGAGTGAGTGAGTGAGTGGATGAGTGAGTGAGTGGATGAGTGAGTGAGTGGATGAGTGAGTGAATGAGTATATGTGTGAGTGGATGAGTAAGTGAGTGGACGAGTGGACGAGTGAGTGAGTGAGTGGATGAGTGAGTGAGTGGATGAGTGAGTGA
>NW_012105664.1:1101199-1104863 GCF_000951045.1 Mandrillus leucophaeus | reverse complement strand
TTTTTGAGGCTGAGTCTCACTCTGTCACCCAGGCTGGAGTGCAGTGGTGTGATCTTGGCTCACCGCAACCTTCGCCTACCAGGTTCAAGCAATTTTCCCGCCTCAGCCGCCCAAGCAGCTGATACCACAGGTGCTCGCCACCACGCCTGGCTAATTTTTGTTTCTTGTTTTTTGATACAGGGTCTCACTCTGTCACCTAGGCTGGAGTGCAGTGGTGTGATCATGGCTCACTGCAGCCTCGACCTCCCAGGTTCAAGCAATCCTCCCACCTCGGCCCCCCCAGTAGCATCACACCCAGCTAATTTTAGTATTTTTTGTAGAGACAGGGTTTTGCCATGTTACCCAGGCTGGTCTCAAACTCAGCCTCCCAAAATGCTGGGACTACAGATGTGACCCACCACGCCTGGCTTCCACCTGTTCCTTTTATACTTTTAAAGTGGCTGCTAAGCTGAAAAATTGCACATATGGCTCACATTTGTGGCTCACATGACATTTCTATAGGACAGGAATGCCTTGGAGCATCAGCACTAAGCAGTAGACTAAAAGCAGAGAAGCAGGGCAGAACTTCAGCAGCCTCACAGGGCCGAGAAGACAGCAATCAGAGCGCAGAGCCTGCCAAGGAAGAGAGGCCTTGGTAGACGTGCAGGCTTTGAGATTAACCCTGCCAGAAGGGCTGTATACCAGAAGCCTAGATAAAACAGAACAGACCAGCCAGCCCTCACAGGAGCTGAAACACAGCTTTGAATCAGTTCAATTCCAGACTGGATTAAGATGATTTGCTCTTATTCTGCTGCCTACTAGAGGCAGTAAAAAGTAAATCTCTAGTGAAAGACAAAATCATCCAGAGCCTCAAATATGTCCATAATTTCTAAATACATCAATAAAAAATGACCAAGAAGATCAGGAGACGAGACCAAGTGACGAAAATTAAAAATAAAAGAAGAAAAACATAGACAATAACAACAAATTCCCAGGGGATCCAAATATTGCAGTTATCAGACACAGACTTTAAAATTTGTGCAAAATTAAAATTAGTGTAAAATTAGTATGGCCCAAAAAATAGCAGGACAAATCATTTCACCAGAACTAAAATCTATGAAATCAGAATCAAATGGAAATCTAGAACTAAAAAAGTAAAATTAAACCCATCTATTGAGTTCGACAGCAGATTAAACATAGGTGAGAAGAAGATTAGCAAACTGGAAGGCAGTAGAAAATAAACAAACTGAAACATGGACAAATGCATATGAAAAAGAAAATAAAAAACTTATAGAAGACAAAGGAGAAAGTCCAACCTATGTGTAAATGGGGTTCTGGAAAAGAGGGTATAAACAATGAAATCAAAACATTATTTTTAAAATACGGCCAGGTGCAGTGGCTCACGCCTATAATCCCAGCACTATGGGAGGCTGAGGTGGAGGATCACCTGAGGTCAGGAGTTCAAGACCAGCCTGGCCAACATGACAAAACAGTCTCTACTAAATATGCAAAAATCAGCATATTAAAAAACAATAATAATAAATAAAACTAATACCCCAGTTTGTGACCAGCTTGGGCAACATAGTTGGGCAACACAGTGAGATCCCATCTCTACAAAAAAATTAAAACAGCCAGGCATAGTGGCACACGCCTGCAGTTCTGGCTACTCAGGAGACTGAGATTGGAAGATCATGGGACCCCAGGGGTCCTAGGCTATAGTGACCTCCACCCTGGGTGACAAAGCAAGGCCTCATCTCTAAAATAATAATAATAATAATGCCCCCACATCTTCTAAAATTGAAGCAAGACACCCACATATTCAAGAAGTGCTAAAAGTCCCAAGCAGATTAGATACAGAGAAAGCCACATCTGGGCACATTATAGTATAAAACTCCAAAAAATCAAACACAAAGAGAATATCTTAAACTCAGCAAAGGGTGGGGGAGGGGCACTACCTTCAAAGGGGCCTCAAGTAGACTGACAGCTGACCTCAACAGAAACCATGGAAAATGACTATGTATCTTCAAGTGATGACTAACATCTTCAAGTGATGAAGAGGCCGGGCGCGGTGGGGAGGCTGAGGCGGGCAGATCACTTGAGGTCAGGAGTTTGAGATCACCCTGGCCAACATGGTGAAACCCCGTCTCTACTAAAAATACAAAACTTAGCCAGGCATGGTGGCCCACACTTCTAATCCCAGTTACTTGGGAAGCTGAGGCAGGAGAATCACTTGAACCCGGGAGGCAGAGGTTGCTGTGAGCCGAGACTGTGCCACTGCACTGCAGCCTGGGCCACAGAGCGAGACTCTGTCTCAAAATAAATAAATAAAATTTAAACATAAAGTGATGAAGAAGAAAACTATTAATCTCAAATTCTGTATCCAGCAAAATTATTCTTTAAATAAGAATAGGGACTCTTTTAGACAGAGATAGCAGCGGCAGCAAATGGGTACTAAATGGAATACAAAGGGGAAAACTTCAGGTAAAGGGAAAGTGGTATGAGACGGAAACACAAGAACAGAAAGCAACGGAAAGGAGAAATGCACCAGTCATTGTCACTCTCTGCTAGTATTAACTATACAAAAGAACAATTTAATAATGTCATATGGGATACAAAAGACAGCAAGGGTTAAATTACATAACAGTACACAAAAAGCAGGGGTGGGTAAGAGGAGTGGGTAAATGGAGTTCAAATGTCTTAAGATGCTCACACTGCCCACGATGTGGGAAAAGTGCTAGTTTATATTAAACTTCAATAACTTTGGATACATGTTGTAATCTCCAGCATAACCACTACATTTTTGCTTTGCTTTGTTTTTGAGATGGAGTTTTGCTCTTTTTGCCCAGGCTGGAATGCAATGGTGCGACCTCAGCTTACCACAACCTCTGCCTCCCGAGTTCAAGCGATTCTCCTGCCTCAGCCTCCTGAGTAGCTGGGATTACAGGCACACACCACCATGCCTGGCTAATTTTGCATTTTTAGTCGAGACAGGGTTTCTCCATGTTGGCCGGGCTGGTCTTGAACTCCTGATCTCAGGTGATCCACTGGTCTCCACCTCCCAAAGTGCTGGGATTACAGGCGTGAGCCACCATGCCCAGTTAAGACTAAAAATTTATAAACAAATCTATAAAGAACTTTGTAAGTGCAAACTCAAAATTGCCCAAAGATTCATGAATAGCTCATCTAATTACAGGGCAGCCACATCTGAGAATACACATTGGTTGTTAAAATTACCAACATGGATACATGAGTATGTGATAAAATAATGACCAAAAATTAGGAAGTGAAATAAAATGACAGGTGCAATGAACACAACTCGCAGAGCCCACCACCCCTGCCCTCTTGTCACCTGCTACCCTGCCCTCCTCAGCTGTCCAGCTTCAGAGCCCAGGCCTCCCAGACTTGCCCAGTGCGGAAGCACAACCATCCTTGTTGCTCCAATCTACTCTGGGAAGACGGCTCTTGTATCCCTTCCCAAGATCAGAAGAGGATCAAAAGTACAACACCGAGCTCAGGGCTCAGTCGATGCCCCTCCCTGGAAGTAGGCTGATACACAAATGATAGTCTCCACCTCCACCTCCACGTTTCACATTCAAAAGGTGGGAACAGCCCCAAGGCGGAGTCCAAAATTCTGAGTCCAAACATCCCAAGACCACACACCCTGGAGAGCCCAAGTTTGAAGACA
>NW_012105664.1:1072893-1099324 GCF_000951045.1 Mandrillus leucophaeus | reverse complement strand
ATTAGTAAATGTGTGAGTGTGTGAATGAGTGAATGTATGAGTGAGTGGATGAATGAGTGAGTGGATGAGTGAGTGAGTGAGTGGATGAGTGAGTGAATGAGTAAATGTGTGAGTGTGTGAATGAGTAAATGTATGAGTGAGTGGATGAGAGGATGAGTGAGTGAGTGGATGAGTGAGTGAGTGGATGAGTGAGTGAGTAAATGAGTAAATGTGTGAGTGGATGAGTGAGTGAATATATGAGTGAGGGAATGTGTGAGTGAATGTATAGTGAATGAATGAGTGAATATGTGAGTGAGTGAATGAGTCAGTGAAGAAGGCAGGGAGTGAATGAGTGAATGATATGAGCACATGAGGGTAGACATCCTCTAGGACATGTTCTCCTGGAAGCCACTGAAGTCCCTGGTGCTCCCATGGCAGCCCTGGACCACCCTTGAGACCAGTCTGTGTCTGTGCTGGCCTCACACAGCCTGGGACATAAAAGAGACAACAAACATCTGGAGAACAAATGACCATGATGGTGCCCTGGAGCCTGAAGTGGGAGAGACCGGCCCTCAGGCAGCAGGCCTGCCCATCTCGCTCTCTACTCTGAGGCCCAGAAGGGCAGAGAGCCCTCACCTGCTCAGGGATGCAGAGTGGAGCCTGCGGGCTCACAAGGAAGGGGCTGGTATGATCTCGGCAGGCTCAGGAGGTGGACAGATCTGAGTGAGAGCACAGGTCACCAGGCTGGTGCGGGGCAGGCTCAAGTGCCCCAGCACCCATGTGCACAGAAAGGCGAGTTCCCCAGCACCTGGGCTCAATGGGCCCAGAGGCAGCTGCAGACAGTGGGGTCCCACTCGCTCCCGTGACAGCCGCCCCTGACCCAACTCCACAGCCTGGCAGCCAGTGGTCTGCCCCGGGCTCATACTGTGGCCAGCGCCCCTAGTCACCCAGCAGGGGCCCAACAGTGAGCAATGCCCCAGTCCCCCATCCCTGCCCACGCTGCCCATTCCTCTCCCCTCCATCAGCACAAACAGCACCATCTCCCTCGACACCCCACTGTCCTCCCCAGATCTCAGGAGCACCACAGCCCACATCCCCGGGGTGGGAACGCTTACTCCAGAGAGGCAGGGAAGTCACTCACGTGGGGACAGTGCATGAGGCCGCCGGTGGATCAGCCACACCAGCCATGGGCCCTGCTCACCCAAGCGGGCAGGGTCAGGCCGTGGGACTGCTGCCCAACCCCGCCATCCTCACTGTGGGGCCCCAAAGAGGGGAACCCCCAAGTCCCCACCACAGCATGGGAATGCATCTTCCACCTGTCCACAGAGAGGCCATGATCTTGGTGCCCACAGGCGAGGGGCTCCTCCCTGGCCATGCTGTGGGGGTGTCCCACCAATCCCCCAGTCAGAGTAGGGGCACAGGCACCATGTGACCCTGACAGACCAGCCCCACGTGCTTCCTGGCGGATGACATGGAGAATCCCCCTGGGATCCTGGGGGAAGGGCAGGCTTGGGCCATCAGCCATGGCGACTTTCAGCACTCACTCCACCCTGCCCTGAGGCACCCAGAGAGGCCACACAGCCAGTGCCACCAGCAGGCCTGGCTCAGAGACCCCAGCCCCCTTCCACCACATGCAGGCTTGCTCCTTCCACCCAAGCACAGCCCTGGGAGCTGCCCCTTCTCCTCTGAACTGCTACTCCTCAACAGCACCCCAAAACCCTACAGAACCCCCTCTGAAGTGGTAAGAACAAACCAAGACCAGAAGAATCCCAGATGTTCCAAATTAAGGTTCCTGAGGCCTCAGCCAGGGTCTTGGACTTGAGGGAGAAGGGACTGAGGTCCACCTCAGGCTACAAGACCTGTCCCGTCTCAAAGGCACACAAGGGCTGAAGTGTTCCATGGGCCACCCCAATGGAGAGCAAGCAGCCCCAGCCCACAGCTGTCCTGCTACACACGCGGTGGGTAGGGGCGGGGAGCAGGCACAGAGACCAGCATGTCCCAGCCTTGCGCCAGTGTGCCTTCAGGAGCCACAGGCCTGTCCTGTGGCCGTACAGCCCCAGGAGATGGCCATGGACTCCGTACCCCAGGGAGGCCGCCAGGTGCTCACACCTACCTGGGGTGGAGCTGGCCCCACCAACACATTCCCCTGCTCAAAGGTCTATGTCCTTCTGCTCAGCAGTTTTTTTTCCAGAAAATCATTTGGAAGAAAAAAAGCTATTCCTAAGGATCTTCAAGGCCACAGTTTCACATGAGAGCTGCAATATCTTGGTCCGATTGTAAAGGAAAATCTCAAGAATGAGGCTGCTCTGCCAGGGCACCAAGCACCCCCAGAGCTGTGGTCACCAAGACGCCATCAGAGGGAGGGGCTCTGCTGCATGCATGTGAATGCACAAAGAACACGCCCAACTTGTAGAACATGCACACTCACAGAACCTGTACACATGGAGGACACATGCATTCACAGAACACACACGAAGAACATGCATATACACAGAATACACATGCAAAGCACACACAGCCGCAGAACATGCACACAGAGGACATGAGCACATGCAGACAACACACAGAACACACACACACGAAGAACACACAGAACACACACACACGAAGAACACACAGAACACACACACAGAACACACACACACGAAGAACACACAGAACACACACACAGAACACACAGAACACACACACACGAAGAACACACAGAACAAACACACACGAAGAACACACAGAACACACACACAGAACACACACACACGAAGAACACACAGAATACACACACATGAAGAACACACAGAACACACACAAACACACACAGAACACACACACACGAAGAACACAGAACACACACACACAAAACACACAGAACACACACACAGAACACACACACACGAAGAACACACAGAACACACACACACGAAGAACACACAGAACACAAACACAGAACACACACACGAACACACAGAATACACACAAAAAACACAGAACACACAGAATACACACACAAAACACACAGAACACATATACACGAAGAACACACAGAGCACACACACACAAAAGAACATACAGAACAAAGAACACACACACAAAGACCACACAGAACACACACACACGAAGAACATACACAGAACACATGGACACACAAAGAACACATAGAACACACTGACACACGAATACACACAAAGAATACACAGAACACATACGAACACACAAAACACAAGAACACATGCACACACAAACACACAGAACACGCACAAAGAACACACAGAACACGCAAACACACAGCACACATGCACACACAGAACATGTGCACATGGAGAACACGTACATGTGCAGAACACGCACACACAGGACACGGGTACATGGAGAACACACTGAATACACGCATGTACAAAACACACGTGCACAGAACATGTGCACACACATAATACACATAACATGTACACGCCGAGAACACACGTGCACACACAGAACACATGCACACGGAGAACATGTACACATGGAGACACATGCACACAGAAAACATGCACACAGAAACCAGCCAAATGGCAGGACACACAAAAATGAGGCCTCCCTTTCAGCCTGGGTGACAAGGGTGTGGGTGGTTCTCCTTTCTCTACAAAAACGTGTTACCTCTATTGTTTTCAAAATATTTCTCAGAAGAATATAAAGTGAGAGGGCGGCAGACAACATGAACACAAAAACTCCACTTTCAGTGGAAACGTCCGGTTCCAGCAGGGTGGTGTGACAAGGGACACCCATCTCCAAAGCCGGTAATTTGGACCTGGGAACGTCCCCTCCTCCAGGAAACCAACCAAAACGGAGATACTTGTGTGTTCTGTCTGGGAATCGTCACTGCTGCATTATTTATAATAGCAAGAAAAGCCAGGCACTGGAGGCAGGGCCTGGGGAGGAGATGAAGGTCCTCAGGGCAGTCACGAAGCCCCTGGACAAGGAGCAAGGGAGCAGGCATCAAGGTGCCGCGTGGAAGGGGCGGGACACGAAGCTGTGCCCCTAAAGTCCACAGGCATGAGAACGGAACTGTGAACGAGAACGGTGGCTGTGTTCTCTCTGAACCCACGGGAATTTTTTTTTTCTTTCCTGTATTTCCCAAATTCTTTGCAATCTACTGAACTTCACAAAACTAAACACAGACAGCGCCTGGAGAGGGCGTGGGTGCCGGCAGCAGGCGAGCCTCCCTGCTGCAGGCACCGCGATCCTGGCCCGTGACTTAGGCCAGCAGCAGAGCATTGACAGTGAGGCTATTTTCATTTCCACAGTGAGGTTACCATGGAGTTTAATTTCCTCAAGTGCTCCCTCTGGCATCTGTTCTATAAATGGCTTTGGGGTTTGCACCAAATACACTCACTGGAGACAGAATTACCAATTCTGTAAAGCTCACAAACCCCAAATGCTTCTGCCTGAGCTTTCATCAGCCTGTTGGGCTCCTCCTGAAGGGTCCAAAAAAGGAGGGGCTGGCCTGATCACCCCGGACGTGCACTGGACACCTACTGCACGCTGACCATGAAGTCATGAATGACAGATGCACACCCTCCTCAGGAGCTGGTGGGGAGCTGAAGGTCTGCTGCCTGCAGGGGAACGGTGGACAAGGCCCCCCGCCAGGGATCTGGGGCAGGTCAAACCCACGGCTCTGCAACTTAGGAGTGCTATCCAAGCCTGAGCATTTTAGAACAAGGTAAAGGACATACGGGAGACCCTGATAACTAACTGGGGTGGGACGTGAGGTTTGTCAGGCATCCTCTACTTTCCGGTCTGCTTGCAAGTTCCCGTGATAACGGGTTAATAATAATGCCTGGGGGTTCTGGTCTCAGCTTCCTGCATAGCTGGCCTGGCCTCTCATCTGGATGCCCCAGGATATTAACCTTTGGGAGCAGCCTCTCTGCTCTCCAAGGAAGCCTGGCAGGGTGGGCATCACAAGCAGCCCCAAGGCGCCCCTCCAAGCTGGGAGCTGCCCCCCCACTCAGCAGATAGAGACAGGGCCAGGCAGTCCTCCACACTCCCAGGGGGTGGCAGAACCAGAACAAAACGCACTGCCTCCCCCTCCATGTCCAGCTCTCAGGAACCCCAGGCTGCTGCACACCAGTCACTGCCACAGTGCGTCCCCAGAAAACCTACAAACACAAGGCGAGACCTGCCTCGGGGAAGCAGGTGTCACTCTGGGCCTGGACTCTGGCTGCCCTCCCCAAGAGGGCACCGCCTCCTCCTGTCCCTCCCCCAGACTCGGGGCCCTGATGGCAGCAGGAGCACTGGGGCCCATGGTCAACACTCACTCCTCAAGGGCAGGCCAAGCACACGTCTGCCCAGTGCTGGCCCCTGGGACAGGCCCGCCCACCTCCCCCAGTCACGCAGCTACCACCCTCCACAGTGTTGTCCCATCCAAGGGCACTAAATATGGCTGCCTAGAAATCCACCCCCACCCCCAGCCAGAACTCCCGGGTGCATCCAGGGCCAGGGTGGGGCAGGCCACATGCTTCTCAGGGTCTCCTGGTTCCCCGGGCAGGGACTGGAGCCAGGGCAAGTGCATGCCAAATGCTGTGCCCTCAGCCACGAAGGTCAGGGAGGTGAAGGGGTGGGGGTTTCCCCCAGCACCCTAGGTCCACATGCCCATGTTACTGCAGGTGACCCTTGGCAACTCCCTGTGCCCACCTCGGCCTATCCACCAGCACCAGAGGGCTCAAAAGGGACAGCCCCAAGCCCCAAAGAAATGGGGCCCTACACATTAGAGAAAAGACACGCACTCCAGACTGTCCACACGGGCCTTGGCAGGGAGGACAGAAGGCATCAGCGATGCCCTGTGCCCCGCATGCCCCTCAGGCACCACCCTCTGCAGCATCCGTTTCCTAAACTACAAAATGGGCTGTGGGCAGGAGGATCCCATAAAATTGTGCCCCGAGGCTCCACACGGGGTTTAGACTACAGTCAGCACTCAACAATTGCCTCCAGGGGTATCCCCACCAACCTAGTGGCTTTACCTGAGACTCAAACCCACCCCTGGTTTTCCTCTTGCCATCCAAAGCCCCTAGCACGTCTGGAGCCTGAGACCCACTGGCCCAGAGGCTGCCAGAAGGCACCGGCGTCACACGGAGCCAGTGTCCCCAGCAGAAAGCCATTCGGAGGACCCTGCACTCAAGGGGCCACGAAGAACGGCCCTTAACACCACGTCCCCCAGAGAGAAGCTTCTCAAAGCCTGCCCCCAGCTCCGTCTGTGTCACTCAAAGAGTAAAAGTCAACACCAAAGATAAAATAAAATCCCTCAGCAGTGCCAAAAATACCTCCCCACGGGATAAGGCTGAGCGGGCGCCAGCTTCCACAGCAGCAACTGTTGCTATGGAGATCAGGCTCCAGACAGCCGGCCGCGGGGCGGGCCGAGGGACAGAGTGGGGGCCAGGCACAGGGTGTAGGGACGGACAGGGGCTGACCAGCAGGGTGGGGGAGACGACCGAGGCTGGCCAGCAGGGTGGGCCCCCAGGAACAAGGGGGCCCAGGACAGGGCTAAGCCTGAGTGCCAGCCTCCACCCACTGGGGTCAATGGCCTCTCCAGACCTGGGGGGTCCAGGGGCTCCCACCTGCACATAGGCTGCCCACTCCCCATGAAGGCTGGTGCTGGCCCTCCCACAGAGTGGCCATCTGCTCACTGACACATCTGTGCTGACAGACGCCCTGACCTCAGGAAGTGGGTAAGGTGCTACCAAAGTGCACAGTCCCAGCCCAGTGCTCCTCAAGCCTCCCAGGCACCGGTAACACTGATCCACAAACGAAGGGGTAAGGAGGAGGTAGTGTGCTCAACTGGAAAATTTGTACCAGAATGCATGGAGGAAAGCAGGACCTCCCACAGATGTTAACATAGCTCTGATCTGAGCCCAACACGTTCAACATATTACAGAGTGCCTAACTCCAATATCCACTGGCCTCCTCTGACCTGAAGCTGTCCCCTGAAAGCTCAGTTCGCTGCTGGGCCTGTGGCTTCCAGCATGACGAGCTCTCCAGCCCTCCTGGCCTCAGGCCTCCTCTGTCCTCACCCAGGGCCAGGCAGGACAGGGTCAGTCCAGGGCCACCAGACACACAGCCCCAAAGCCCTGCCCAGCTTGGGGGTCCCCACACCCCCACCACACACCCATGCTCCTCCTAGGTGTCCTCAGACATCCCTCACTCTCTGAGCCTCCCTGAGCCCCGGACAGTGCTGACAATCTGCTGCAACATTCACATCAGAGCCAGGCAGGACGCTGAACGCCAGCCCAGGTCACAGAGCCTCCAAACACCCACTCTGTCCCTTCCTGTTGCACACCCAGCCCGTGATGGCTCAGAGTCAGCACCCTTCCCCACCCCTGCCCCTCAGTGGGAGCCAGCAGCTTGTTCCTGCAGCATCCCCCATGCCTGGCACCTTGGGCACCCGACCACAGTTTGCTGGGGGAAAGTGGAGCTTCCCAGTACATTCAGAACCCTGAGTCCTCCTGGGGCCCACAGCCCCGAGGGCTGGCCCCGCATTTCTGGCCTCCACTCCAAACCTGGGCAGCTCTACCTGCAGGTGCTTGGGCCTGCCTGACTCTTGGAAGCTGTAACCTAATATACTTTCTCCATTCCATGCAGCTGACAGAGGCCATCATCTCTTCTGCTCGCCCTCGTCTGCCTCCCCAGCAGAAATGCTGAGCACCCAGGCTGTCCTTGTCTCTGCTTCTCCCACTCCCAGCACCTCACAGACACCTGTGAAGCCTGTATCTCTGAATGGTTTTCATATACTCTCCCCCAGGAGCCTTCAGTGGTCCCCCAGTACCCACTGACCAGGCAGGCAGTTAAAACACCTCCTCAGTGTGGCCTTATGTCAGCCCTCTCCTCTCCAGCACTTGCTAGAATACACGCCCCATCCCCACCACACACACACACCAGCCAGCCTTCCCTGACACCCGTTCCCAAGGCTGCCATTCCGCGGCCCCATCAATGCCTCCGGCCCTGCTCAGGGAGCTTTGTCTAGGAAGCCCTCGGGCCATCCCTCCCACAGGGCGCCTGACTGGCCCCGGCTGCACCATGTCCACAGGGCTGCATGGGTAACCAGTAGGGACCGTGATCAGGCTGCAGCAGCCTCCCCCGGCTTCAGTAACAAATCACCACACACAGGGCTTCCAACAACACCTTCATTCTCTTACAGTTGGAGATGCCTCGTTCCCTGTCCCACAGTCCCTTCCTCCCTCCTCCACACCCACATCCCCTTCTCTGTCCCAAAGCTCCTGCCTCCCACTTAGGACGGCCCGAAGACGACATGTAGCCGACCCTGACAGCCCAAGACGATCTCCCAGTCTCAAGATACTTAACTTAATCCCATCTGCAAAGTCACCTCTGCCGCGTGCGGTGGCACGTCCACAGGCTGCAGGGACTAGGCCTTCGTCACCCAGCCCCTGTGCCCCCGGCCTGGACCCCGCAGCCACCCTCACAGGGTCTCCCTCCCAACCTGTTCTGTGGCCAGGGTCTCCCAGCTCCCCGGGGCTGCCTGTTCTCATTTGCTTTTTCTTTCAGTGAAAACCCAAAACCTCCTCACTCGGCAGGCGCCCCCCCAAGTCCCCTACCCCACCCTGTGCCACGCCTCCCCAGCCTGGGTGGCCACTCCTCTGCATCCTCTGCTACCACCCCCCACCAATGCCCCCTGCTCAGACCACTGTCCACTCCAGCCACGGTCCTGACTGCCACATCTTTCCCTGGGCCAAACCCCTGGCCCACCACTCACTGCAGCTCAAGGTCCTGGAGCTGAGTTCAGCAAAGGATACTTGGGGTTCCCCTACTGGGGTCATACCTGCAGCCCCCAGGAAGGACCTTCCCAGCACCCACCAAAAAGCTTTGGGCCCTACCCCTCCAGCAGAAGCATCACTGCCCCACCCCACAAGGCCTATGGGGCCCTGAGCATCCCGTGCCTCCCACCCTCCAGCGTCACCCACTTGGACACAGACCCCAGAGGCCCCTCTCCTCCAACGGCTGCCATGTGGAATCCAGCCTGGGTGGCTTGCAAACGGCCTTAGATGTGGTCCTTGCAGGAAAAAGGGTGATGTCTCCCCTAGCAAGAATCCCCACCCCCGCAAAGGCAGCCTAGCCCTTCCGAGCAGGCCTTCCAGCTACAAGCGTCCAGCAAGCACGGCCTATGTGTGCCTCGGTGTTCCCACCCCAGGGGAAAGCTCCTCAGGGGCTTCAGGGAGGCTCCAGTGAGGGAGAAGCATTGAGCCCCAGCTGCAGTGGTGTCCAGAATCACACTGGTGTCCAGAACCAACCCTCCTGATTCGGCCCCCACCACGCCACCTGCCCCAGCCCCACCCACATGTAATTTTCCCTCCCCCAACGAGAAAACACAGCAGAAACCTTCTGTGGAAAGGCCATCAGCCGTGCAAATACCCACCCCTCCCTGAGAGCTGCGGCTCCCAGCAGTTCCTGCCCCTCCCAAGCAGAAACTGTCCTCTCCCCTGGTAGGGCCGGGCCGACCGCCCACGGGACAGGTGGCCCCTCAGTTAGGTCAACTCAAAGGGCTCCTCATTCCCACGGAAGCGCCAGAGGGGCGGGCCTGTTCCCCGGCAAGCAAGCCAAAGGCGAGACACACACACACACACACACACACACACACACACACACACACACGTACACACAGAACCCAGCAGAGGCCCTGACAAGCATACCAGGCCCCCACACGCAGCAGGGCCGGGAGCTTGGGGTCAGCCATGGAGTGAGGCATGGGTGGGGGTGGCCTGTATCGTGCTGAGCAGCCGCCCCACCAGGGCCCAGTGGTATCTGGGCACAGAGCCATCTTGTATGGTCAGCGTCCCACGCCAAACCTTAGTCACCTCTCACTTCTCCAAGCCCACCTGGAGGCCAAGGCCTACGTATGTCCCAGGTAGCATCAGAGCGTGAGACCCCTGTGACCTCCAGCGCAGCCAGCAACCCTCATCGGCCCAGCCTGGTTTCCAGGTGGAAAGTTGGCAGCTGCCTCTGCTCAACCTTGCCAGGCCCCAAGGGGCTCCACTCTGGCCTGCGGTGAGTGGGAGCACGGACACAAAGGGCCTGCCTGAACCCCATCCATAAACAGTTGAGGGAAGCAGCCAGCAGGGCCGGAACGTTCCAATGTCACCATCTCGCTCCCCTCGGGGGAACAGAGCATGCCTTTGTCTTTTTATCATTGCCTTCATCAAATATTTACAGAGGCTGACAGGCCATTTCACACAGGCCAGATATGAGCCAAAAGGGCTCTTCTCAGGACACGGGGGAGGTGCAGGTCCTGGGCACTTGGGAGGCACATGGTCCGGCATATAACCCTGGGCAGGGAAGGGAACGAAGGGCCTTCACTGCGGGACCTGTCCGTAGCCCTCAGACACGCCCCACCTGGGGCTTAGGCGCTAGTTTTCTGCACACAGTGCTCAGGGCTAGAAACAGGCCAGGCCGGGCTGACACCCCAGCCCTGCTCCCACAAGCTCTGCAGCAGGAAGAATGAGCCGTGTGGCCAGGCACGTGTTCTCCACGTTCCACCTCCCAGGCTGCCAAGAGCATGCAGCGTGAGCACCCCACCTAGGACGGCACGCGGGGGCCTCGAGCCGTGAAGGCCGGGTCAGCAGTCCACCTGGACCCGTCCCCACTCCCCCTGCTCCTCCAGCCCAGGGTGAACACTAGGCAGCCTTGCTCGGGACAGTCTCAGCCCAGACAGCCCCGGTGTCCACAGATGGCAAGAGATAAACAGACAGTGAAACGCCCTCGGCCACACAGACGGGGTGTTAAAAGCACAGACTGATCTCAAGCAGGACCCTAAAGCAGGCAGAGTACAGCCACAGGATGGAAAGGATCGGTGGTACCGGGACCCTCTGCCGTGAGCGGACGCCTAGGTCCTCACTGGGGAGGGGCTGCACACACACTAACTGTCCCTAAGAATCCATCCCAGTAAAAGCAAGGCCCCCTGCTGTTAGCATTTTATTTTCCTTTACCTTTAAAAAACATCACCTGTCCCTTTCTATCTTCCAATCTATTTCCGTGTATTTTTTCATCTTCTTCTGTTTCGTTTCTAGCTGTTTTAAAGGTTTTTGCCCTTTTCCCTCAGCTAACCCTATTTCATCCTTCTCATAAATGCGCCTAGCCAAGTTTATCCGCTTTCATGCCTCCCTTTTTAACCCTCTTTTTACAAATGGCACAGGTGGCTGTCTGTACAAAGCCCACTACAACCACCACACCGAGCCCATGTGGCTGTCTCACCTCTCAGCCACCCAATCCAGAGGCCCAAGAGGTACCCAGAGCAGGAGGGCCATGCTCCGGCGTCCTCTGGGCTCCGTTTTCCCCAAGCTCAGCCGCAAAGGAGGGTGCCCAGTTCACTGTGTCCAACCACACCAAGCCAAGGGCACCAGAGGGACTGACAGGTTGAGGAACTGAGCACTGGCAGCCCAGGGTAGGCGTCCAGTTGCCGAGAGGCTGAAGGGGACAATAGGCCATCACTGTCCAGCCAGCAACTGGGCTCCCCAACGCTGTGGCTCTCCCACCACCGCCGGCTCTCAAGGGAACGTGCAGAAACGTGCCCTCCTCTGGGCAGACACAGACAGCCTCGGGCCTCCCTCCTGTGAAGATCACCCAGCCATATCCAGCTGCCCCAGGACCTGCTACAACAGTGACAGACACAGGCTGGACAGCCCATCAGACAAACCTGCCCTGGACCTCTGGCTCGAGGGGCAGAGCAAGGCCAGGCCTCGAGGAGGCACCCCATAAGCCATCCATGTCCCCAGGGGTATCAGAGTCAACAATTCCACTTGACAGACCTTCCCCACCCCTCAGCACCTTAACTCCTGCAACCCTCCGTGGTGCGCACTTCCAGGTGGGGCCGAGGGCAGGGGAGGCTGAGACTAAGTCAGGCAGCATCCCCATGCAGTGCCTGCTCAGCATGGCCCACCACTCGCCCCCCTTGAGGGGATGGAGCGCCGGGCTGGGACTGCCCTGAACACACACACAACCTGCCCAACTGCTGCCCCTCCTAGCTCTTCTCCACAGCTTTGTGTTTTCTTTTTTTTTTTTTTTTTTTTTTTTTTTTTTTTGAGACGGAGTCTCGCTCTGTCGCCCAGGCTGGAGTACAGTAGCGCGATCTCGGCTCACTGCAAGCTCCGCCTCCCAGGTTCACGCCATTCTTCTGCTTCAGCCTCCCCAATAGCTGGGACTACAGGCGCCTGTCACTACGCCCGGCTAATTTTTTTGTATTTTTAGTAGAGAATACACCGTGTTTCACCGTGTTAGCCAGGATGGTCTCGATCTCCTGACCTCATGATCCACCCACCTCAGCCTCCCAAAGTGCTGGGATTACAGGCTTGAGTCACCGCACCCGGCCCATAGCTTTGTGTTTTCAATGCTTCTTCCAAAACACAAATTCACTACACTGCTCGAAACTCTTAATTAAAGACAAGAAATCCCAAGAGACCTGTCCGGGCAGATGTCAACAACCTTGCAGCTGGCTGACCCAGGAAGATGGCTGCCTAACTTAAAGACACAGGACAAGGCCAGATAGGAGGCCCAGGGCATCTCTCACCGCCTGACGCACAAGCCCAGCCGCCACTGGGTGAAGTAGCGTAGCCTAGAGTCACCAATGGGCAGGGCTACAGTGGGAGGTCTCCAGGTCCAGAGCTCAGGACTGTCCTCAACACTGGGGGAAGCCTGAAAACAAGAAAATCAGGGGCATCTCGGCTCAGTCCTGGTGCCACCAGAACGGGAGAGAGGTGGCCCACTCAGACCCAGGCATCGGTCATCTTCCTTCTGGGAGGCCTGTGTGATCCCAGCACCGCCAGGCTGAGAAGCCGCACTCCACAGAGGGCAAAGGGACTTGCCCACACGTCTAAGGTCCACACAAGGACCTCCAGCCACAGGGGACAGCATGGAGGTATGCAGCGTGTGTGGGAGCCTGGGTCCAGCTGGAGGGGGCCAGGCTGGGCCTGAGCCAGGCCTCTACCCACCCCGAACCGAGCCAGCGAGAGGATGACAAGTGGGTCTGACCCAGGCCTGACTCACACCTGAGAAGGCCCCAAGCCCGAGACTGCACCAAAGCTGCCCAGCTCAACTCCAGGTCTCGGGCAGCAAGGACAGGGGTGGAAGGACAATGGGGCAAGAGGGCAGGGCTGGACAGAGGGGCAGCAGGTCCAGGGCTGGGCTGGGAGTGGGCGCCCAGAGGAGGTCTGGGCTATTCACTTCACTGCACATATCAGCGCAGACGCTGTGATCATGACTTAGCAAAAATGCCCGAGAGTATAAAAAACGAGCTAAGAAGGGCATATACCAAAGTGAAAACTGCCATGTCAGAGGATGGAGGCTGTGGACAGCTCCTCCTCTGTCAGGCTTCCATGTCCATCATGTCATCTTCCCTAGGAAGCATCCCCTCCACAGTGGCCATCCCCCCCATCCCCATGAAACCCAATGCCCGGGCACCCTCCCCCAACTCAACAGAGTCGGTCCAGGGCTGGCAGGTGGGAGGAACAACACAGCCCTGTGAGGCCTGAGGAGGGGCCCCACCCAAAGCAGCTGGATGGGCAACAGGTGGGTTCCCATCAGCCGCCTCCTGCCAGCAAGCCCCGCCTGCCTGGGGAAACTGCAGCCGCTCAGCTCCCTCCAGGCTGACAGCAAGTCCTGGTAGCATCAACCACTCAACCTAACTGAGTTCCAGCTCAGGTGCCTCAGGCACCTAAAGGGAGGAGGGAGCTGGGCAACCCTGAGCCCCAGAACCACCCGAGCCTGCAGTCCACCCTCCTCAGGCTGTGCCACAACCCCTCAGGCCGTGCGGGTCCCACTCAGCCCCTGGCTGCCCAGGTGGACAGGACAACATCCTGTATTTTCCTGTACCTCAGTTTCCTGCTTAGTAAACTAGGAAGCTTTACTGAGGGGGGAATCGCAGCACCTCCCGCCCAGGGAGCAGATATGCCCCGAGAGCGGTGCCCCACTGACGTGAGCATGGTCACTTCTGTGTTAATAACAGCGCTCTGACTTCCTCTAGGTCCCCCACAGGGACAGCCTAGCCAGGTCTGACCTGCACACGCAGCACCCGAGCCAGGAATGCACAACCTTACACGGTCCTACAGAAACACTACACAGGGCCAGACAGTGGCTCACGCCTACAATCCCAGCACTTTGGGTGGCCAAGGCAGGCAGATCACCTAAGGTCAGGAGTTCGAGACCAAGCTGGGCAAGATGGTAAAATTGTGTCTCTACCAAAAATACAAAACTTAGCTGGGCATGGTGATGTACACCTATAAATCCCAGCTACTCAGGAGGCTGAGGCAGGAGAATCGCTTGAACCCAAGAGGGTTCCAGTGAGCTGAGATCACGCCACTGCACTCCAGCCTGGGAGACAGAGCAAGACTCCCTCAAGAAAAAAAAAGAAACGCCACACAGATCCAGATGGGGTCTCCATGCAAGACCACTGGCCCTAAACCTTCAGAAGACAATGCTGACAGATTTAAGAACAGTAATAATAAAAGGCAGAGGGACTGTTCTGGATTGAAACTGACATGACAACCAGACACAACACGCGATCCTTGACTGGCTCCCGGATCCCTTCCCTGGGACGCGCAGTCCACCCATCCGAGACCTCACTGAGCGCCTCAGGTCCTATCCTGGAGTGCCTGGAGCATGGCAGGGGGTGGAGGTGATGTGGGAGCATCCTCGTTCCTACCAGGAGACCCAGGCTGAAGCCCCCAGGGGTGAACGGCAAATGGGTCAGGAAATCACAGGCACAGATATACAGGACAGTGGCAAACACCAACAACTGGTAACTCCAACTTCTCTGTTGGTTTTTCCAAAGTTTTCCAAAATAAAACGTTAGGGGTACATGAAAACGAGACTGTTGGCAGAGAGGAAAAAGCTTTGCCAGGGTTGGCACAGAGGGTAGGGAGCTGGGGTGGCCACACAGGAGGGAAGGAAAATCATCAGGGCCCACAGATGCCTGCGTGTGGGAGCTGTGGGAAGGGAGAAGCCTGCAGATGCAGCGGGCGTGTGTGCTGTGCTGTTCTCTGCAGGCCCGGGCAGAGGAGGGCTCCAGAGCACACAGACACTGACGGTCTTGAAGGGACAAGGTAACCAAGACAGACACAGCAGGCACGCTCCACCCACAGCCTGCCACCCCTCCTGACCAACAGAAACCCAGAAACTCACTATGCCCAGCCCCAGGGAACAGATCATAACCTGTTATACCAATCAAGCCTTTCCCAGATACACGCACAGTTACAGTTGGCCACACAAACCCATGCTAACCAAGGAGACCAGAGAATCCCCGCTAAATATTTCTCTTTATGGATTAAAATACGAACAAAGCCACTTGAGAAATTGACCTTTTGGCTGCTTGGCCCCCACCTAACCACCCATTTGTTTCCTGCCATCAAATGTGGTTGTGATGCCTGAAGCTGTGGCAGCCCTATTGTAGCCATGAGGCCAAGCAAGACTAGGGACAAAATGCCAACACGGATGAGGACAGAACAAACAGAGAGAAAGCCTCATGTCCCAGCTGATGTTGCTGAGCCACCTCCAGGACTGTCACATTGGCCATCTCCAGATTCCACATTCTGAGTAGGATCAAAGGTCAGCATTGCTTCCCACAGTCAGCTCACAGCTGAGAATTGTCCCATCTCCCCCACCGGAAAGCAAGCACACACAGTGCCCAGAAAGCAGGGGTGAGGGGTGGATGGGTGGGGGGGTGGATACCAGAGGGAGCCCCAGTGATCCTCCACCACCAGTCAGCCTGTTGCGCCCCTCCCCAAGCCAGTCCCGGCTTATAAGATAACTGTAAAATGAAAGGAAAAAAAAGGGGCAGCCCAACACCTTCCCTGTTGCACACTTCAAGAGCTTCACAATACAGTGGGCACTGTAAAGGCTCTGAGAAGTTCCTTAACAGCCACACCTGCCTGACCCACCACTCCCCAAACACATCTAGTGACAGCACCCCTTCTGCAGCCAGCCTCAATAAGGGTTCAAAACAGCACTAAGACCAGTGAACGAACCTCAGAACCACGGCCTCTTGCAAAACGATAGCTTTAAAGACACTCCAGAGACAGATACTAAGTTGTGACACCTTGAACTGCAGCTGTATTTTTAAATGATATATACATGTAAACAAGACCTAGAAGGTCCTATTCAAAAATAAAAGCAGTTGTGTTCACTTGGATTATGGGTGATTTTGTTTTCATTTCTGCAAACACCTTTTTTTTTGGAGACAAAGTCTCACTCTGTCGCCCAGGCTGGAGTGCAAGTGGTGCGATCCTGGCTCCCTGCAAGCTCCACCTCCTGGATTCAAGCGATTCTAGTGCCACAGCCTCCCAAGTAGTTAAGATTACAAGCGCCCGCCACCACGCCCAGCTAATTTTTGTATTTTTAGTAGAGACAGGTTTTCACCATGCTGGCCAGGCTGGTCTCAAACTCCTGACCTCAGGTGATCCACCCGCCTCAGCCTCCCAAAGTGCTGGGATTACAGGCATCAGCCACCACACCCGGCCCATTTCTGCGAACATCTTTAATGTAGCTGTTGTGTTGTTTAAATTAATCAACTATTTTTAGAGACATTCTAGATTTATGGGAAAATTGAGCAAAAAGTAGAGTTCCCATACACTCCCTCACATCCACACACAGGTTCCCCTATTATTAACATCTTGCATTAGTGTGGTATACTTGTTATAACTGACAAACCAATATTGATGATTAACTAAAATCCAACATTTACACTTGGGTTCACTCTGGGTGCTGCACATGCTATGGGTTTTCACAAATGTATAATGACATGTATTCACCAGTAAAGTATCATACAAAACAGTTTCACTGTCCTGCAAATCTGCCTCTTCATCCCTTCCTTCCTCTAATCCCTGGCAACCACTGATCCTTTTTTTTTTTTTTTTTTTGACTGTCTTCATGGTTTCTCGCCTTTTCCAGAATGTCATCTAGTTGGAATCATACAATATGCAGCCTTCTCGGATTTGGCTTATTTCACTTAAATATTCATTTCTGGTTCCTCTCTGTGTTTTCGTATCTTCATAGCTCATTTCTTTTAGCACTAAATAAGATTTCATTGTCTGGATGTGCCACAGTTTGTTTATCCATTCACCTGCTGAAGGACATCTGGGCTGCTTCCAAGTTCTGGCAATTATGAATAAAGCTGCTATAAACATCCGTGTGCAGGTTTTTGTGTGGACCTAAGTTTTTAACTCCTTTGGGTAAATACCAAGGAACGCAGTTGCTGGGTTGCATAGCAAGAGTGTGTTTAGTTTTATAAGAAACTACGAAAAGACCTTCCAAAATAACTGTACCATTTTGCAATCCTACCAGTAATGAATGAGAGTTCCTGTCACTCCACATCCTCACCAGTATTTGGTGTTAGTGTTCTAGATTTTGACCATTCTAGTAGGTGTGCAGTGGGAGCTCACTGTTTTAATTTGCAATTCCCTGATGACTTATGATGGGCAACATCTTTTCATATGCTTATTTGCCATCTGTGTGTCTTCTTTGGTGAGGTATCTGTTAAGCTCTTTGGCCTATTTTTTTTTTTTTAGCTGATTGTTTTCTTATTGTTGAGTTTTAAGAGTTCTTTGTATATTTTGGATAACAGTCCTTAAGCAGATGGGTCATTGCAAATATTTTCTCCCCAGCTGTGGCCTGTCTTCTCACTCTCTTGACAGTGTCTTTCACAGAACAGAGGCATTTAATTTTAATCAAGTCCAGCTTATCATTATTTTCTTTCAAGGACTGTGGCTTTGGTGTTCTATCTAAAGTCACTGCCAAAACTAGGTTTATAATTTTGGATTTTATATTTAGGCATATGGCCAATTTTACTTTTTGTGAGGGGTGTAAGCTCTATGTCTGGAATCATTTATCTGCATGTGGATGTGCAGTTGTTCCAGTACCATTTGTTGAAAAGATGATCTTGTCTCTATTTTATTGCCTTTGCTCCTTTGTCAGAGATCAGTTGACTTTATTCATGAGGGTCTATTTCCAGGCTTGCTATTCTATTCCATTGATCAACTGGTCTGTTCTTTCACCAATACTGCACTGCCTTGACCACTTTTCTTCTGTCCTTTTTAAAAAAAGTTAATATAATTTAATGAGAGCTAACTTAAATTAGAAGTTGTAATCAAGTATTCTGGGAAATCCTTAGAATTCAATGCTCCAGGGAAGAGAACTGGATGTGAAAACTCTCAGAAGCAGGAAACTTGCAGACAGTGTTCAGGTTGCCAACCTCCAGCATCCCCGCTCAGGCCTCTCCACCCAGCTGGGATTCCCCAAAACGCAGCCCTGAATTGTCTATGGTCAGAGGCAGATCCTAGCTTGCTTTTCAAAAATCCCAGCTGCTGCTGTTCACACCCTTTTCCTTATCTGAGCTCAAGCGCTAAGGCAGCAGCGGCATGGGTGCCCACAGCTCTGGGCGGGTAGACAGGCAGCCCCGGGCACCAGCCTCCACCTGCTGGCTCAGCTTGCTCTCCACAGCTCTGCTGGAGACAACTGTTTACTTTGCAGAGGGAGCAAGAGGGGTGAAAAGAGGTTGACCTGAGGACCCTGTGTGCTCAGGTGAAACACACTTCTCTCAATAGTGCCCCCAGCCGTGAAGGGCAGCTAGCACCATCCGCACTGCACAAAACGGTAAACCGAGGCTCACAAAAACAGGTGCCTTTCCACGGCCACACACTGGGAACATGGCAGGGCCCTCCTAACCCTGAGGTATTTTGTGTGCACCAGCGCAGGGTGGCCGGGACCTTTGGGGTGATGTCCTTCCTGGCTGTGAGGCTCCCAAACCCTGCTTCCCATCACGGCAGGCAGATGCTGATGCCCCATCGCGGCTGCACAGCCAGGGCGGACCACAAGGAAGACCCAGACACACGGCCCAAACCTCTGCTGGGCCAGGTCAAGTTCTTCTCCATCAACGAGGCGACCTAAAGCTTCATGCCATCACCTTGGGCATCTTCCAGCTGCAGCCTGAAGCCAGGCCCAAGCCACAGTCCCGAGAGACACCTACAAGATGCCTATGGGCATAGAAGGGCTGCAGGTCCCAGCTGTCCTGGAAGGTGAGGGGCCAGCCCAGCCAGCCCAGGACCACTGGCCAGCCCCACCCAGACCGTGGACTCATGGTGGCCAGCAGGGTCCAGGGGTGGGAAGAAGGGTAACTCCCGAGGGAAGGGACCGCTGTCTTTAAGGTGCAGTACAGTTCCCAATTTTGTCTGAGCACCTAAAACTCGGCATCTGCTGCCCATTGCATGAATCATGTTTTGAAACAGTGCTGGCATCCTGGAGCGCCCTCCTGTCCTGGGCAGGCCCTCTGGGCACGGTGATGAGCTCCTCCCTCCAGGCCCCCCTGAGACACAGTCCTGGCCCATCTCTGCACTCCTGGGGTGCCCACCCAGGCTCCCAACTCAGGATCAGCCTGGGAGATCCCACTCCCACGAAGACCACCCTTGGCCACCTACGAAGCACTCAGATTAAGCACATCCCAAGCCAAGGCCTGCTCTTCCCCCAAATCCACATTTCCTCCTCCCGCACGAGGACAGCAGTCGCGTCCTGCCAGGCCCAAAGCTGCTGCCACCATAATTCCTACCTACCTTTCTCTCTCTCTCTCTCTTTTTTTCTTTTTTGAGATGGAGTCTTACTCTGTTGCCCAGGCTGGAGTGCAGTGGTGCAATCTCGGCTCACTGCAAGCTCCGCCTCCTGGGTTCACAACATTTTCCTGCCTCAGCCTCCTGAGTAGCTGGGACTACAGGCGTCCACCACCACGCCTGGCCTTTTTTTTTTTTTTTTTTTTGAGACGGAGTCTTGCTCTGTCGCCAGGCTGGAGTGCAGTGGCACAATCTCGGCTCACTGCAACCTCTGCCTCCTGGGTTCAAGCGATTCTCCTGCCTCACCCTCTCAAGTAGCTAGGATTACAGGCACCCACCACCATACTTGACTAATTGTTCTGTATTTTTAGTAGAGATGGGGTTTCACTGTGTTGGCCAGGCTGGTTTCGAATCTTGACCTCAAGTGATCCACTCATCTCAACCTCCCACAGTGCTGGCATTACAGGCGTGAGTCACGGCGCCCAGACGATTCCTACCTTCTCTACCTTCAGATCTGATGTAAATCCT
This sequence comes from Mandrillus leucophaeus, assembly GCF_000951045.1. Classification (NCBI taxonomy): domain Eukaryota; kingdom Metazoa; phylum Chordata; class Mammalia; order Primates; family Cercopithecidae; genus Mandrillus; species Mandrillus leucophaeus. Next base: position 1,079,255 of record NW_012105664.1, on the reverse strand, counting down.
GTGCCCTCCACCTTCAATTGCACCCAGAATCTGATGCTTCTCCCCTCCCCGCCTCTATCCCACCCAGTACCAGCCCTGTAGTCTCACACCTAGACAGTGGCAGTCATCTCCCTGCTGGTGTCCTGCCTCTACCCTCATCCCCAACTGTACCCAAGGTGGCCAGAGAGATCCTGTCAAAACCTGACTCCACTCCGGCCCCTCCTCCGTCCTCCCTCAGAGCTCCCCAACCTGCCCAACACGTTTCCGGGTCTCACAGCTCTGTCTCCCATGGTGGTGACCTGTCCTGCTCACTACGGTAGCCCCAGGCCTAGAACCAGGACACACACTCAACAAATGCTCACTGAGTCAATGTACACACAAGCCTGCGTTGTTGAGACCCGGGCACAGGCCTCTGGAACCTTCTGGAACATCTGCTCTCTCCCCTTCTCTTGATGATATCTTTTGTCTAGCTGTCCATCAACAAAGCTTTACCCAACCTGAGAGTAAGCCCCCAGCTATCCCAGGAAATGACAGGGCAGAGGTGGGGGATGCAACTCTCAGGGCCCACGAGATCCTCCCGCTGACCTGGAGCTTGTCCTGGACTTGGTGGCCACTTGCTTCCCAGAGCCTGACACGGTCATGGCACTGTCACCAAGTCTAGGTCCTCACAGCCCAAGTGCCCCAATCCTGTCCTCCCCGGGAGTCTCCAGCAGGCCCCATCTCACGCCTCCTGGGCCTCTCCAGCCCTGATGTGTCCCGGCCCCTTTGTCTCCCTTGCTGTGAGGTGGTCTATAAGCTGTCCCCATCTGGGTCTATCTGGTATCCCAGTGGCCACCTCTAGGTCACCTGGGTCTGTTTTATCCTCTGGAAAAGTAGCCGCCTAGAGGAGGGCCCAAGATCAAGCCTGGAGATGCGGGTGACCCGTGAAGCAGCCAGGGCACGTGTGGACATTCGCATCCGCGTTTAATGTGAGGAAAAATAAAAACACTGACCCTCAGCTGCCCCAGCCACATCCCGGGCACTCCGCAGGGCCTGCGGACACAAATGCAGAGGCAGGATGTTTCTGCCACCACGGAAGTTTCCAGTGCTGTGGGAGGGCGTGTCCAGCTGCCCTGGCAGACCTCCTAACACGCTGACGAGGAATGAGAAAACACAAGCTTTGGCAAAAGCAAATCAAACGAGCAGCATGTGGGGGCTGGCCCTCCACACATCTGAACCAGGGCTGGGGTCCTCCCTCCAGGGCTCAGAGAGCAGCACAGCTACGCTCGAGTCCCATGGCGGCCTGGTCCTGATTCAGCTCAGCCAGGCGCCCGCGAGGCACGGCTGAGCCACGGAAGCACCTGCTTCTAGCAGAAAACAAGCTGTGGTGCCTGAGCTCAACGTGTCCCCCATGACGGTGACCTGCACAGGCTGCTGTCTGTCATCGCTGCGGACACACCCCTTGCCACCACCACTCGGGGACAGAAGCACCACTGAGAGCTCAGTGCCCACATTTCTGCCCTGGTGGGAGGGGGGGAAAGCCCGTCTGCACAGGCCTTTCAGGCAGCTAGCGCCAGCCTTTTTTGCCAACTAACCCAAAACCATGGTCAGCATGGCGCAGAAAACATCTGACCCAGGAAAACTAATTCAGTGCTGCATCCAAATGATTTCAAATCACAACTCTCCCAATAAAACCAAGCACTTCAGAGAATTGTAAAAAGGGGTGACCACCAGCCAAATCGGGTCAAGCCTTCTGATTGTCTTGCCCCAGTGAGTGCGTGCCACGTACCTCCTCTGTGCTCAGCACTGGCTCGCCCCCTTGTCTCCTCTTCTCCCCATGTCAGCTGGGTCAGGGCTGAAAGCAGGTGAGGCTGGCAGCCGGGCCTCCAACAAGAGGCCATCGGTGCAAAGCACGTGGGCTCTCCAGTGCCCCAAACCCTGGTCGGAGGCTGCATGGCCCATGACATGCAGAGGGCCTGCCTAGAAAGGTGATAAGGATCCCACCTGCAGGGGACGGCGGGCCAGCTCAGCACTGGCACTGGCGGGGCTGCTCATGGCTGGGAGAGAGGGTGTCGGGTGGCTAGGCTGTCCTTGGAGGATGGTGGGGGGACCACCCGCTTGGCACAGGCTATACAGGGCGAGTCTCCACGGGCATTATCCACTCCCAGACCCAGGAAGATGGACATGACACTGAGACACCCGGCTGGGCAGGACACGTCACTCCTGCCCCCTCTGGGCAGCACCAAACAGCAGCAAGACCTACTTTGTAACTTTCTGGAACTAGCAGCAGCACCCCCACCCTTAGTCCTCTGTAGGACTCACACCGCTCTGCCAGGGCCCAGCAAGTGCTGTGAGCCAAGGATCAAGGAATGCACGTCTCCATGAAGTAGAAAGACCCCCACGCTGGGTGCAGGCCCTAGCACCACCCCGGGAAACTCAGGTTCCAGCCCTGCCACAGCAGCTGAGAGGCAGCGGCACCGAGGTCCTAAGATCCTATGTCCCCCAAAGTGGGGAGCTGCTGACAGGGAGGGGTCAGTGTTGTTAAAGGGGGTGAAAACCAAGCTTACTCCAGGTCCCCAAAGGAGACACAGCAGAAACAGGAAGGTCCAGGAAAGGCGAACAGGCTGCCTCCCTGAGTCTGAGTTGGCTAGTTTTTCTCAAACTGGGGACCTATGGTCAGCTCAAAGGTGGAGGCAAGTGAGAGCAGGAGCCCTGAGCCACATGGAACAGTGTTGGTCCAGCAACCTGGGTAGCCAGGAAGGGCAAGGAAGTCACAAAAGTTCAACACCAAAACGAGGAGGGAACAAGGTTGTGCTGACCCAACAGAAGGTGGCAGAGCAAGTGGTGGCCACGGCACCACGTCAGGATTTCCCCGTTGTGCCGTACTGTGGCCTCATCACCCCCTAGAGGAGGGTCTTGTAGAAGGTCAGGCCAGTGACCCAGATGGGCATCCCCAGTGCAGCTGAGCCGGCTATGGCAGGAGGCAGATGCTCCCAGAGCCGACACGGAGCCCCAGGCTACCCCACACCCTGTCTGACAGTACAGGGGTCTGCAGGGGAACCAGGGCTGGCCAAAGATGGCCACAGGAACACAGGACATGTGGGCAAGGAGGAAGGCGGTGGGATTCTGGTGTTTTACTTCCTTCTTTGTTACCGTAATGTGTTCTGCTGCCAAGAATGAAAGTTTATTCAAGAGAAGAATGACAGGGAGGTATTTTTAACCGGCTTCTCCCACAAAAAACAGTGCATGTTCCAGCTGTGCACATCTGGAGAATTCAGAAGGTGAAACACCTCACTGCCCTTAGATATGAGATAAATAAACATCACCCTCTCCACGGAGCTCTTTCAACGCTAATTATCAAAGGAAATCAGACGTCCTCTAAGCCAGGCTTACTAGGTCCACATGAAGGCGTTTCCCCGTCTGGCAGGGAACCCTGAAAAACACAAGTGAGCCCCACCAGTGCCTCTCAGTTCTCCACAGAGGCCCCCAGCCTGCGGAGGGCAGGAAGGGGAACAGAGCCCAGGCACCTGGGCAGACTGCAGGTGCTGCAGGCGTAGGGGAATAAAGGGGTGGAGGCCAAGAGCAATTCCAAGAAGGGCTCCTGGCTGAACGCAACATCTCCCTAGACCCTCCCTCCACTGTGTAAAGCGTGACTCCCAGGAACCCTCTCCATGCCCAGAATGCTGGGGTCATGTGCCGGATGGCATCTCCACACTGTGGACTAAGAGAGCACCTCCCGGCACAAAGCCAACACACCTAGAGAAGGAGCGGCCACCTGTCGCCCTTCCCTGGCAGGGTGGCCCCTCTGCTCAGTGAGACCTGACCCCACATCCCACCCGGGAGCACACTCTCCTTGTGGAGTCCAACGCCCCTCCCACAGCCCTGATCTCCCTGCAGCCCTACACCCCACCCTCTTCCGTTCCACACGCCCACCAGCCCCTGGCCCACACCCACGACATCACACAGGCAGCCCCATCAGTCCCTCCAATAGCTCTGCACAAAGTCAGCCTGCACCACTCTACACACAGGCAGGGGCCCTCCTCCCCTGATCCCACAGTGCCCTGCCATCTCCTCACTGGCGACCTTGGGGGCTGCTCCCCTCAGTCCTCAGTTTGTGATGAGGCAGCTTCCAGCACAGCCCCAAAACACACCAGGTTCCCAGCAAAGGGGGGGCTATTCTAAGCGGGTCCAGACTCCCTCTCATGGAAAACCCTCTCAGATCAGCACAGACAGAGGGAGCTGATCCCAAATGACACACATCGACCAGGGACAAATGTTGGAGGTACTTCTTCTGGGGGAGGCGCAGGGAAACCACCAGTTTGGGGCACCAGTAACATCCCGGCAAGGAACATCAACGTATAGACAAGAAGCATATAGACCAGAAGCACCTCCAGGTTGCTGTTCCCATCTAGAGTCACAGAGCAAGAGACCCCTGGACAGAGGCCAGGCTCCACCCCATGCCCGCAGGGGACAGACCCGGAGACAGAACTGCTTGCCTCTCCTTAAAGGGAATGGGAACGAACAAGCTCCAAGAGTCACATGCGCCCGAGATGCCCCAGCCAAATCAGCAGGCTCTGGCTGCTGAGATCTAACTCAAACCCAGTCTGCGGCAGCACCCCTGCTCCATCCGCCAGCCTGCACAGGCAGCGCTGGGAGGCAGCACCTGAGGGTGCTCGGGTCGGTGGGCAAGAGCAGGAAGACTGCTCACCAGAATCAAGAGTCATCTTCCCTTTCAGGACCTCTCTTTCCTCTGTCTTCCCTTGCAGCAGGAATGCCCAGCACACCCCAGGACCCCCAGATCACAGCCCTCTGCCCCACCCACCGCCTTTCCCGTACCATCAGAACCTGCAGGGCCATGAAGAAGGGGAGCTGTTCAGTCCCTCCTAAGGACCTCACACAATGCCACTGACCCCTGCCTTGAAAAGCCACATCTCCAAGGCAGAACCAAGAGGTGGTGGAGAGGCAGGTCTCTGGAGCTCTTTGTCTTGGGAGAAAGACTGACGACAGGTCGACACCCACCGAATCAGCCAGGCTTGCACACACATGCAGGCCACCCTGTAGGGGCCCGAGGATATAGCAACTGAATCCCATTTCTGAACCAAAAATACAAGCGCCCTGCAGTGTGGCCAGCGGCCCTAGAACACAGCTTGCCCCAGCTAGCCCCAGCCCCGTGTCAGGCCCGGACTGGATGGCCAGCTAACTTTACAGGCCAACGAAGTACATTTACACCACCAGCCAGCACTCTCCCAGACTGGCTCACGCCTGACAGCTGCCCTCCTCCAAGGAGGGAGGCTTATAAACACCCCCTGGACAGGCATGGCCTCTGCTTCCAAGGCTGGCCCAGGACAGCTAGGGTGGCTGTTTATATAATCTTCCAGGGCTGGGGCTGACACCACGGAGATGGCAGGATCATGAAAAATGCATACCCAGAGCCTCTGCAGCCAAGAAAACCCCCACCCGCATTCTGCATGACTCGGTTTTAAGACCTCTCACACGTCCATTTTGTGAACAAATAGAGTTCTCCGAACAGCAGAGGCGACTAACCACACTTCCAGGCCTTGTCCAGCCGGCCCCAGAGCTCTACCAGGCACCACCCCTGGGTCACAGGCCCAGGGTCAGAAGCAGTTTCTGCAGGTATCCCTGCTGGGGCAGCCACAGCTTGCCGGACACAGTAAAGTACTAATTTATGGGCAGCTCAGAGCCCCCAAACCACTCTATAACTGCACACACCGGGCCTTGAAGCCTCCATACTGTTTTGCAAAGACACAACAGTCCAGACTCCCTGGGTCATTAAAGTAGGTCATCAGGACTGGAGAAGCAGCAGCCTAAGAGACACAGCCTCCGAGGCCCACTCTCCAGGGCCCTCTCTATGCCCACAGCGCGCACACTTACACCAAAAGCACACCAGAGGCCTGCCCTCGCCACCAGCTGACTCACAAACCGCAACCTGCGCACGGACACAGCCGGGCCGCACATACAGTCCGCACACCTGGTACGCATCCTGCCGGCCACCCACACAGAGGGCGACGCACATGGAGCTCCGTCGCCCCCAGGGCTTCTTAAGGCCAGGCGCAGGAGCAAGGACGGGCCCAAGGACAACTCGCGCAAAGACCCTGCGGAAAGCCCCCTGCGTGCTGGGGCGCCCTCACCTGAAGCTCACACCAGGCCACCTCCACCCAGGTCTCCGTGTCCAGCCCCTTGTAGACCGTCTTGAAGGAACCGCGGCCCAGCTCGATGTCGAACTTGAGGAAGCGGCCGTCCAGAGAGGTGGCCACAGCCTTGAGATCGTCCTCGTCGTCCTCCTCCTCTTCGGGCTCGTCCCGGCGTGTGCGCCCGGGCTCAGGCTTCGCCTCGGCCGCCCCCTCATCCTCCTTCCTCACGGTCGCCGCCGCCTCCTCCCTGGG
>NW_012105664.1:1065157-1071523 GCF_000951045.1 Mandrillus leucophaeus | reverse complement strand
CGGGCCGGCTACCCGGGTTCCCACCCGCGGCTCTTTGCTCGAGGTAGCGCTCCTGGCCTCTGAAGTTCTTTGGAACGCTCCGCAGGGCTGTCAGCTACAGAGGACCCTATTTGTTCCTGAGAGGAGGCAGCAGGCTCAACGCCTCAGCACGCCGCAGCCCGGCGCGCCAGACCTCAGGGCCCGGTGCTAGGACAGAATGGGCAGGCTAGGAAGAAAAGGACCAGGGGTACCGCCACCCTCGGGAGCCCAGCCTGGGGCTAAGCCTGGTGGGAGTCAGCATGTCATTTCCTGCCCTCACTTCACCACCAGGAACCATGAGGACCTCATCATCACCCAGGGAGGCACTGGTGACCATTGTGCCCATTTCACAATCTAGAGCAAACTGAGGCGCCAAAGGCAGAAGTTATATACTCTAAATCCCAGAACTTCCACGACCGAGGCTGAGCTGGAATGCCTTGGATGGGATATGGAGAGGCTTCCAGAAGCCCCTTGACCCAAAGTGTTCTTCCTTCCCACCTCTGCCAGATGCCACCTCTCCCAAGAAGTCTTCCATGATCTCTCTGTCCTTCCTCCACTAGACCCCCACGGACAAGCCCTCTCTTGGGCGTCTCTGGCCATAATGCAGCAGGTGACCTGTGTCAGTAACCATACTGCTAAGTTCTGAGCCCTGCTCCTGTCAACGACCTGAGCTAACACCTCACTCTCACCCCAGCCTGCATGATCCTAGGTGAGGAAACTGAGGCATAAGGGAGATACCAGAGTATTCTTATCTCAGTCCCCATCTCCCTGGGCTGACACCCCCACCAGATACACACACACTTCCAGAGATGAAAAGATGCTTGTGGGCTGCTGGTCCTGGAGCCCCTGGCACAAAGTAACTCATGTGGCATAAAAGCCAGCAGAGGTGATATCTCACCTTCGCAATGTAGAGGGAAGAATATGCCAAGCCAACTGTTACCCAGAGAAGCAGGACTTCCTGGAGCCCTGCTGGACACTGGCATTGGCTGAAACTAACTTGTGAGGGGCAATAGTGCACATGCCTTCCTAGCTCTGGGTTCAGCAGTGCCACCCTGTAGCCTGAAGTCAGCAATGCTGGGAGTATTTACACTATGGAAATTGGCAAACACCTCAAATCAGGACTTTTCTCCCCAGAGAGCCAGTGGTTAAACAGTGTGCTAGGTGTGGGGCTATGCATTTGGCACTTGCCTGTTATTTATATAATCTAATCCTCACATCTACCTTGTGAGACAGGCGTGCACTCCGGGGCTCGAGTCCGCTGGCATGAGCCCAGAGCTCACACGAGGAGGAGGCCAAACAGCAGATGCCAGCTCTGCAGGATGGAGAGGCCTGAGGGACAGGGATCTAAGTTGCACCTCCTGGGGCAGGAGTCTTCCAGGTAGAGGTCAGGGGTGGAAAAGGATATTTTGTCTTCCCTTTGGAGGCTAAAGACCCCCTAACCTTGCCCCTAACCAGCTGAGTGAACTTGGGCAAGTCCTGATCCTTCCTGAGCCCCAGTATCCGGCCCTGCAGAGCGGGCTGGTCATCCTGCTTGCCCACCTTAAAAGGCTACCAATTCCTTGTGGATTCAGTCAGTCTAGGAAGGGCACCATGTCCACAGACCTGTTCATGGTGGGTGTGTTCAAGCCTATCCAAGGGAAAACCAGGATGGGACAGAGCTAAGCGTGTTCTGAGACCAGCACACACCTATCTGGCCTCCTCCTGCTCCCAACAGGCCACACTGGCAGTGTGTGGGCAAAGTACCTGCCAGCATTGGAGGAGGTTCATCAGCACCCATGGCTGCTGCCCACTCACACTTGTAGATATGCGTGGGAAAGGATGGCTACACCCAAGGGAGCAGCCCAGGCTGTGGGGAGTGGGGGACAGCCTGTCCCTGAGAGAGCGCTGTGTGCTCTCTGAGCCCTTGGGGTGAATTCACGCATCCCTGCTTACACGCCTCCCATGGTGGAGAGCTCATTCTCTCTGCCAAGCCATGACCATTAGAGTACACAGCTAAGTCAGTAGTGGACAGCTCACAGTTTCCTCTGCAAGGAATCTCAGGCTGGGCTCAGGAGCAGCTCAGCATCCTGGCAGATGGAGCCTGAGGGATCCTTGGACCGACCTTGGAAGTCAGGACTTCACAGCACTGGCTATGTGCCCTTTGGCAGGTCACTAGATATCTCTGAGCTTCCATCTCCCTGCTGCTAAGACGGGGAGTGTACGTACTGTAGTCTGCTTTGCTGGGCATCCTGAGGCTGCATGATCCAGGGTCATGATGCCAGCATTTGTCTTTTGGAGGTTTGTTTTTTGTTTTCTATTTTTGTTTTTGTTTTTGTTTTTTTGAGACAGAGTTTCGCTTTGTTGCCCAGGCTGGAGTGCAGTGGTGGGATCTCAGCTCAGCTCACAGAAACCTCTTCCTCCCAGGTTCAAGCAATTCTCCTGCCTCAGCCTCCTGAGTAGCTGGGATTACAGGCGCCCACCAGCACGCCTGGCTAATTTTGTATTTTTAGTAGAGATGAGGTTTCACCATGTTGTTCAGGCTGGTATTGGACTCCTGACCTCAAGTGGTCCACCCACCTCGGCCTCTCAAAGTGCCAGGATTACGGGACAGCATTTGTCTTCAATGTTTAGAACAGATGAGTACATTGAGGTCTCGCCCAGAGACTTTTCAACTTTAAGTAACTTTCTCAAGGCCTCAGAGTGGAGGCAGTGACCTCCATCCACAGCTATCACCTTAGCTTCCACAATGCCAGGGAGCCCCTTTGGTGAAACAAGTTTCTTCCAAGTCCAGGCTGTGTTCCAGCCTGCCCCAGTCAGTGGGCACGTGCAGGCACACACCTGCTCCATGCAGATGCAGTTCCAGGAGCTGGGCCCCAGCAAGCAACAGGACTATGGTGTCAGTTTGCTCATCTGTGAGATGGGCATAATGGTCATGCCCAACAGTCTTGGCAACAGAAGGCTTTCAACAAATGCTCATGAAAGAAGGGAGGAAGGGAGATGGGGCCAGCCTCACTGCCTCTGCTCACATCAGGGCCTGTCGAGGGTCACTGGGTAGAAGGAAGAGCAGGGTCTGGCCATGTCCAGTGGAAGCTCAGTCTACAATTGCCCCCTGGGGTAGGTCTGCCTCTGAGTGGAGTCAGGCAACCTATTTAGTGCACAGGTCCAGCATGGCCAGGCCACTTGCCTGAATGCCCCCTGGGTCACACCATAGGGAGGATACCCTGGTAGGAGCATCAGATGGGGAGGACAGTGCTGGAAGAGCAGAGCCCAGGGAGGCCAGGCAAGTGGCTTGGGGGAATGCAGGAAGACCTGTGACCTGAGGAAGGGTATGGGGACAGGACAAAGGCCTGACAGTGTGTGGTGGCAGGAAGGTGGCAGTAGGTGGGAGCAGGTGGGCTGTGGAAGCTTGGGCTCCTACTCCTGGAAGATGATGTCAGAGAATGGAAAGGGCATGACGAGGCTGCAGTATCTTTGTGCTGTGGGTCATAGAGCCTCAGGACAACCAGCAGGATGGAAGCTCCCGGTGGGTAGGGCCTGAGGTAGGCAGGTCGGCGGGTACGGGATGACGCAACGCTTCTGACTCAGCTGTGATGGATGAATGGTTGAAGAACTTGTTTCCTTCCAACAACAGGGTTCCATTAGAAATCTTCTGAAGTATGACACACAAATCAGAAAACGATCCCCAGTTTCCCAAGTCAACACTTCACTACGTAGGACTTTATTTGCGATTCTAGGGAGAGGTGAGATTTGGGGTAATGTTCAGTTCTGGTAAGGCAGATTATACAGCTAAAAGGAGGCCAGGTGCGGTGGCTCACACTTGTATTCCCAGCACTTTGGGAGGCCAAAGCGGGTGGATCGCCTGAGGTCAGGAGATCCAGACGAGCCTGGCCAACATGGTGAAACCTTGTCTCTACTAAAAATACAAACAAATTAGCTGGGCGTGGTGGTGTGTGCCTGTAATCCTGGTTACTCAGGAGGCTGAGGCACAAGAATCGCTTGAACTTGGGAGGCAGAGGTTGCAGTGAGCCAAGATTGTGCCACTGCACTCCAGCCAGGGCAACAGAGTGAGACTGTGTCTCACAATAACAACAAAAACAAACAAAAAAACAGAAACAAAAAAGGCCACGCACAGTGGCATGCGCCTGTAATCCCAGCTACTCGGGAGGCTGAGGCAGGAGAATCGCTTGAATCTGGGAGGCAGAGGTTGCAGTGAGCCAAGATCACACCATTGCACTCCAGCCTGGGCGACAAGAGCAAAACTCCGTCGCAAAAAAAAAAAAAGAAAGAAAGAAAGAAAAGAAAAAAGAAAAGTAAAACTGCAAATACAGAAGAAAAGAGAGTGCACGGTTGTGGGAGGAAGGCAGAGTCACCCTGACCTCCCCGGCAGCTCCTCTGGCCTTGGTTTTTCTATCTGTAGTGTGGGCCCCGCTGGGCCATCTCAGCTGCTGGTAGGAGTCACTGTCAGACCTGCGTGACCCTGTCTCACGCCCTCTAGCCCAGTGAGTCTTGCACACAGCTACCCTGCAGCATCTCCAAGGCCTGAGGTGCGCCCCACCCCCTGGAGATTCTGCTGTGTGGGATGGGGTGGGCCTGGCCTCAGGTGTTTGAAAGCTTCCAGGTGGTCCTGCGGAGACTCCACGTGCTGCGAGGGTCTGGCACACAATGGCACTCAATAAAAGCTGCCTGCGTTGGGGGGGGCACACCTGCGTGGAAAGAGCAACAGAGCAGACCGTCCACTGCACTCTCTGGCCACAAATCTTGTTTTACCGTGCTCACCGAGGGTGGCCGCAGATCTTGTTTTACCGTGCTCACCGAGAGCAGTCTCGTGCCATGGGCCCCTTGGGGTTGCTTGTTTCTCTCAGGCGAGGAATGAAAGTTCAGCTCCTGGAGCCCCACAGCTTCCCCGACTTGGACACTGACACCCGGCTCCCAGGTGGCCCTGAGGGGCAGGCAGGTACCTGTTGCCCCTGGAAAAGACCCCAGGTCCTGCTCACCCAGGCTTTTATTCCATTTTTGTGGGTCAGGCCAGCTAAGCCAGCTCGTGTGGCTCAAAGGGCAGATGATGGGGGCCTTGCTGCTCTGGCCCCCCGGGGGAGGCTCCACAGCGGGGTGGAGGGGCTGCAGTGTACCCACTATTTAAAGAACCCTGTGGCCGTGTGAAGTGGTTCATGCCTGTAATCCCAGCATTTTGGGAGGCTGAGACAGGTGGATCACTTGAAGTAAGGAGTTCAAGACCAGCCTGGCCTACATGGTGAAACCTCATCTCTACTAAAAATACAAAAATTACCTGGGCGTGGTGGCTCATGCCTGTAATTCCAGCTACTCAGAAGGCTGAGGCAGGAGAGTCACTTGAACCCGGAAGGCGGAGGTTGCAGTGAGCTGAGATTGTGTTCTGTCAAGAAGAAAGAAAGAAGGAAGGAGAGAGAGAGAGAAGGAAGGGAGAGAAGGAAAGAAGGAAAAAAAGGAAAAAATAAAAAATAAAATAAAGAATCCTGTTCCTCTGCTCTTGGAGGTGCAGGGTCCAGCAGGGCCTCAGGGAGTTCAGGGTTGACTGAAAGGTCCATGGAGGGAGGGGCTCCATGCCCCCAGGAGGAAATAAACAATGCAGTCCACAGCCCCAGGGCAGTGGCCACCTGAGGCACGAGGACACACCCATGGCCTGTCTGATGGTGCAGGACTGGGTGGCACCAGTCCCTCAGAGACAGAGGACAGAGCCTGAGAAAAGCTAAGGGGCACAGTTGGCCAAAAACTGACATACCATGATTGCTGAATTGACGCCAGCCCGTTTGTGGTGGAAAACCAGCAGCATCCTCTGGCGTGACGTATTCCCAGTGGCCACAACAAATCATCGGGCACAGCTGGCAAGAATTGGAAACGAGGCCATGTTTGCAGGAAGTTGAGGCTGACATTTCAAGGAAATACCCAAGGTTGGATTCACTGGGGACCAGAAGCAGCCGGGGTAACGCTCGCTTTCAGCTTACATCCAGAGCAGAGCGTTTCATGTGAAGGGCAAGCCAGGGAAGTGCCAGGATTTTGCTTTCTTCAGGGTATGACCTTCCCAGAGGTGATCTGGCCAAATCTCCTTGATTGACCCCAAGCCTAGGCTACCACATGTTCCCCATGGGCCCACAGGGGAGAGTGACATCGGGGCCTAGAGAGGTGGGGGAGAATGTGGGGCCATTGGCGAAGGTCAGAGGGAGCTCTGGAGCGGGTGTGCTGTGGGAGGGGATGGTGAACTTGGCTTGGCCTGCTTCCCTGCTGCTGCTAGGGACATCTGGCCGCCAGAGTCAGAGATGGGGGTCTGGAGGGCAGAGGGAGGAGGTGCAATGTTCTAGAACACAGTCCTTATTTCTCTGTTTTTAATAATTT
>NW_012105664.1:1059491-1064147 GCF_000951045.1 Mandrillus leucophaeus | reverse complement strand
GACACGATTTTGGCCCACTGCGACCTCCGCCTCCTAGGTTCAAGGGATTCTCCTGCCCCAGTTTCCCAAGTAGCTGGAATCACAGCCGCCCGCCACCACGTCAGGCTAAGTTTTTATATTTTTAATAGAGCTGGGGTTTAATCATGTTGCTCAGGCTGGTCTTGAACTCCCGACCTCAGGTAGATGATCCACCCACCTCAGCCTCCCATGCTTGGATTACAGGCATGAGCCACCGCACCCAGCCTGGATTGATTTTTTTAAGAGCGCAAATTCATTATAGAAAAATTTAGAAGGCCAGGTGCAGTGGCTCATGCTTGTAATTCCAGCACTTTGGGAGGCTGAGGTGGGCGTATCACCTGAGGTCAGGGGTTTGAAACCAGCCTGGCCAACATGGTGAAACCCTGTCTCTGTTTAAAATACAAAAAAAATTAGCCAAGCATGGTGGTGCACCTCTGTAATCCGAGCTTCTCCAGAGGCTGAGGCAGGAGAATCACTTGAACCCAGGAGGCGGAGGTTGCAGTGAGCTGAGATCACACCATTGTACTCAAGCCTGGCAGACAGAGTAAGACTATCTAAAACAAAAAATTTTGAAACAGAAAAAGTCCAAATAAAAGTGTTTTAGGCCGGGTGCGGTGACTCACACCTGTAATCCCAGCACTTTGGGAGGCCGAGGTGGGCAGATTGCCTGAGGTCAGCAGTTCGAGACCAGCCTGGCCAACATTATGAAACCCCATCTCTACTAAAAATATAAAAAATTAGCTGGCTCTGATGGCCGGTGCCTATAATCCCAGCTACTCAGGAGGCTAAGGCAGGAGAATCGCTTGAACCTGGGAGGCGGAGGTTGCATTGAGCTGAGATCGCACCACTGCACTCCAGCCTGGGCAACAGGAGTGAAACTCTGCCTCAAGAAAAAAAAAAGTTTTTTTAGTTTTTGCCTATTTTCCTTCCTTCACCTTGTTTCCCCCCACAGCCCCTGTGGCAAGTACACTTCTATCTGTGTGCAGCTGGTCACGCTGGAGTGCAGATCAAATAAATGAACGTGATTGAACATTTTTCTTCTAACTACAGGGTTATTATTTAGTTTTACTTGATTAGGCTTACACCAGATAAAAGGTCCTATTTTCTGTTTTGCTTTAGCCCCTCAAACGTCCTGGGATTGCAGGTATTTGAGATGCCGACCAGGACTCCTGCTGAAGGGGGGCCAGGACTCCTGCTGAAGGGGGGCCAGCCCCCAGGCATGGAGAGCATCGTTGCCTCCCAGCCTCCTCTGATCAGACCACTGCCAAACTGCACCAGGAACAGGAACTAGGACTCGTGAGAAGCTGGAGTTGAATTGTTGAGCCCAGTAAGTGGTGAAACCCCAGTTAAGTCTTACAGCTGAAATAATGATAATAATGGCCACCATTACTGGGCACTCAGTGTATGCTAGGTGCTGAGCTAATGCTTTGCAAAAATGCTCTCGTTTCACCCTCAGGACCCCCTGGATGTGGCAGCATTCAGAGATGAAAATGCAGCATGGAGAGGGGACCCATCATGACAGCTCCACACCCAGCAGGTCGTGCAGCCTGGAGGTGAGCCCAGGAGGACTTGCCCATGACTCCATCCTGCAGCTGCCATCCAGCTTGTCCCCAGGCCTCTGTGGCAAGTCCTAGGTTCCCTCGAGGCTTCTCTCTTGGGACTCCTCTCTTACAAACAGAAAGTTGAGTCATGACCCTCCTTTAAGTCTACGTTCACCCCAGGCCCAACCCTGTGTGCTCACTGCCCTCCAGCATAACCACTGCCTGCCAAGGCCCTGAATTTGGCCTTCCCCCTTGGCCCTGACCATTCCTGCCAGCCCCAGCTCAGCCTACGACCACTGTCTTATACCTGCTGTCTTTTTTGTTTTGTTTTTGTTTTTCGAGACAGAGTCTTGCTCTGTCACCAGGTTGGAGTGCAATGGCGCAATCTCGGCTCACTGCAAGCTCTGCCTCCCAGGTTAAAGGGATTCTCCTGCCTCAGCCTCCTGAGTAGCTGGGACTATAGTTGCGCACCACCACGCCTAGCTAATTTTTGTATTTTTAGTAGAGACGGGGTTTCACTATGTTGGCCAGGATGGTCTCGATCTCTTGACCTCATGATCCACCCGCCTTGGCCTCCCAAAGTGCTGGGATTACAGGCATGAGCCACCATACCCGGCCCCTGCTGCCTTTAAATCGAGTCACCTGTGTAGACTGGTACAGGCTTTCTGAAAGCAATTTGTGACTGCAGCAAGAGTCTAAAAATTATTCTGACCCTTTAAGTTAGTAATTCTCTTTTGGAGAATTTACACTAACAAAGTGACCAGCAATGCAGATAGTGTTGTATAAAGATGTTCACTGAAAGATTATTTGTAATAAAACATTATGAATAATATAGTTAAGGAAACAGTGCTATTCCTACATAATCAAATATGGTCAAGCCAGGCACGGTAGCTCACAATTGTAATCCCAGCACTTTGGGAGGCCAAGGCAGGCAGATCACTTGAGGCCAGGAGTTCAAGACCAGCCTGGCCAACATGGTGAAACACCGTCTCTACTAAAAATACAAAAGTTAGCCAGGCATGGTGGTGGGCGCCTGTAATCCCAGCTACTCGAAAACCTGAGGCAGGAGAATCGCTTGAACCCGGGAGGCAGAAGTTGCAGTGAGCTGAGATCGTGCCACTGCACTCCAGCTCCAGCCTGGGCAACAGAGCAAGACTCTGTCTAAAAAAAAAAAATGCTGAGCCATTTAAATTCTCTTCATGGAGTTGTGTAATGATTAGAGATACTGTGAAGTGAAAACACACAGGAAGAAACGCTGGAAGGAAATACACCAAAGCACTGCCAGTGAATGCTTCTGCTCTTGTACATACGTCTGTACATCAGACAAGAGGCAGTTCCGCCTGTGTCTTTAGACAGGGGGTGCTGACAGACCCCCAACGAGACCATGAGATGAAGGAGGGGGCTCAGCAGAGAGTGTTCAACACAGCTCAAAGCTTGGGTCTGGAGGCTCCTGGCTCTGATTTAAGTCTTGGCGACGCCCTCTGGCCATGACCTTCAACTGGCTGGTTAATTTATCTGAATGTCAGTTTCCTCATTAGTCAAAGGGACAATGGAGGTGCCTCATCCCTGGTTGTGAGAGAGTCCTGGGGAAGGTCTTAGCAGCCCCAAAAGGAGGCAGATGTGTTGGCTTTTGCAGGCTGCAGAGATGGCCATCAGGTGTGCTGGGGCAGCTTGGGGAAACTGGCTACTGCTGTCCACTTGACTCTGGGCAAACTCAGGCCTTGGCTTGGACCCCCAGCTTCCTTGTCCTCGCCTTGCCGGCAATGCCTGCCCACAGAGAGAGAAATGGCCACCCGTTCCAATCTGCCTGGGCACAGGTCCTCACCTCCGTTTCCACAGGGGGACAAGGAGGTTCGAGGGTTCAGGGAACATAGCAACAGGTGTGTCAAGACCACAGAGCCAGCGGGGGTCTGTGTGGACAGAGCAGAAAGAAGGAGCTGGGCAGCCACCAGTTTCGGCCCCCACCCAATGGGCTCGGCGGGGTCCTCAGACCAGAGTCTACACTTGCTGTCCAGGCAGGTTCTGACCGTGGCCAAGGCCAGGTTGTCCTCTCAGCTGGGGGAGCTGACTCAGGCCTGGGACTGGCAGGGGTCTCTCCTGCCCAGAATTTCCAATTTGCACCCAGTGGGGCCCCAGGCAGCCTGGCAATTGGAGCCGATCACATCCCCTTGAGAACCCACAAAGGGGCTGCATCATTCTCCATGTGAATATAGAAGAGGGTTTTTTCCACTTATTGATGAACTTGCCTGCCTGATTTCTGTTTTTTTCCAGCAGACTCAGTCCATGTTGCTTGTGCCTGTCCCTGGAAGTGCCTGGCTCACTCAGACTGAAGGTGTGCCTGGGTGGACATGAGGCCGTTATCAAATGGTCTACTGTGCACATGGCCTAGTGCTTGCCTTGGAAAACGACTATAGCATGTGACAGACCACGTGGGAGGCATCATCCACCCGGGACAGCCAGGAAGCTGCCCAGACGAGGGGCACGGAACCCAGGATTAGGAGATGAAGAAGAAGATGATGAGACAATGTCATTTCTTAGAGGATCCAAACGGGAGGGCTTTCTAAGAATGCCACACAATCCAGGAGCTGGATCTACAGCTTATACAGTCGATTCTTGGATCCGGGGAAGTGATGCTTTGTAGTCTCTTCCAACACTGAATTAGCAAATCCCAAACCATTGTCTCCCAGCAAAACACAACACACTTTCCGATCAGCTCCATGTACAGACTGGCACGTTTCCTCTCCTCTTTGTGGACGGGCAGTTGATTGGCTAACAGGGAACCTCAGTCAACAGCACCATAACTGACAGCACTGATAGCACCATAACTCACATGTGATGGAGGCTTCTCTAATACACATTTTCTCCCCTAGGCACATCACAGCTTCTCTATGCTTCAGAACACAGGGCAGGCCAGGCGCAGTGGCTCACGCCTGTAATCCCAGCACTTTGGGAGGCCGAGGTGGGTGGATCACGAGGTGGGGAGATCGAGACCATCCTGGCTAACCCGGTGAAACCCCGTCTCTACTAAAAATACAAAAAATTAGCCGGGCATGGTGGCAGGCGCCTGTAGTCCCAGCTGCTTGGGAGGCTGAGGCAG
>NW_012105664.1:1052858-1059441 GCF_000951045.1 Mandrillus leucophaeus | reverse complement strand
ATGGTGGCAGGCGCCTGTAGTCCCAGCTGCTTGGGAGGCTGAGGCAGGAGAATGGTGTGAACCCGGGAGGCGGAGCTTGCAGTGAGCCGAGATTGTGCCACTGCACTCCAGCCTGGGCAACAGAGCGAGACTCCATCTCAAACAAAAACAAAAACAAAAACAAAAAACAAAAAAAAAACAGGGCAGCTCTTCAGCACGGTGCCTGCAGCCATTTGAAACAGCAAAATCACCAACAAAAACTCAGAAAATGTGGCACTAAATAGAATGCAGAAGACTGACAACCCAGAAAATAAAGGGACAAATGTAAGTAGAGAATTAACAGGAAAACAATACAAATGGGCCAGATGTGGTGGCTCACACGTGTAATCCCAGCACTTTGGGAGGCCGAGGCGGGTGGGTTGCCTGAGCTCAGAGAACAGCCTGGGCAACACAGTGAAACCCCGTCTCTACTAAAATACAAAAAAAAAAAAAAAGAGAGAGCGAGCCAGGTGTAGCAGCGTGCGCCTGTAATCCCAGCTACTCCGGAGGCTGAGGTAAGAGAACTGCTTGAACCTGGGAGGCAGAGGTGCAGTGAGCCAAAATCACGCCACACCACTCCAGCCTGGGCGACAGAGCGAGACTCTATCTCAAACAAAACAAAACAAACAAACCAAAAAAAAACACAATAAAAATGGCTGCTAGATAGGAAAAAGTGCAACTTTGCTCATGAAAAGAAAATTGTCGATTGGAATCACAGCGAGAGCCCTCATGACACCAGGTTCTACCTATTGGTCTAGCATAAATGAGGAAGCATGAAAGGGCACTGAGAGGCTTGGCCGTGGGGACAGGCTGTCCCATGCTTTGCTGGGGGCAGCCATCCACTGTTTGTGTCAAGGAAAGTCACAAATGCATGGGGTCTCCGAGGCAGGGTTCTTCCCCAGGAGCTTGCTCTATAGGCTCAAGGACAGACTATTTCATTATGAGTGACTTGCCTTTTGTCTCTCCCTCATGTTGCTATAGGGCTCATCCTATTCTTTCAGTTGTGTATGCAGGGTTGCGTTATCTTCACATCTCATTTTCAGTAGTCTGAGGAGCAAGGCCCCAGGCATTTGATGAGTAGGGTGGGTGGCAGGACTGCAGCCTTTCCTGGAGCCAGTACACTGGCCTCAGGCAACCCCTGCAGGGGGTCTCTGACAGGATCATCAGTCCCAGCCACAGGGCAGTGGCCTAGAGGGGACCACAGCATGGGTGCTGGGGCCTAGGCAGGGGCGGGTCCTAGATCCAAGCCTTCTTCCTGTGAGCTCATTCTGCTGAGGACTGGGTGGGGCATGATCCCTCCCACCATGACCCCCTCCCACCTCCTACCCAGTGCTGGCAGAATATAGACCCCATGTGGGGTGTGGACCACAGAGAGTCCACACAGATCAGACACACAGCTAACTTTTGTGCCACCTAGCCCGATGGTCTAGGGCAGACCCAGGGCAGTCACCCAGTCACGGGACATGCCCCTCCAACACTCCATAGTAATAACTGTCATCCTCTGGACCAGCTTGGTGCACACCCGATGTACATGTGCTGATTTAAGATCCCACAGTGACCCTATAAAGTAGGAACTGTGATTCTGCTCAGAAAAATACGAACAGCTTCTCGATATGAAAATGCGCAACTTTGCTCATGGAGAGAAAACTGCCAATTGAAACCACAATGAGAGTCCTCATGATGCCAGGTTCTACTTCTTGAGTTGGCAAAAATGAGAAAGTGTGAAAGTGCACTGCGAAGGATCTCCCACAGAGTTAGGTTTACAGATAAGCCAGGCTCTGAGACACTAAGTCGAAGTCACCCGCCCAAGGTCATGTGCTGGTACCTGGGGAGTGTGTGCAAACTGAAGCAGGTGGTCCTGAGCCAGGCCTCACTGATCAGGAGGCCGAGCTCCAAGAATCAAAGGTGCCCAGCAGGGTGGGGCAGAGCTCCTGACACTGCACCTCCTGACATTCCCCATTGTCAGCCAGAATGAGATTGGTAGCGGAGTTGTTTTTGCTTACTACATTTTTCATTCTTTTTTTAATTTTAAGAGGAGGTCAGCCAGGCACAGTGGCTCACATCTGTAATCCCAGCACTTTGGAGGCTGAGGCAGGTGGATCACGAGGTCAGAAGATCGAGACCATCCTGACCAACATGGTGAAACCCCATCTCTACTAAAAATACAAAAATTAGCTGGGCATGGTGTTGTGCGCCTGTAATCCCAGCTGCTCCGGAGGCTGAGGCAGGAGAATTGCTTGAACCAGGGAGTCGGAGGTCGCAGAGAGCCAAGATCATGCCACTGCACTATAGCCTGGCGACAGAGTGAAACACCATCTCAAATAAAGAGGGGGGTCACTGTGTCACCCAGGCTGGAGTACAGTGACTCTTCATAGGCGCCATCATAGCACACTACAGCCTCGCATTCCTGAGCCCAAGTGATCCTCCTGCCTCAGCCTCCCAAGTAGCTGGGACTACAGATGTGTGCCACCTTGCCTGGCTCAACTTTTATTTTGAACAGTTTCAAACCCACAAGAAAAACTGTGAGATTTTGTCACATTTGCTTTTTGCTTTCTCTCCCTGCTGCTTGCATTGACTGCCTTCAGGTATCACTGCCTCTGCCTCTGTGTGTCCCTGGCCGTCCTTTGGGCTGTTCCCCTAATGAGTGACCTGCACACAGCTGCAGGCCAGCCTCTCTTCACTCAAAAACTCTGAGCTCAAATGTGGAGACACTGCTGATTCTAGTATGTGTCCTCCCTCTAGTGCACATCTCAGCATTTTTGCTTGCAAGTGACAAAATGCTAGCTCAAACTGGCTTAAGCCCAAAAGGAAATTCATTGACTCCTAGAGTGGAAACTCTGGTAAGCAGTAATAGTTTCAGGGATGGCTTGATCCAGGCACACAAGTGCTTCCTTTCCCTCTTTCAGCTCCACTTCCTTTTTTTTTTTTTTTTGAGGCGGAGTCTCACTCTGTTGCCCAGGCTGGAGTGCAGTGGTGCGATCTCGGCTCACCACAACCTCCGCCTCCTGGGTTCAAGTGATTCTCCTGCCTCAGCCCCCCAAGTAGCTGAGATTACAGGCACCCGCCACCATGACCAGCTAATTTTTTGTATTTTTACTAGAGACGAGGTTTCATCATGTTGGCCAGGATGGTCTCGAACTCCTGACCTTAGGTGATCCACCCGCCTTGGCCTCCCAAAGTGCTGGGATTACAGGCGTGAAACACCGCACCCGGCCTCCACTTCCTTTCATGAAGGTGTCATGCCTGGTCCAACTCCCCCTAGAGGGATACCCATGACCATAGCAGCTCCCACATGACCTTCTTGGCCTGGTCTCTGCAGTCAAGGAAAAGCCTTGCAGTGGAATCTTATTGGCTGACTTAAGGATTTGCTCATCCCTAAACCAATCACCAAGAAGAGGGCTGCAGTGTTCTGATTTGGCAGACTGGGTCACATGCACCTGGGGTCAGAGGGCAGGGTGCTGGAATAGGGGTTGATCCCAGAAGAAGGGGGAAGGTTGCCTGTCCCACCTTCCCATGACCTTGATCTTGGGGAGGCTGGTTTGGCTCACCTTGAAGGTCTCCACTAATTCCCAGGGGTTCCCAGGCATGACTCTTACTCTCTTGGCCTCGGTTTGCTGGTCTGTTAAACAGCTCACTAAAAGCTGTGGAGGGGGTCGTGGGAGGACCCCCAGATGACCCCCAGATGGGAGGTGCCCATCAAATGCCAGCCCTGTCCTCCCAGGCTCCATGCTCAGCACATGCCTGCAAGGGAGTCACATTCTCTTGTGGCCTTTGGAACGGGAACCTATGTTTCTCTAAAAGGCTTTATGTGAACTGCTCAAGGAAGTCACTGATCAATAAACCACAGCAGTGACCCTTTTGATGAACAAATACATATTGATCTTAGAAAAGAATTGCTGTTTCACAAGATAATTGGTTTGGTGAGACCAGAAGGCTTCTTTGTTTTAAATAAAGACCTGGAAAAGAGTGATGTCTGCAGGGCGGCAGCAGGTTACTCCCCAGCTGCCTGGGCCCCTGGGTGTTTTCCCACAGGGTCATCACAGGCCAGGCTGGGGCAGAGCCCTGCAGCCCGCAAGGCTACGGAACATGGGGTGGCTTAGGCTTCGCTTGTGCTTTGTGGGGCTTGAACAGGCTTTGGTCTCTGATGATGTGGGTTCGGAGGATGGGGGGAAAGGGGGTCTTGGAGCTGAAGCTGAGGAGTGGACATCAGGCCAGGCCAGAGGTCAGACCCGTCCAGGGCTCAGAGAGAGAAAGCCAGTGGGCGTTCTGGCTGCAGAGGTGACAGGCGCAAGGAGCCCTCGGCCTCTCCCAGGGTGCTCCTCAAATGCCTGGGCTGGACATTCTACTCTTTTGACAAGTGGAGAAACCAAGGCCCAGAGAGGAAAAGAGAACTGCCCAAGGGCCCCCAGCAAGCAGGTCACCAAAGAGCCAGGTCTCTAGGCTCCTGGGCGGCCAGCCCAGCGGGAGTTAGTTATCTGTGAGCATCGGCCAGATGTGGGGAGTGTCCCTGAACACAACAGCAATGGGGGTAGGATGGAGAGATTTTAAAAGCAAAAGGTACATCTGACCTATTTAAAAAATATTAAATGAGATTAGAAGGCAGCCATCGATTTGAGAACGCGACATGAAACGTAAGAGGGCATTTTTAATATGCACGAAACTCATGTGGATCGGCACAGTAAAGACCAAGCTCCCAAAAGAAAGGAGGAGTCACAGAATGTCACAAACCCAGAAGACAACAGTGTGGTTTCATTGGGAACAATTGTGAGGGAATGAAGGCAAACAGATGTCTTCACACATGAGTTTAGCTGTTCTTGTTCCAATAAGGTCCAGAGTTGGCAGAAGACTGGCAAGACGGGTGCCCTCCGTGTTGCTGTGGGCAGGCCAGTCAGCAGAATCCTGCAGGAAAGCAATTTGGCAAAAGTCTCTCACATTTTCCTGCTCTTTGATCTACTTCTAGGAATTTACCCCAAGGAAAGCAGAGATTGAAGGATAAAGTTCTTTATCTAAGAGTTGTTCAAAAGGCTGAAAGAGGCCGGGCACAGTGGCTCACTTTGGGAGGCTGAGGTGTGCAGATGACTTGAGGTCAAGACTTCTAGGCTGGGCACGGTGGCTCATGCCTGTAATCCCAGCACTTTGGGAGGCTAAGGTGGGTGAATCACGAGGTCAAGAGATCGAGACCACCCTGGCCAACATGATGAAACCCTGTCTCTACTAAAAATACAAAAATTAGCTGGGAGTGGTGGCACGCACCTGTAGTCCCAGCTCCTCAGGAGGCTGAGGCAGGAGAATCGCTTGAACCTGGGAGGTGGAGGTGGCAGTGAGCCAAGATCGTGCCATTGCACTTCAGCCTCGGTGACAGAGTGAGACTCCATTTAAAAAAACACAAATTCCAAAAGATTGGAAGCAGTCACAGGTTCTGGCCAGAGGGCCTGGGGCTGAGAACAGGACATGTCCTATTCCATAACAGATGGAATCGCTGGCTGAGGACGGTTGTAAGGAAATTGTGAAAGGCGTGGGGAAATGCTTGTAGAACAATTTCACTTTTTTATTTGGAAGAGGTGCTACATTTATTAATTGTTGCTCCCTGAGGTAGGTCGTCGTAATGCTGTTGCCATTCATTTATCCCCTCCACTGTAGGGAGATTATATATTCCTCCTGGTCATGTGTCCGCAGCTGTTCCTGCCTGGGGCAAATGCTCCTCAGCTCACCCACTGAAAGGCGCAGCAAGGAGACTCTGTTTGCCTAGAGTCCCAGGTGCAGAAGGCTGTGCATCAGCACTGGCAGCAGCTTCAGATAAGATTTCAGTTTCTCTTGGCCCCTGTATTCCTCCAGATGGTGACTACTCCTTGCCTACTCTGGCTGTGGGATGGGAAGGTACAGGGAGCAGAGTGTAGCTGTCACAAAACCCTCACATAAACTGAATGAAAGGTCAATATTTGTTATCCTAAGTGCCTGAGATTTTGAGATGGTTTGTTACTGCAGCAAATGTTCACTGATACACTCAGCACTGGGTTCCGGGCACTACAAGAGTTGGGTGTATCATAGAAACTCAAAGAACAATTATTAAAAGATCAAATAGGCTGGACATGTTGGCTCACACCTGTAATTCCAGCACTTTGGGAGGCCAAGGTGGGTAGATCATGAGGTCAGGAGATCGAGACCATCCAGACTAACACAGTGAAACCCTGTCTCTACTAAAAATACAAAAAATTAGCCAGGTGTGGTGGCGTGCACCTGTAGTCCCAGCTACTCGGGATGCTAAGGCAGGAGAATCGCTTGAACCTGGGAGGTGGAGGCTGCAGTGAGCAGAGATTGTGCCACTGCACTCCAGCCTGGGCAACAGATGTAAAACTCCATCTCAAAAAAAAAAAAAAAAGATCAAATAAAGAAATGACCCCAGAGAAAGTACTGCAAGGAACTATACCAAATATTATCTGCGGTTATTTCTTTCTCTCTTGGTGCTTTTCTGGTATTTTCAGACGGACAGCTACAGCTGTACCATGTGACTTTAGCAATTACAAACAACAAATAAATGTTAAAGGTTTTTTTTTTTTTTTTTTTT
>NW_012105664.1:1031557-1052667 GCF_000951045.1 Mandrillus leucophaeus | reverse complement strand
TAGCCAGGATGGTCTCGATCTCCTGACCTCATGATCCGCCCGTCTCGGCCTCCCAAAGTGCTGGGATTACAGGCGTGAGCCACCGTGCCTGGCCTTTTTTTTTTTTTTTTTTTTAATAAGGATAACAAGAGTAATGCATTGTGTTGGACATCTGCTATAAAACTTTCCCAAGGCCAAGTGCAGTGGCTCATGTCTGTAATTGCAGCACTTTGGGAGGCCAAGGTAGGCAGATCACCTGAGGTCAGGAATTCAAGACCAGCCTGGCCAACATGGTGAAACCCCCATCTCTACTAAAAATACAAAAATTAGCCAGGCGTGGTGTCAGACGCCTGTAGTCCCAGCTACTTGGGTGGCTGAGACATGAGAATTTCTTGAACCCTGGAGGCAAAGGTTGAGAGGTTGAGATCGTGCCACTGTACTGCAGCCTGGGGGATAGAGCGAAACTCAGTATCAAAAAACAAAACAAAACAAAACAAGAAAAGCAAAACAAAAAAAACTTTCCCAAGACCCAAGAGAGGCTGTGAGAAATCTTTTAACTATTATTGTCATTAAATATTTAATTATTATTGTCATGAAAAGGTATGGCCAGGCACTGTGGCTCACACCTATAATCCCAGCACTTTGGGAGGCCGAGGCAGGTGGATCACTTTGAGGCCAGAAGTTTGAAAGCAGCCTGACCAACGTGGAGAAACCCATCCCTGCTAAAAACTTAAAAACATAGCCAGATGAGGAGTCACATGTCTGTAATCTCAGCTACTCAGGAGGCTGAGAGAGGAGAATCACTTGAACCTGGGAGGCAGAGGCTGCAGTGAGCCAAAACTATGCCACTGCACTCCAGCCTGAGAGACAGAGTGAGACTCTGTCTCAAAAAAAAAAAAAAAGTATAAACAGGTATAAAAGATAAAGCCTCTCTCACACCCCTGATTCCCCAGCACACATCCACTGACAGACAACCCTAACCCTCATTTCTGAAGTTTACACACAAACAAGAGTGCAGGTGCTTAAATTTCCTCATTTGTTCACACCAGAAGAGCCTGCAGAAGCCGCCCCTCAGTGCTTCCTTGTCAGGCTAACACTATGCTTCAGAGATCTTCTATACGGTCTACACGAGCGGTGCTTGTTCTTTTTGACAGCTGTGTGGCATTCCCCCTGATCCGACAGGGATTGTGGTTTATGTAACCAGGCCATTCTGCTTTTGCGAATAAGGCTGCAATGAGCTTGTGACTTGCTTGTGTCATGCCCCTCTGTAGGATGAATTCCTAGAAGTGAAGTTATCGGGTGGAAAAGTGTATGCATTTGTAATTTTGATAGCTTTTGTCAGATTGCACTCAAGAGAGATTGTACCAATTCGCACCCCCTGCAGCTGAGGCAGGGGAGCCTCCGTTCTGCGGCCTCTCCCACCGAGAGCGCTAATTGACCTTGAGATTAGAAGAGCAGTAATTTTCATGTCTCTTGTTACAAGGGAGGCTCCGCAGTCTTCCCATGGGTCAGGGGCTTTTTTTTTTTCCAGACAGCATCTCACTCTCGTCACCCAGGCTGGAGTGCAGTGGTGCTATCTCGGCTCACTGCAACCTCTCCTCCTGGGTTCAAGTGATCCTCCTGCCCCAGCCTCCCGAGTAGCTGGGATTACAGGCGACCACCACCATGCCTGGCTAATTTTCTGTATTTTTAGTGGAGACAGGGTTTCACCATGTTGGTCAGGCTGGTCTTGAACTCCTGACCTGAGGTGATCAACCCGCCTCAGCTTCCCAAAGTGCTGGGATTATAGGAGTGAGTCACCGCACCTGGCCGGGTCAGGGGTCATTCTTACCGCTTTTCTGCCAACTGCCCACACAGGGGCTGGCAACTTCCTGCCCCATTATAAGGGCCCAGAGCTCCAACATGTGTCCTGAGTGTGGGGACACCTGAATGATGGCATGGCTGTCAGGACAAGGCCTCCCAGCCTCCGAGTATCTGGCCGTGGGAATAGGAGAGCCTCAGCCACAACACGAGCCTGCTCTCAGCTCATGTGTGGCATGGTGTGGACATGGCACCTTCCCACAGCCAAGACTGGCCAGGCTCTCTGCCCGCCACTGGGCTCAAACCTGGGCTCTGCCATCTCCATAACCGGAAAGCAGGAACAACCCCGGCACCTCCTCCTGGGGATGTAGAGAAGAGTCAGTGTTCGGCGATGCCCGGCGGCAGAAATTCGTCTGATCATCGCGGCTAACCGAGGGGAACGTGAGGCTCTGCAGTGCAAAAGGCTTGTCCCGGCCCTGGCCATTCCCCAACTCAACTGGGTCCATTTCCCTGTCCCCACTGCCCTATCACCAGGGTGTCCAGAGAGAAGCTGGATGGCAGAGCAGGACACCGAGGACCCCAGGAGCCCAGCCATGGACTCTGGATCTATCTCCCTCCCTGCTCCCGACACCCTTGTCCTCAGTACTCAATTGTGGTTCTGCCTCCTCAGTCAGATCCCAACTGAAAAGTCACCTCTGCACAGAGGAGAGGTTCCTGCAGGGCTCTCCTGCTTGCAGCCCTGCCTGAATCATCCTCCAATTTTATTTATTTTTTCAAATTTATTTTTTATTTTTTGACATGGAGTCTCGCTCTGTCACCCAGGCTGGAGTGCAGTGGCGCCATCTCGGCTCAGCAGCTCACTGCCAGCAGCTCACTGAAAGGGACATAGCTTTGGGTAGTTTTGCAGGAGGGCCACTTGTAACACATTATTAATTTGCCATTCTGTTGAATACGTTAATTTACCCAGAGATATTGTTTGTAACTTTGCAATTGTTTTGAAAATGTGCATAAGTTGTACATGACACAAAAAGTCTGGATGGTCAGGTCCAACCTCCGGTGGATGCAGGAAGCCCCTCCCAAGTCTCTGACAGGTGTCTGCCAGAGGTGCCTCACTGCATTCACATCTCGCATGTCACTGCCCTGGAACAGTGAATCGTCCTGCCCCCGCCTGCATGGCCCGGCCCCTCAGCTGTGCGTCCCTGGACACGCTGCTGACCACCAGATGGTCCATTACTTTCCAGCCCAGAGAAAGAATGATGGGGTGAATGAATGAGAACATGAATTAGAAAGGTCGAAAGGTCTGGAAATTGGGCAGAAATGCATAACAACATCCTGGAGGTTGCCAAGAGGCCAGCGTTGCAGGGAAATGCCCAACCATCCGCTACAAAATTCTCAAGCTGAACAACACAGTTTACCGAGACAAAATTCACATAGCATAAGTTTCATCCTTTTAAAGTATATAATTCAGTGTGATCCAGTATACTTACGAAGTTGTGCAACCATCACCACTAAGTCCAGAAGATTTTCATCACCTCTAAAAACCCTGTACTCATTAGCAGTCACTCCCCATCACCCCCTCCCCAGCCCCTGGCAACCACTAATCTACTGCCTGTCTATAGACTTGCCAGTTCGGCACATCTCATGTAAGTGGAATCATACAGCATGTGGCCTTCAGTGTCTGGCTTCTCTCATCTGAGCTACTTCCAAGGCTCATCTGTGTTTAGCCTGCATCAGTACTTCATTGCTTCTTGTAGCTGAATAATATTCCACTGAACGGATAAATCACATTTTGTTCATCCATTCACCAGCTGGTAGACATTGGAGTTGTCTCCACTTCTTGGTGATTGTGAACAGTGCTGCAATAAACACTCATCTACTGTGTTTTTGTACAAACCTAAGTGGAATTACTGGGTCAAAAAGTAATTCCTTTTTTTTTTTTTTTTTTTTTTTTTTGAGATGGAGTCTCACTCTGTCACCCAGGCTGGAGTGCAGTGGCGTGATCTCGGCTCAGTGCAACCTCCACCTCCCGGGTTCAAGCGATTCTCCTGCCTCAGCCTCCTGGGTAGCTGGGATTACAGGCGTGCACCACCACCACACCCAGCTAATTTTTTGTGTTTTCAGTATAGACAGGTTTCACCATGTTTCCTAGGCTGGTCTCAAACTCTTGACCTCAGGTGATCCACCCACCTCGGCCTCCCAAAGTGCTGAGATGATAGGTGTGAGCCACCATGCCCAGTCATCAAAAGATCATTCTATGTTTAACCTTTTGAGAAACCTCCAAAACGATTTTCTGCTGTGGCAGCACCGTTTTATATTCCCACCAGCAATGTGTGAGGTTCCAGCTTCTGCAGGTCCTCGCCAACGCTTGCCCTCTGCCTGTTGGTTTTGGTTTTAAAGCCAGCATACTGGAGGGTATCACCTGCCCTATGCCTGTTGTTTTTTTGTTTTGCTTTGTTTTGTTTTAGACCGAGTCTCGCTCTGTTGCCCAGGCTGCGGTGCAGTGTGGCAATCTTGGCTCACGGCAACCTCCGCCTCCTGGGTTCAAGCGATTCTCCCGCCTCAGCCTCCTGAGTAGCTGGTACTACAGGCCCCTGCCACCACACCCGGCTAATTTTTGTATTTTTAGTGAGACGGGGTTTTACCATATTGGCCAGAGTGGTCTTGAACTCCTGACCTTGTGATCCGCCCGCCTTGGCCTCCCAAAGTGCTGGAATTACAGGCATGAGCCACTGTGCCCGGCCTGCCTGTTGGTTTTAACGCCGGCATGCTGGAAGATGTGGGCAGAATCGTGCTGTGGCTTTGGTATGCTTTTCTCAGGTGGCTGACGATGCCAAGCAGCTTCCCCGTATTCATTCTCCATTTGTATCTCTTTTTGGAGAAATGTCTATTCAGATTATTTGCCCAGTTGTGAGTTGGGCTGTTTGTCTTTCTGTTGTTGAGTTTTAAGAGTTCTTTATGGGCCAGGCACGGTGGCTCACGCCTGTAATCCCAGCACTTTGGGAGGCTGAGGCGGGTGGATCACCTGAAGTCAGGAGTTCGAGACCAGCCTGGCCAACATGGTGAAACCCCGTCTCCACTAAAAATACGAAAAGAATTGGACAGGCATGGCGGCGGGCGCCTGTAGTCCCAGCTACTCGGGAGGCTGAGGCGGGAGAATCGCTTGAACCCAGGAGACGGAGGTTGCAGTGAGCTGAGATCGTGCCATTGCACTCCAGCCTGGGCAACAAGAGGGAAACTCCGTCTCAAAAAAAAAAAAGAGAGAGAGTTCTTTATATTCTGGATACTGGTCACCTATCAGATATAAGATCCTTGCAAACATTTTTTCCCATTCTGTGGGTTGTCTTTTCACAAGTTTTTAATTTTGATGAAATCCAGATAATCTATTGCTTTTCTTTGGCTGCTTGTGCCATCAATCTTTCGGCTAGATCTGCCACGCTCTGGCCGAGTCCCTGCCCCTCCCCTCTGGGCCCCTGGTCACCTCCTTACCCCTCCCATACCAGGCCTGCTCTCAGAGCCCAGGTGCACTGCGGCCCCTGCTGGCGGCTGTAGGCATCTCCAACCCTGTCGTCCCAGTCCTGGGAGGCGCCTGCTGCCCTCCCTGTCCACACAGGCTGGTTATCAAGGCCGACTGGCTTAATGAGGGGCTCTGAGAACATGGGAGTTAGAAATGATAAACTTGACAGACCAGCATCTGTGCTCACGGCTACTGTCATTTTCCCAGGAAGGGAAGGAAAGGAAAACATTTCCCCTGCCCAGGTCCAGCACTAGACCACAGCCGTTCCTCATTTCATGCTTGACCCTGCGAGGTCAAGATTCTCATCCCCATTCAACAGAGAAAACCAAGACTCAGGGAAATGAAGTGAGTCCTCAAAGTTCTAGGGTTACTAAACTCTAGAACAGGGACTGACTGACTGACTCATTCATTCATTCATTCATTCAACAAACATTTGTGAGGATGTACTTCACACAGACCCCCTGCTGAGCCCAGGCTCATGGCAGTAAAGAGAAACAGAGACCATGTCCTGGCGAGCTCACAGTCTTGGGAAACAGACAACAAAGAAGAGCCCTAGGGGAAGGCCGGGCGTGGTGGCTCACACCTGTAATCCCAGCACTTTGGGAGGCTGAGACGGGTGGATCACTTGAGGTCAAGAGTTCGAGACCAGCCTAGGAAACATGGTGAAACCTATCTCTACTAAAAATACAAAAATTAGCCAGGTGTAGTGGTGCACGCCTGTAATCCCAGCTACTTGGGCGGCTGAGGCAGAAGAATCGCTTGAACCCGGGAGGTGGAGGTTGCAGTGAGCCAAGATGGCGCCACTGTACTCTAGCCTGGGTCACAGAGTGAGACCCTATCTCAAATAAAATAAAATAGCCATAAGGAAGTCCAGGCAGGACCCTCAGGAGCCACGAGCCAGGTTCTGGAGTTTAGAGTTGGGGGTCTGTGGGGGGAGTATGGGAGAAGGAATGTCACTTTCCTGGATCCCACAGCCCTGTGCTGATGTCTGACTGTAGGGACTGGAAGCTTCATGGTCCTGATCCTACTACAAGCAGAACCTGTTGCTCAAGGTGCCCCCCGACCCTCCCGGGGCCTGCCTAGTGGTTCTGTTACCAAACAGAAGAGTTACAGAAAGAAACAAAGTGCAGGGCTGAGAGGAGGGCCCCTACCCTCGTCCATCTGTGGGGATAGACAGCCTAAGTTTGCGTTTGCTTCACACATCTACAAAAAGACATTCTGGAAGGAAACAGAAGACCTAAATACATAAATAACCATGGCTACCTGGGTGGGGCGGTGGGGACAGGCATGGCTGGGAGGCCTTTTAAAAATGTAAATAGTTAAACATCAGTATTCAAAATTAAAAATAGGCTGGGCGCGGTGGCTCAAGCCTGTAATCCCAGCACTTTGGGAGGCCGAGACGGGCGGATCACAAGGTCAGGAGATCGAGACCATCCTGGCAAACACAGTGAAACCCCGTCTCTACTAAAAATACATAAAAATCTAGCCGGGCGAGGTGGCGGGCGCCTGTAGTCCCAGCTACTTGGGAGGCTGAGGCAGGAGAATGGAGTAAACCCGGGAGGCGGAGCTTGCAGTGAGCTGAGATCCGGCCACTGCACTCCAGCCTGGGCTACAGAGCGAGACTCCGTCTCAAAAAAAACAAAAAAAACAAAAAAAACAAAATTAAAAATAAAAAGGGGCCAGGCGCGGTGGCTCACACCTGTAATCCCAGCATTTTGGGAGGCCAAGGAGGGCAGATTACCTGAGGTCAGCAGTTCGAGACCAGCCTGGCCAACATGGTGAAATCCCGTCTCTACTACAAATACAAAACTTAGCCAGGCATGGTGGTGTGCGCCTGTAGTCCCATCTACTCGGGAGGCTGAGGCGAAAAATCGCTTGAACCCAGGAGGCGAAGGCTGCCGTGAGCCAAGATCACGCCACTGCACTCCAGCCTGGGCGACAGAGCAAGACTCTGTCTCAAAATAAATAAATAAATAAATGAATAAATAAATCAATAGGAATGATGAAAATGCTCTAAAATTGCGTTGATAGATGTACAAGTCTGTAAATATACTAGAAAGCACTGAATTGCACACTTTAAACAGGTGCATTGTATGGTGTGTGAATTATATCTTACTAAAGCTGTTTAAAAAGGAAGTGGCGGCCAGTTGCAGTGGCTCACGCTTGTAATCCCAGTACTTTGGGAGGCCAAAGCAGGCGGATCACTTGAGGCCAGGAGTTTGAGACCAGCCTGGCCAACATGGAGAAACCCTGTCTCTACTAAAAATACAAAAATTAGTCCCAGCTACTCAGGAGGCTGAGGCAGGAGAATCCCTTGAACCCAGCAGGTGGAGATTGCAGTGAGCCAAGATCCTGCCACTGCACTACAGCCTGTGCAACAAAGTGAAACTCCATCTCAAAAAATAAAATAAAATAAAAATAAATAAACAAACAAATAGGAAAGGGAAAACGAACGGTGCTGAACGTTGTTCCCTGAAATGCTTGGGCAGAGCAATGTGAGAGTGGTGCGGATGGGGGCCAGGGAGACCCACAGCTAGATGTATCAGCCTGATTTTGCTCAGCCCGGGGGTGCTCAGACCAGCAGGCAGCAGAGCCCCTCCACTGGGCTTGCTAAAATACAGACTCCTGGCCCCGCCCTCAGACCTTCTAAATCGGTGGGGTGGAGGAGGCCGAGGCCTGAGACTCTGCATTTCCAACACGTTTCCAAGGATGCTGGCACTGTGGTCCTGGGATCCTCTTTGAGGACTGCTGGCGTAGATGGCCTTTGGTAGCACTGGGCACCTTGGGGATAGGAGAAGGAAGGAAAGGTTAACCGTTCACGTTTTGAATTTCATACTGTGTGGTTAGTCTGTAACAAAAACATATACATAAGGTTTAAACTTTTAAATATTACTAGAACTTATAGAAATTAGGTGTGTGTAGCTGAGATGGCTAAGTGTCCTCCGCTATTCATTCCCTTTTTCTTCCTCAGGCACAGAAACCCTGAACTTTACTTGAGAACATGGTTGCCTGGAGTAGAAATTACATCTCCCTGCTTCCCTTGTAGCTAGGTGTGGCCACGTGGTGAAGTTCTGGCCACGACACGTGAGTGAATGTGTCCAGAAAGCTCTGAGAAGTGTCTTGGAGGGTCAGAGCACACCTTTCTTCCTCCCTTCCTCCTTCCTGCTGGCTGGGATGCAAGTTTGATGACTGGAACTCAAGCAGCTATCTTAGGTCATGAGGTGGAAGCTGTAAGTAGAGAATGGCATGGTAGGAAGCTAGGAGGAAACAGGTGCCGGAGAATGTGGAGCTGCCACCCCAGCCTTGTACAGCATACCTCCAGACATCATTTGTGTAATAAAGAAATGTCTGTCTTGTTTAAGCAACTGGTACTTTGCAGTTGGTGTCACTCATAGTGACACTTAGCCCCGATTGACAAAGCATATAGAGCCCCTGGCTCAGGGCCTGACTCACGGCAGGTGCTCCAGCTGAGCCTCCCCCAGTAACCCCATGTCTGCAGCAGGGAGAAGGGAACCCAGTCCTGAAGCCCAGCGATTCCTGGGAGCCTGGGAGAGAAGCGGACCCAGAGGAGGACACAAAGTCCCGCCAGCCCTGGCCCCGACCTGCCCAGCGGTTGGTTGCGGGTCATCGGCTTTCGAAGGCCAGAGTGCCCACGGTTTCTAGCACTTACTGTCCCACTGGCAGAGGGCATTGCCCTAAGAAGATGACATGTGTCCAGCCGCGTGCTTCGCTCACTGCAGATTCTGCCAATTGAATGAGATTTTCCTCTGGTTGATGTTAGTGTGAGTCTTCATTTCCTGACCATCTGCTGTTTGGGTGGCAGGAAAGTCCTCTGGGTGCCAAAGGGATGGCAGCCCAGAATGGAAAAGGCTCCACAGACGCCAGTGAACAAAGGCTGCAGTGACGTTCTGCGGAGGCCCCATGCCGGGCTGCCCCTGTGCGCAGGCAGCGGTCCCACACACGGGGTTGGGCACTCGGCCGCTTCCAAGCCCAGCGCCTGAGCCTTAACTTAGTCAAGAGCCCTTCTCACCCTGAACACTTGTGAAAATAGGTTTACGGTCAACTAAGAGGGGAGGGGCGTGTGAGAGGCAGTGTGGAGGGGAGGCAGGGAGGCGGATAGCACACTACTAATGCCTCTTGGGTCCATCCCAGCATGACCAGCGCAGAAAAAGCACAGTCTCAGGCCGCGCTACACTTGTTTGCTTGTCTTCTAAATCCTAAACACCATGTGCAGGCTTTGGACGGCTCCATTGGCACCCTTCCCCCATCACCACCCTGAGCCTCACTGTCCTGCGTTAGCACTGAGCAGGCACTGGGAAGTCATCTCCTTGTTGCTACCTGCCGCATTCACTGACACATTTTCTTCTATCTGCACACCCAGGTTCACAGCAGCATTATCCACAGAGCCAGGATACAGAAGCAACACAAGCGTCCAGCAACAGATGAGCAGATAAACAAAATGTGGTGTCTCCATATGATGGAATGTTATTCAGTCTCAACAAGGAAGGACATTCTGGCATGTGCTACACACGGATGAACCTTGAGGTTCATCATTTAGCCACTGTGCTAAGTGAAATAACTGGATCATGAAAGGACACATACTGCATGATTCCATGTATACGCGATACGCAGCGGAGCTGCATTCATAGAAACAGAAAGTCAGATGGTGGCTGCTAGGGCCTGGGGGAGGGAGGAATAGGGAGTCAGTGTTGAATGGGGACAGAGTTTCAGTTTGGGATCATGAAAAAGCTCTAGAGATCTGTTTCATAAATCTGGATATACTTACACTATTGAACTATACACTTAACATGGTTAAGGCCAGGCGCGGTGGCTCATGCCTGTAATCCCAGCACTTTGGGAGGCCGAGGCGGGTGGATCACCTGAGGTCAGGAGTTCGAGGCCAGCCTGGCCAACATGGCGAAGCCCCATCTCTACTAAAAATACAAACATTACCCATTCATGGTGGTATGTGCCTGTTGTCCCAGCTACTTGGGAGGCTGAGGCAGAAGAATTGCTTTAACCCGAGAGGCAGAGGTTGCAGTAAGCTGAGATCACGCCATTGTGCTCCAGCCTGGGCAACAGAGACAGACTCTGTCTCAAAAATAAAAAAAAGCGGTTAAAATGGCAAAAGAAAATTCATGTCACATTGACCATAGACCTAAAGCTTCCAGAGGAAGACACAGAGGAGTATCTCTGTGGCTGTGTCATCAGGGATAGGAAACACACTGAGAAGATACAAGAAAACTCAGGTGCTCGAGGGCCGAGGGAGGCACCAGGAAGGCCCATGTGGAAGGAGGCCTCCACAGAGAAGGTGTATTTGGGGCCCACTAGATGTGCTATTGTCTGCTGCTAGGTCCGTGGGTTTGCCTGGGCCAGGCTAGTCTGCAGCCGCTGCTGGTGGGGCGCAGGCACTGTGGAACTGGGGCCCTGCTGGCCAGGCGTGCAGCAAGTCTGGGTGCAGGCAGGCCTGGAGCATGTGGAATTCCAGATCAAGAGGGCATGGAAATGTAGTCACCAGCCAGGGTCAAAAGGCGACGCGCATTTGGAGTACATGGCCAGCACCAGGCACTCCATGTGGTCATCCAGGTGATGACCCCACACCATGGACCCACCCTGCAGCTGTGGGAGTCCGGAGTCGGCAAAAGAGCCCTTCCTCGTGCAGTGCCCCCCTGCGCCCTCTATAGCGAAAGGCTGGCACTGCACTCACTGGGAGGGAGAAATGTTATCCCAGAGCAGGAACTGAAGGGTGACTTGGAGCTCAGAGGTAGTGAACAGATGCAGTGACCCTAGAGGTAAAAAGAGACCTCTTGGACAGGATGCCAAAAGAAATAACCGTAAAACTTGGTGAGTTAGACTTCAAAATGTAAACCTTCTGCTTATCAAAAGACACTACTAAGAAAATAATAGACAAGATATAGAACCGGAAAAAATATTTATAACTATACCTGAAAAAGAATATGTATCCAGGCCAGGTGCGGTGGCTCACGCCTGCAATCCCAGCACTTTGGGAGACTGAGGCAGGTGGATCACCTGAGGTCAGGAGTTTGAGACCAGTCTGACCAATATGGTGAAACACGTCTCTACTAAAAATACAAAAATTAAGTGGGCGTAGTAGAGCACATCTGTGCTCTAGCTACTTGGGAGGCTGAGGCAGGAGAATCACTTGAACCCGGGAGACAGAAGTTGCAGAGAGCCGAGATCGAGTCACCGCACTCCAGCCTGGACAACAGAGGAACACTCTGTCTCAAAGAAAAAAGAACGAGTATCCATAATACATAAAGAACTCCTTTTAAAAGCCAATGCTAAAAAAAATGAATAACCTGAAATTTATTATTATTTTTTAGAGACACAGTCTTGCTCTGTTGCCCAGGCTAGAGTGCAATGG
Source organism: Mandrillus leucophaeus (assembly GCF_000951045.1). Classification (NCBI taxonomy): domain Eukaryota; kingdom Metazoa; phylum Chordata; class Mammalia; order Primates; family Cercopithecidae; genus Mandrillus; species Mandrillus leucophaeus. Next base: position 1,040,989 of record NW_012105664.1, on the reverse strand, counting down.
TATGATCACAGCTCACTGTATGCAGCCTTGACCTCCTGGGCTCAAGGGATCCTCCCAGCTCAGCCTCCAGAGTACCCGGGACTACAGACATGCATCACCATGCCCAGCTAATTAAAAAAAAAAATGTTTTAGATGGACCTGAATTGTCAAATGAGCCAAACACCTGAACAGACACTTCACAAAAGAAAATATATAAAGAGTTAATGAACATGAATTTGTATGCAATACCATTACTCACCAGGGAAAGGATAATTAAAACTTCAATGAGTTACTACTTCAAGCACATTATAATGGCTAAAATCTCAAAAGCCAGAAAATATCAAGTGTTAGGACACGGAGCAAATGGAACACACAGTCACTTCGGAGAATGGTCTGTCAGTTTTTTATAAAACTAAACATACTTTTACTATATAATCCAGAAATTTCATTCTGTTTACTCAGGAGAAATAAAAACCTTTACTCAAACAAGTACTTACACAGCAGTGTCTTAAGGAATAGATTTATTTGTGACAACTAAAGCTGAACAATCCAGACGCCTATTCCCCAGGTACATGGATAAACACACTGGGGTGCATCCCAACAGTGGAGTGCTGGTTAGCAGGGAGAAGGACTTCAGAACCGCTGATCCAGGTAACAACATGGATGAGCCTCAAAAACATTTTGTGGCCAGGTGAGGTGGCTCATGCCTGTAATCACAGCACTCTGGGTAGGACTGCAAGTAACACTCCTACCTGCAGTCAGGAGTTCGAGACCAGCCTGGCCAACATGGTGAAACCCAGTCTCTATTAAAAATACAAAAATTAGCCAGGCATGGTGGTGGGCACCTGTAATCCCAGCTACTCAGGAGGCTGAGGCAGGAGAATCGCTTGAACCTGGGATGCAGAGGTTGCAGTGAGCCGAGATCATGCTATTGCACTCCAGCCTGGGCAACAAGAGTGAAACTCCATCTCGAAAAAAAAAAAAAAAGAATGAAAGAATGGATACTGGATATATCCATTCCTTGCCCCAGCGAACAGCATATTCAGTCCAGGTGACAGGTCAAGACACGGCCAATTCAGTTCCATATTTCCCAGCCTTCCTCGAAGATAAGGGTGGTTCTGAAACCTAAGGTGCAGTCTACTGGGGAAAGTTAGGGCTTTTGCTTTCAAGAGAAAAGGGGGCCCATGTGGCTTGTGGTCTCCTCCCTGTTTCTTCCCAGAGTGCACACAGACATGCTGTCAGGACCTCAAGCAGCCCTATTGTGACCAGTAGGCAGCAACCCTGAGGAGAAGGCCAACAGCATCCCAGAGATGAGGCCCACACAACATCAAGCCTCTGAGCAAGACGGTCGCTGCCCAGGTCTGCTGTAGTGATGGGTGGGAGGAAATTTTATTTCTGTTACATGAAGCCCCATCCCATTCCTAATGGACAGATATGGGTAGCTTATAGACCAACGCTGGCAGTGCGCCCAAGGATGAATTCTCTGGCCACCATCTCCCAAGGTCAGACTGGACACCAGAGGGGAGGACACACATTTGTGATGCTGCCTTTAAAACATTCACTCTCACCTGACCTGGAGGTGAAGCACAAGCATTTCATCTACCTCCATATCTCCACGAACAGAGGCCTCATGTTGCTTCTGGAACCCATCTTGGGAAGAATGGGTGCCTCCCTCATCCCCGGCTGGGCCAGCACATGAGCCCAGTATGGAGAGAAGGAAGAAAAATGATAATCGGAGTCCACTTTAATTGACATTTATGTTTAACACAAATTCACAGAAACAAGGGGGAAAAAAGGAGGGAAATAAATTCTGCTATTTTCTAATACGGTTAGAATTTTTAACAGAGAAAAGAGCTTCTGACTCCTCTGTCCTACAGTCTTATGGACACTAGGGTTAAGGGCAGACCCTGTGGGCAGATCCTGGTGACAGCAGTTGCTCCCTGCCTTTCATCACACCCCGAGGGCAGCAGTGAGTCCCAGGGAGTGAGGGCAGCTGTTAGAAGCCTCTGGAGCTAGCATTGCCACCTGTAAGGCCTCTGTGAGCTGGTGCCTCACTCCGGGGGGGCCCCCACCTCAAACTCTGAGTACAAGGATGGGTGACGATTGTGGTTACTGGCCTTTGGTGATGATGTGTCCTGTACCAAAGCCAGAACTGCCACCCTAATTGGGAAGCTGGACACCCATGTCCAACGGCCACTGGGAGAGAGGAAAGGGTCCAGTCCTGGCCAAGGGATACCTGTTGCAAGGCCGCGGGAAGCAAGCCCTCGTGTCGCAAGGGCCCAAGCCAATCCCTGCAGACAGCGGCAGACTGGTCGTGGACAGCTCCACTTGCTAGAGGGAGCTCATGGTCACTGTAGCCCGAGCAAAGTCAGCAAGAAGGTGGGCAGTGGCCTCAGGGGACAACCAGACCATGCAGGTGTGCCGGGGTGGGGGAAAAATGGGATAGGCTCGGCCCCCATCACCCCTTTTCCTCCCTCCCTCTCCCTATTCCCTTCTTTCTCTCTCTCCACACTCTCTCGTTTTTGTCCTCGTCTGTGAAGTTTTCCAAGAACTCTTCGGTGTTTTCCATACTCAGATCCCATGTTCCTGACCCATCATGGCACAACCGTGAGGCCCCACTATTACCGCCTCACCTGCCTGCATTTGCGATCCAGGACACTGAATCAACAGGAACCTCTGTGCCAGGCACGGTGGCTCATGCCTGTAATCCCAGCACTTTGGGAGGCTGAGGCAGGTGGAGCACCTGAGGTCAGGATTTCAAGACCAGCCTCACCAACATGGTGAAACCCTGTCTCTATAAAATCAGCTGGGTGTGGTGGCGGGTGCCTGTAGTCTCAGCTACTCGGGAGGCTGAGGCAGGAGAATCGCTTGAGCCCAGGAGGTGGAGGTTGCAGTGACCAGAGATCACACCACTGCACTCCAGCCTGGGCGACAGAGCAAGACTCCATCTCAAAATAATAATAATGACAATAATGTAGGAAGTACACACGGCACTGCACCAGAGGCAAACCCTCTGAAGAAGGGCATTTTTGTTATCTAACAAACAGACGGACAGAGAAAGACCAGCAGGGCTACAAATGTGCCATGCGCCCCCTGGGGGAACGGGGAAAGGACAGCAAGGACGCAGAGGAGGCAAACCTCATCCCATCACCCAGAGGACACCACTGGTAACATTTCAATGTTTATTTCCTATGTGTCTGCATTTACATCATTGCTGGTTATTCAGCTCTGCAGTCTTTTCCAAGTAAGGCTGTAGCGTCAGCTTTGACGGGCTCCACTGTACTTCCTGTAATGCTTGCACATATTCTATCGCATGGAGGTGCCATAATTTATCTTTACTCTGGCATACATCTAAGTTGCCTGCAACTTTTCCTTATTTCATATAATGCTATGGTGAATTATGCATAAAGCTTTTATCTTATAAAAAATATCTCCCTAGAATGCATTCCCAGAAGCAAAATTATCTGGGTCAAGGAATATAAATATTTTAAAGGCTGTTGATAAATCTTGCAATTTTGTTATCTGGAAAAGTCAAGCCCATTTTTATTCCTATCAGCTGTGTGTGGAAGTGTTTATTCTGTAGCAATTGTGGAAGTTTGGGTATTCTCAGATTTCAAAAAGGGAGTTTTGTTTATGCCATAGGAAGTGAAACACTGGGAATCAGTTTCAATATGCATTTCTGTAGTTCTGGGAATTTTCACTTTTCAAATACATAGTAGTCACTTTTATTTCTCTTGATTCACTGTGGCAGAGGCAATACTAAAAAATTATCTAGTTATATTCTGGGGCATACAACTAAACTATATTTCTTGGCCCCATGCTGCTGGGTGTGATGACATGGATTTCTCACCACCTGAATGTGAGAAGAAGTGTCCTGCTTCTAGGTGAAAATATCCTCCATTCCTGGGACTTGAGTGCCAAGCAGGAGAGTCCTCCTACCCACATCAGACGTAAGTGAGGGTGAAATAAACCTTATCGTATTAGCCATCAAGATGTGGTTTATTTGATATTATAGCAGAACCTGGCCTCTTTTGCCAAAATAGTTACCATTTAAGTTATCACTCCTGCTGTGTAATAAGTTAACCTAAAACTTAGTGCTTTAAAAAACAAGAATCATTTACTATCACTAGCAATTTCTACGGGCCAAGAAATCAAGAGAGACTCAACAGGATGGTTCTTTCTCTGGGTCTCCCATGAGACTACAGTCAGGTGCTGGCCAGAGCTGTGGTCTCATCTGAATGCTTGGCTGGGACAGCAGATCCACTTTCAAGGTGACTCACTCACACATGGCAAGTTGGTATCAGCTGCTGACTGGGGGCCGAGCTCCTCTCCACAAGGGATTGGTTCTCCTCAGGGCTGCTTTGTCCTCATGACATGGTGACTGGCTTCCCCCAAAATGAGCAGTCCAGAAGGAAAAGTCTGAAGCCACAATGTGCTTTATGACCCAGCCTCAGATGTCACACACCATCTACCTCTGCTGGAATTTATTGGCCACATGCACTCTCCCTGATTTACTGGGAAGGGAGACTACACTGGTTATGAATATGGAAGCAAGGATCATTGGGGGCCATCTTGAGGCTGGCAATTAATTCTTAAATCATTCAAGTATGTGTGCAGAGATTTACATACTAGAGAGGATGGTCATTATAGCGTTGTTTTCAGAAGAATAAAAGAAGGATGCCAGGCACAGTGGCTCACACCTGTAATCCCGGCACTTTGGGAGGCTGAGGCAGGTGGATCACCTGAAGTCAGGAGTTCGAGGCCAGCATGGTGAAACCCCGTCTCTACTAGAAATACAAAATTAGCCGGGTGTGGTGGCACATGCCTGTATCCCAGCTACTTGGGAGGCTGAGGCAGGAGAATCGCTTGAACCCAGGAGGTGGAGGTTGCAGTGAGCTGTGATCGTGCCATTGCACTCCAGCCTGGGTGACAAGAATGAAACTCTGTCTCAGTAAATAAATAAATAAATAAATAAAGGAAAAGATAAATGTCCATTGGGTTGAATAAATCATGATATGACCACAAAATAGAACTGCAAGCAGTCACATGTTGCAGAAGAATTTTTATAACATAAAAAGATGTAGTCGTAGATATAACTGAGTGGCAAAATAATATGTACAGTGATTCTGATTGGTAAAGAGTGTCTTTATTTTAAAAAGCATAGGAAAAGTGTGAAAGGGTATATACCTGGGATATTTTGGTCATCAATCAGCAAGTGTCCACACCCCTCACCTCCACTGTGATGGTTGGCTATCCGGCAGCCTTCGTGTACTATGAGGCTACTTTGAGGATGGAAGTTATATACTTTGCAAAACAGAAAAGAAAGATCCCCAGTAACATTATGGGGGCCAGGCATGGTGGCTCACGCCTGTAATCCCAGCACTTTGGGTGGCCCAGGAGGGTGTATCACTTTTGGTCAGGAGTTCGAGACCAGCCTCGCCAACAGGGTGAAACCCCCTGTCTACTAAAAATACAAAAATTAGCCAGGCATGGTAGTGGGCACCTGTAATCCCAGCTACTCAGGAGGCTGAAGCAAGAGAATCGCTTGAACCCAGGAGGCAGAGGTTGCAGTGAGCTGAGACTGCCTCACTGCACTCCAGCCTGGGAGACAGAGCAAGACTCAGTCTCAAAAAATGAAAACAAAAGAAACAGGCCAGGCACGGTGGCTCAGGCCTGTAACCCCAGCACCGTGGGAGGCCGAGGTGGGTGGATCACCTGAGGTCAGGAGGTCGAGACCATCCTGGCCAACATGATGAAAACCTGTCTCTACTAAAAATACAAAAAAATTTAGCTGGCTGGGACAACAGGCGCCTGTAATCCCAACTACTTGAGAGGCTGAGGCAGGAGAATCACATGAACCCGGGAGGCAGAGGTTGTAGTAAGCGGAGATTGCGCCATTGCACTCCAGCCTGAGCGAAACCCCATCTCAAAAAAAAAAAAAAAAAAAAAAAAATATATATATATATATGTATATATGGGGGTACCATGCTGACCTTAGATTGCCTATCTCCAGGCTTTTTTCATGTGAGAGACAAACACATCCTAATTAGTGAAGGCTTTGAATCTTCAATCTCTGTACTAGCAACAGGACTGCTTCTTACCTCTCTAAAACTTTACTATCGTTGTTTCTTTTAGCATAGTACAATGAGAGAAATTATTTATAGGTGTCAAGCGGGGCTTAATTCTTTTTCAGTCTGGGTATTTTGAGAGTCATTACAGGCAGAAGAAGTAACACAAGCAAAGATGTACAAGCTGGGAAAGACAGGTATTTTCAGGGACACATCGTCACTTCTGGAGTGTCTGCCTGTCTGCTCTTGCCTTACTAAGAGAAAGCAGGTGAAGTCATACTGTGGAGACCCTTGCTGTCAGCTGAGACATGAATTCCATTCCCATCATGGAGAACCATGGAGGCAGACTGTTCCAGTGGAGACAACCTACGTTTCCATCTCCCTCCCTCTCTCTCTCTCTCCTTTTTTCCATCCCTCCCTCTGTCTGTCCCCATCTGTCTCCCTTCCCCCTTCTCCCCCAAGTCTTCCCCTTTCCCCTCCCTGCCTCTCTCCCTCCAGTTGCAGCAGGACCGTTCTCAGAGAGCGCCCTGTCAGGGACAGAACAACTCGCTGGGCAACATGGATGGGTCGCACAGCTTGGAGAAGTAGCTGGAAAGCCGACACCCTCCACAGCAGGCGAGCCCAGCCCTGCTGGCGCTCTGTGAAAGGCTATTTCTGTGTTTCCTGTGTTCAGCCCGAGACATGCCATCCCCGTCTGATAAATGCCCCTTTGTGCTGGAAGGGTTCTCACCAACCCATGAGATGCTCTCACCCAGACCCAACTGCACGTGGCCCTGAGCTCTGCCCAGCAACAGGCCTGCTGGTGCTGGGACCCCTGCCAGCCTAGACGCCATCAGAGCCAGAGACAGGAAATGTGGCATTCTGGGGAGCCGCCCTGGAGGCTGTGTGGCTTCTGCACAGCACAGGCAACATCCGCAGGCGGGACAGGCAGCCACGCCACAGTGAGGCCCGGGTCACATGCAGAGGCCTGGCGCATGGCCAGACCTGCCTTAAATGTGGAGCTGGGAACTGAAGGGTCTGGCAACTCTGCTCCTTGCGATCCACTTCCTGAGCAGCAGTGGCCATAGGACGAGTCCCTGTGGTCATCCGGCCCCACCCACCCCATGCCTGGCCATGAGGACACACCTCACATCCTACCTGATCTGCGTGTGCGTGTGTGTGTGTGTGTGTGTGTGCGCGCGCGTGTGCGTGTGTGTGTGTGCGTGTGTGTGTGCGTGTGTGTGTGTGTGCGTGTGTGTGTGCGTGTGTGTGTGTGTGTGTGTGCGTGTGTGTGTGGACAGAGTCTCGCTCTGTCACCCAGGCTGGAGTGCAGTGGTGCGATCTCAGCTCACTGCAACCTCTGCCTCCTGGGTTCAAGCTATTCTCCTGTCTCAGTCCCCCGAGTACCTGGGATTATAGGCACCTGCCACCACGCCCAGCTAATTTTTGTATCTTTAGTAGAGAAAGGGTTTTACCATGTTGGCCAGGCTGGTCCTGAACTCCTGACCTTAGGTGATCCGCCCTCCTTGACCTCCCAAAGTGCCGGGATTATAGGCGTGAGCCACTGTGCCCGGCCCCTACCTGCCCTTGACAGGAACCAGGGGGTCCCAGGGGCCGTCCCCTGCACAGTGCCATTTCCCTGGCAGCCCACCGTCCCCAGAACTTCACGTCCACTTCCTTGGACTAGCATATTTCAACTTCCAAATTTTTCCTGTAGACTTCGGTTAAAAGGAAGGAATTGAACCAGAGGTTCGCCGCCAAAGCAAGATTCCAGGGAAATTTGGAAGGAGAAGCAGCTGTGGAAACCAGCGTTTTCAGACCGTGAGGCACAGATAGCCTTCAGATGAGGCCAGCAGTGGCTGGGGCAGAGGACAGAGGACAGAGAACAGAGAACGAAGGGCTCGGTGAAAGTTAAGCCCACTGCTTGCCGTCTGCAGTTACATTCTCTGCAAATAAGGTCATCTGGGACCCCTGCTTTTCAAGGTTATTGTCCCAGATGACATATCTTTTTTTTTTTTTTTCTTTTTTGAGACAGGGTCTCACTCTGTCACCCAGGCTGGAGTGCAGTGGCGAAATCTCCACACATTGCAACCTCCAACCCCTAGTTTAGGCAATCCTCCTGCCTCAGCCTCCCGAGTAGCCGGGATTACAGGCATGCACCACCACACCAGCTAATTTTTGTATTTTTAGTAGAGATAGGGTGTTGTCATGTTGGCCAGGCTGGTCTCAAACTCCTGACCTCAAGTGATCCGCCTGCCTCGGCCTCCCAAAGTGGTGGGATTACAGGTGTGAGCCACCATACCTAGCCCCTGATGACATATCCTTGACCAAAATGAAGGCGACACTCGCTTTCCTGCTGGCCTGAATGTGCTCACCAACCCTCTACTTGACCCAGTGAGGACATCCCCGGCCTGACCACAATGATCCCAACTAGCATGAAAACATGTGGCCCTGGCTCTCTCGGGCTTGGGACAGAGTCCTCTTTAGGCCTCGTCCGTTCACGGGTTTATGCAAGGAAAATAACTAAAAGTGGCATGTTTACAGTATGTTTGTTTCCAACATGCCACACTGATGACTCCTGACTTTTCCACAGCGGGGGGACACCTGCCTCATGCTGAGGGACAGTGGGAGGGTTTGTGGGAGGCACTGCGCCCCAGGCTTACAGGGGGCAGTCGCTCAGAAGCAGGCCCTCCCCTACCCGTGCCCCTGCATCAATCCTCAGCCTGGCCCACATCCCCGCCTCAGGACTTCCAGGGACAGCCGTGCCCATTGGCTTGGAGTAGGGTTCCTGCGCCAGCAGCATCAGCCCCTTGGGACTCGGCCCAGTGAGCTATGCTCTCCTGGGGTTCTGATGCATGTCCAAGTTTGAAAACCGCGGGCCCAACCAGAAACAGGGCCAGACAAGCCCCTCTAGGCCGGGAGTGATGGTGTTCTACTGGTGTGAGCTCGTGCTCAGAAGTTGCAGGCTGACCTCTGTGCCGTCCCTGCCGCAGCACAGGGAGGGAGTGGGGACCGGAGGCTTCCACAGCCTGAGCCTGAAGCCCCCGCCCCACGGCGGACTCTTGTGACATTCACAGAGGTCTCCATCAAGGAAGCTAGGGGCAGCCTTGGGCCTGAGGTGGGCTGAAATTCCCTAGGCAGGACAGGAAAGGGCTTTGCCTTGGCTGCAAGGTAGCTCCTGGCACCCAGTCAGAGTAGGCAGAGGGTGCAGTGTGGACTCAGGCAATCTGGGTTTGAATCTCAGCTCTCAGAGCCCCAGTTTCCCCATCTGTAGAAAGGATACAACCCCATAATGAGATCATGCACACCACACCTGGGCTACAGTGTGCTCAGCAGCGACTGCTGTTCAAACCCACCCAATAGTCTCACAGACAGACAGGCTGTCTTTTCTCTTCTATACATATAT
>NW_012105664.1:1021324-1031377 GCF_000951045.1 Mandrillus leucophaeus | reverse complement strand
TTTTCCTTGAGATGGACTCTCCCTTTGTTGCCCAGGCTAGAGTGTGATGGTGAGTTCTTGGCCCACTGCAAGCTCTGCCTCCCAGGTTCAAGCGATTTTACTGCCTCAGCCTCCCAAGTAGCTGGGACTACAGGCGCCTGCCATCACACCTGGCTAATTTTGTATTTTTAGTACAGATGGGGTTTCTCCATGTTGGTCAGGCTGGTCTCAAACTCCTGACCTCAGGTAATCTGCCCACCTCAGCCTCCCAAAGTGCTGGGATTACAGGCATAAGCCACCACGCCCAGCCCCATTTTAATTTTTTTTGTACAGACAGGGTTTTGCCATGTTGTCCAGGCCGGTCTTGAACTCCTGACTTCAAGTGATCCACCTGCCTCAGCCTCCCAAAGTACTGGGATTACAGGTGTGAGCCACTGCCCCCACCTTCCTTTTTTTTCTTTTTTTTTTTTAATGAATCACCACAACCAGACAATGAGATGCCTGACCTGGATTCACCATGACCCTTTCTTGCCCTTCTCCAGTTCCTGTTTTCTTACACATTGTTACGTTTTTTCCCTGCTCTGTAGACCCCTAGTTGTAGTCAGTCAGGGAGATGGATTTGAGACTGAGCTCCCATCTCCTCAGTTACAGTACCTGATTAAAGCTTCTTCCTTGGCAATACTTGTCTCAGTGACTAGCTTTGTGCGCGGTGAGAAGCTGGACCTAGACAGAACCCTGGTGTTTTGGTAACATTTCCATACTCAGCCTCTCAGTGGTGGTGGTATCATCACTCTTTCAATTTATTTATTTATTTATTTATTTTTTTGAGACGGAGCCTCGCTCTGTCGCCAGGCTAGAGGGTAGTGGTGCAATCTCAGCTCACTGCAACCTCTGCCTCCCGGGTTCAAGGGATTATCCTGCCTCAGCCTCCCAAGTAGCTGGGATTACAGGCACCCACCAGTATGCCCAGCTAATTTTGGTTTTTAATAGAGACAGGGTTTCGCCATGTTGGCCAGGCTGGTCTCCAACTCCTGACCTCAAGTGATTCACCTACCTCAGCCTCCCAAAGTGCTGGGATTAAAGGTGTGAGCCACCATGCCCGGCCCTCAAATTTTTTAGGAAAACAGCCATAACTCATAGCTCTGGACACCCCAACAGCCTGGAACGGGTGGGAAAATGTGTGGGAGGCTGTTGGGTGCTAACAGACGGAAACAGCTACTGTTCAGCCCTCTGAACCTGCTGGGGCATGGGGTGTCCGTGGAGGGGGCTGAGGGTGGGAAGGGGAAGCCTGTGGGCCCCAGTGGACCTAGTGAGGGGGCATGTGTGTGCAGAGAGGATGCCCTCAGGGGAATCTGGGGGTTTATTGGAGGAGGTGCCCCAGACTTGGAGAAGGGGGACTTTGGTCCCCGGCAGAGGAGGCAGGAGAGACGGGGCCTGCTGACTGGGTGCACTAGCCCCACCACCATCTGATGCGAGCTCACATTGGCCCGTTAATGGCTGTGCACTGAGCCCTGGGCCAGGCACTGAGCTTTGAGACCCAGTTGACTAAAGAGATGTTACCTAATTGTAGCCCCAGGGTTGGCCTTTCAGCCCAGCTGGCTCCCTGGATGGGCCAAGGCCAGCAGATGAGGCTGAGCTCAGAGCTCGGAGCTTGGCCTGGGCTCTTGGGAGAGGAAAGGGGAGGTACCCACACTGAATCTGATTCGCAGGTGGATGTCTGTTCGCCAAACCACAGACCACCTGCCCCGCCAGAGGCCCATCCTTGCTCCCATGCTCTCTGGCCCCGTGGCTTTGTGGCCTGAGTCAGCGGTCGATGTCAGGACCAAGAATAAGAAGCCTGGGCGGCCCCTGTCATTAGTGGTTTGCTGGGAATGGGCTGGGCCGAGCAGGCTGGACAGAGGGACGCCTGGGAACTGCGCCTGGAGGCTGGACAAAGAGAATGTGGCCAGGCCATGCCCCGGGCAACCACCTGTGTGGTGGGCAGCCTGTCGGCGGCACCTGGGGGCTTTGAAGTGGATTTCCCTCCCTCTGGGTCCACTGCCACTGAGATGCTAGCCTTTTGGGGAGAAGGGCAGACAACACTCACACAAGCACCGGCACTGACCCAGGTGTAGACAGGTGTTCCGCACTCAGGTGACGACGGGAAGGAGCCAGTCATGTGGCGACCTGGCGCAGGATATTCAGGTGGAGGAAATGGGGAGGACAAACACCCTGAGGTAGAGAAAAGTCGACAGAACAAAAGAAGGGGATGGCCAGTGTGGAGCGGGCGAGGGGAGGGCAGGGGGTCGGGCAATGTGGGGGCTCAGTATGCAGGGGCCAGGAGTAAGGATGGTCACGGGGAGCCTTCAGGGAGATTTAAGCTGGTCAGTGACCTAATGTAATTCACTTTTGCAAAGTAGGATTGACATCAGCTCTATCAGAAAAAAACTAAATTACAGCAGTCTCTGAACAGGATAGTTGTTTTTTTTGTTTTGTTTTGTTTTGTTTTTTCCTTACTTACACTTAAGAAGTCTGGAAGTGGGCAGCCCAGGGAGGCCTGTGCTGCAGGCTTTGTGGATGCAGGTTGTTTCTGTCTTCGGCTCCACTATTTGAGGCTCCCACAGCCAAGGTCTCCTCATGGTCCAACATGGCTATTGGAGCTCCAGCCATTACATCCACTTTCCAGCCAGCAGGATAGAGGAAGTAATAAAGAATGGCACACGCCTTCTGTTTAGGATGCCTTCCCCGATGCTGCACACGCACTTTCATTTCCAGATGTAGCCATAAGGGTATCTCTAGCTGTAGGCGAGACGGAAACGAAGCTCTGATTCTGAGAAGCCACTGGTGCAGCTGAAAGTCAGCAGCCTGGGACTGAGGGGGAAGAAGAGAGCACATAGTGGGGGATGACTACCCTCCCTGCCACTTTGCTGTGGCAGCTGGGGACAAGAGCTTGGCTGGGCACAGATGTCCATAAATGCAAAGTGGCATCAGCCCCAGCCTGGCCCCTGGGAGCCCCAGTGGGAGAGACGGAAGCACAAACAGGCAGGAACAGAGCAGTGTGTCCGGGCGCAGCAGAGGACGCGGGGCCAGCCTCCTGCTCCTGCCTGTTCTCTGCCCACAGTGCGGCTGGACCCTCCACATCTCCTGGCCTGGCCTCACTTGCTCTGTAGACGAAGCATCCCACTCCCGAACGCAGATGGCCATTATCCACTTAGCTACATCCACTTTGTTTCTGCTGTTATGTGGCCTTCTAGGGCCAGCTGTGCCTCGCTGTGCAGCCTGAACACATTGCTCCTCTGTGGCGGACAGCATGAGAGGCTGTCACACCTGCGTGGTGCTCATCTCCTGTCACCTAGCCCCTTATCATCCTTGACCTGGCTGTGCCTCCCCTCCCACTGGACCCTGCCTGGTGACCGTGGTGAGCCCCTTGGCTCTCCGAGTCTCCGCCATCCCGTCTTTAGTGTGGGGATGATGGCATGGCCACATCCAGTCCTCGCAGGCCTGGGCTTCCTTCCTCTGTCCTTCTGGAAATGGGGTGGCTATGCCACCCTCCCGCCTCCCTTATCTCCCTGCTCTGTCCGCTGACCTGGTGGGAGCTGTGGTCCCTGGGGACCGCCTGATAGCAATGCAGACTCTGGGCCCATCCTGATGCCAGGTAACGGCTCCCTCAGGTGGGTGGCAGGTGGGTGGGGAGTGGATGGGCCACGACTGGTGCTGGCAACACCACAGGCTTCCAGGGAGTTCCCACTGCCCTGGGCCAACTACCAGCCCCGTCCTCGTCCCACTCACGTTAGCAAGAGCATGTGCAGGCGGGCAGGCGGGCATGCACAACTGGGTCGCCTCGGGCATGCCACGCCACCTTGCCAAACTTGCTTTCTCCCTTGCTGATGTGGAAATGGCATCCCGGCCTGCAAGCCTCTCCGAGGTGGAGGCGGCCGGGGCTGGCTGCTTCTGAAGGCTTTCTGTGGGTGAAAACATGGTCCGTCTGACCCACTGACCTTTCAACAGCTTGGTGCTTTCACCACATATTATCCAGGTCCGAGAGACACAACTGTACTCCCCACAGCAGGCGGTGGGGGGCGCTCAGACCGTGCTCAGTCCCAGCTCCTAGGACAGTGGGTAAGTGGGAGATCCAGGCCTCCGGTGTGCCCGTCCTCTGCCCCACTGGGGTCTTGTTCTTGGTCAGCGGGATGGAGTCACCTGCTTGAGGTGGCACTGTGAGGAGTGGGCTGAGGTGACGCCTCCATGGTCCTCACACGCCATCTTGCCATATACCCACTTTACATACGAGGAAGCGCACCCCAGGCCAGAAGGGGCAGATCTGAACTCAACACCAGCCCCAGAAGAATCCACCAGTCTTTGACGGGGGAGAGGGATACACCACGCCTCCCTGGGCACCAGAGAGGCATCCCGAAATACCCTGTGGGCTGCTCCGCAGAGGCCTGGGGCCCTCGTGCATACAGTGTTTGTGTGAGCACACCCACCCACACATGGGCCTGCTCTGCCGGAGCACCTGCCAGCCCGTTCCTCCCAGCCACAGCCCTCCTCTGTGTCTCTCATGGGGACGTGTCCCTCAGCTCAGGGTCAGCATCTAGAAACTGGTCTTGGACAGGCCATGCGCTCATGGTCTCCAGGAGAACTTGAAAGTAGGTGGATGGGCCGGGCGCAGTGGTTCACGCCTGTAATCCGAGGACTTTGGAAGGCTGAGGTGGGCAGATCACGAGGTCAGGAGACCGAGACCATCCTGGCTAACATGGTGAAACCCTGTCTCTACTAAAAATACAAAAAATTAGCTGGGTGTGGTGGCATGCGCCTGTAGTCCCAGCTACTCGGGAGGCTGAGGCAAGAGAATCATTGAGCCTGGCAGGCAGAGGTTGCAGTGAGCTGAGATCACGCCACTGCACTCCAGCCTGAGCAATAGAGCGAGACTCCATCTCAAAAAAAAAAAAAAAAAATGTAGATGGAGGGGACACGGGGGACACTGTGCCTTTAAGACTTGTCCTGGGTTGGATCCAGCAGAGAACAGTTGGGTAAACAGCATTGAGCACAGTGGGGAAAACAGACACTACATACGCAAATAAGGATGACGGAGCAGACACGGGAACTCCGGGAACTCCAGCGCTGCAGCCTGCCTGAGCCCTGACACCCACACGTCCTCCCAGCAGCCCCAGGAGCTGAGGAAACTGAGGCTGGGAGAGGGTCGGACGGCCAGCACAGAGCAGGTTTACAAACCCTGAGGCTGATTTCCCAATGTCACTGGTGCTGCGACCCTCCCGGCTTCCTCTTAGAAGGTGGGAATGGGGCCGGGCACGGTGGCTCCCACCTGTAATCCCAGCAACTTAGGAGGCCGAGGTGGGCGGATCACCTGAGGTCAGGAGTTTGAGATCAGCCTGGCCAACATGGTGAAACTCTGTCTCTACTAAAAACACAAAAATTAGCCAGGTGTGGTGGTGCCACACCCGTAGTCCCAGCTACTCCGGAGACTGAGGCAGGTGGATGACTTGAACCTGCAAGGTGGACGTTGCAGTGAGCCAAGATCGCACCACTGCACTCCAGCCTGGTGACAGAGCGAGATTCCATCTAAAAAAACAAACAACAACAAAAACAAACAAATAAACAAACAAAAAACAGCGGGAATGGTGAAGCACACTGCAGGAGCTGCCGCATGGCCTGAAGGAAGGAATACTCTCAGGATGGGGTCTCCGCCCATCAACCCCTCCCACCAACCCCTCCCGCCAACCCCTCCTACCTCAGGGCCTCTCCACCCACCCTTGGCCTTCCAAGGTCTCAGGGCTCGTTCCCAGGGCCCTTTCTGGGTGTGCCGTATTTTCTCTGTGGTCCCCCACCTCCTGCCCCTCCAGGAATTGAGCCCTCATGGGCCGGTACTCTCCCCAGAATAGCAATTTGTCCCATACTGTGAGACACCTTTTTTTTTTTTTTTTTGAGATGGAGTCTCGCTCTGTCCCCCAGGCTGGAGTGCAGTGGCCGGAACTCAGCTCACTGCAAGCTCCGCCTCCCGGGTTTACACCATTCTCCTGCCTCCGCCTCCCGAGTAGCTGGGACTACAGGTGCCCGCCACTGCACCCAGCTAATTTTTTGTATTTTTTAGTAGAGATGGGATTTCACCAGGTTAGCCAGGATGGTCTCGATCTCGTGACCTTGTGATCCGCCCGTCTCGGCCTCCCAAAGTGCTGGGATTACAGTTTTGAGCCACAAGACACTTTTTTGTGTGGATGGTGCTGGATTTCCAGCTGCTGGTGAACACTCAGGTGTGCCAACAGTATCCTGATTATGCGAGAACAACAGCAACTATCCCCTTGTGGGTCATGATGCCAGACCTAGTCCTGCAGATCCCCTCTGAGGCAGAGCTGGGGCAGTGACAGCCTGAGCCTCAGTTTCTCTGCTGTGAAGTGGGCCAACAACAGCTCCTCCTTCATGGGATGACCCCATTGGGAGGAGCCAGACAAGCGCAATCCTGCTGCCCTGCCCATGCCCATACACTCCTACCTCCTGTCCCGCTGGTGGCCTGGTCGAACGGAGCCTGGGGTCTGAGCTGGCCTTCCTTCCTCTGCCCTTCTGGAAATAGGGTGGCCATGCTGCCGCATGCTGACTATGCCGTGGTCAGGATGAACTCCCCTGGCCTCCCAGGGTGGCCCTCACATGCTGTCAACCCCAGGTGGGCACAGTGCTGAGAAATGAACAGATGGAGAAACAAAGGCCAAGCAACCACTTCAATCATACAATAGGTGGAGACCCGCTTGGCATCGGGCCAGGGTTCTGGGCACTGTGATGCCCCCAGCCCACCTCCTGCCACAGGTGGCACAGATGTGCCCAAGTCAGGAGCAAGGCCTGGACAGGGTGGAGTGGAAGATCCTTTTTTTCCTGAAAAGTTGCTCATGGTGACTTGCATTTTCCCCACTTACAAAACTCACTCCCTCCCCCAGCAGGGGTGAGGCATGGGTCAGGGGGAGAATGGGAGCCCTACACAGGCGAGGCAGGCCCTGGGTTCCAACGCTGGCTGGGTGGCCACCTGTGCAGCCTGAGGGCCGAGCAGACCTCACCTTAGGGAACATCCAATGAGGTAGGGGACAGTGCAGGCAAGCTGTGGCCTAGAGGACAGCACAACCTCCTCAGGAGTTCTGAGGAGGGGCTCCGGTGCTGAGGGCTCCCTCCTGGGCTCTCCCCAACTGTGCCTCCGTTTCCTCCCCTGTCAGGTTGGGGGGGATGCCCACTTTCCAGGGCTGACAGTAAAATAAGAACTGACGCAGCTGTCTGTGGGCCTCTTGTTCATTGTCGGACCCCATCGGTGCCACAGGAGCAGGCTTCCACTTACAGGAAGAAACTCCAGACTGGGCTGGGCTCCAGGCCGCCCTGAGGATTTGCATGGTGATCTCGCACACTGCTACCTAACCTCTCTCTGCTCTTGTTTCTTTACAGGCAGGGAGAAGGGATCATGCTCACATGGCCTTGACCAAACCCCAGCCTTATGCTGTAGCAGGACGAGCCGCAGACAAAACTCCTCAGACACTGAGTTAAAGAAGGAAGGGGTTTATTTGGCCAGGGGCATCGGCAAGACTCCTGTCTCAAGAGCTCAGCTCCCCGAGTGAGCAATTCCTGCCCCTTTTAAGGGCTCATAACTCTAAGGGGGTGCACATGAGAGGGTCGTGCTTGATTGAGCCAACAGTGGGTATGTGACTGGGGGTTACATGCACCAGTAATTAGATGGGAACACAACAGGATAGGGATTTTCACAGTGCATTTCTATACAATGTCTGTAATCTATAGATAACATAACCTATTAGGTCTGGGGTCGATCTTTAACTACCAGGCCCAGGGTGGTGCCGGGCTGTCTGCCTGTGGATTTCATTTCTGCCTTTTAGTTTTTACTTTTTCTTTCTTTGGAGGCAGAAATTGGGCATAAGACAATATGAGGGGTGGTCTCCTCCTTTAATGCTAATAGCACCAAAAGGGAAGCTGATGCAGAGAGGTTAAGCCACCTGCCTGAGCCCACATAACTACTGGTGGCAGTTCTGGGATGTAGAGTCCTGCCAGGGCGACCCCCATCTGACCTCCCCAGGGAGGTTGGGGGGTCAAGAGTCCGCTCACTGTTTTGGAGGCTTTAGTGGAGGCACCAGCAGACACAGTGAGAGAATGCACGCCTTGGGTGGGTCCCGGAGGGGTGGGGGGCTATGAAGCAGTGGGATCTGGGAGTGAGGCCAAGGCCAGAAGTAAAAGACACTGTTGCGGGAAGTCAGGGACCCCAAACAGAGGGACTGACTGAAGCCATGGCAGAAGATCATAAATTGTGAAAATTTCATGCACATTTATTAGTTCCCCAAATTAATACTTTTATAATTTCTTACGGCTGTCTTTACTGCAATCTCTGAACATAAATTGTGAAGATTTCATGGACGTTTATCACTTCCCCAATCAATACTCTTGTGATTTCCTATGCCTGTCTTTACTTTAATCTCTTAATCCCATCTTCAAAAGCTGAGGATGTATGTCACCTCAGGACCCTGTGATGATTGCATTAACTGCACAAATTGTTTGAACAATATGAAATCTGGGCACCTTGAAAAAAGAACAGGACAACAGTGATGTTTAGGGAACAAGGGAGATAACCATTAGGTCTGGCTGCCTGAGAGCCGGGAGGAACAGAGCCATATTTCTCTTCTTTCAAAAGCAAATAGGAGAAATATCGCTGAATTCTTTTTCTAAGCAAGGAACAGCCCTGAGAAAGAGAATGTGTTCCTAGGGGTAGGTCTCTAAAATGGCCACTCTGGGAATGTCTGTCTTTTACGGTTGCAGATAAGGGATGAAATAAGTACTAATAAGCCCGGTCTTCCATAGTACTCCCAGGCCTATTAGGACCAGGAAATTCCTGCCTAGTAAATTTTGGTCAGACCAGTTGTCTGCTCTCAAACCCTGTCTCCTGAAAAGATGTTATCAATGACAATGGGTGCCCTAAACTTCATTAGCAATTTTAATTTTGCCCCGTCCTGTGATCTCGCCCTGCCTCCATTTGCCTTGTGATATTTGTGATCTCTGTGACCTACACTCTATTCGTACACTCCCTCCCCTTTTGAAAATCACTAATAAAAACTTGCTGATTTTGCAGCTTGGGGGGCATCATGGAACCTGCCAACATGTGATGCCTCCCCCAGCACCCAGCTTTAAAATTTCTCTCTTTTGTACTCTTTCCCTTTATTTCTCAGACTGGCTGACACTTAGGAAAATAGAAAAGAACGTACGTGAAATAACGTTGAATTATCAGGGGCAGCTTCCCCCGATAGGACACAGCACCCCAGCCTTCACCCCAAGCTCCTGCAGCCCAGTGCCACCAGGGGAAATAATGTCCTCTGCATCTCACCTGGCTTTCCAGCCTGGAAGAGGCTTTACCAGCACGTCCTGGGGAAAAAAGGGCCGATTGAACCAAGGGCTGGAAGGTCCAACACACTTTGCCCAGCCCCTGGTGACTGGCCTGGGCACAGAGTGCCACCCTAGGGCAAGTCAGACTCCCTCTAGTCCTCTGACACAGAGACGGCTCCATTATGCAGGAGGGGCTGAGAGCCAGCGCACCTTCATCCCCTTTGTGCCTCCCCCCGCCCCTTCAGGAGTCTGTGCCCTCATAACCCCCATTTCCCAGCAAGAAAGCCCAAGGTCAGGGAGTGGGAAGCTGCATGCCAGCGTGACCCGCAGTCAGGGGAAACCCGGACTCTGACGCTGTTACTAGGGGCGCAGTAGGCGCTGTGCTGGAGCGATCTGCGGTTCTCAGAGCGAACCCCGCCTGGGAAAAACCCAACGTGGGCGCCAGCGGCAACGCCCGCTCGCTTTCATGCAGTTTGCCTGGTGGCCAGGGAAAGGTCTGTTCTTGGCCTCATTTTGTGTATTAAAAGTGTCCGCGACGGAGGTTCAAAGCAAGATGCAGCGCAGGGTCCTCTGGGGCCATCGGCGTCGCGCCCCCTCCCTTGGGGGGTCCCGCGGGAGCGTCTCAGGCTGGAGAGGTTGGAGCCGCCCCGAACCGCTCGCTCTCAGCGGATGGCCTCTAGACCCGGTTCCGCCCTGAGTGGAGGCGGAGTCTGGGGCAGCCGC
>NW_012105664.1:1009247-1020759 GCF_000951045.1 Mandrillus leucophaeus | reverse complement strand
CAGCTCCTCGGGCTAAGGACTGCCGGCGCCCGGCTTTCCCGACCTCCCCCGACTCCCGCGCGGCTCCCTCTAACTTCAGCCTCGCCGTGCCGGCTCCTCAGCGCACTTTGCCCGGGGGTGGGCGGAGAGGAGTCACAGCCTCCGGGCTCCAGACCAGCGACATGCAGACACTTACGTCACCCCACGCTGACTACACAATCTGATGCGTGCCTTGATGGGGGAACTTGGGGCCCGCTGTGGTCCCTATTCCACTTACCTGCCTTGAGAAATAGAAACGTCACACAACCTTCAGTGTATGTCCCCACAGGCCCTCCAGAGCTTGCCCTGTCCGGCCTAGTAGGACTGTGGGCAGGGGCAGGCCCTGGCAATGGTCTTGCTTCAGAATTCTTCATCCCAGGACTCAGCACTTACTGAACACCTTGTGTTTGTTGCAAGGTCCTGGTATGGCCCTCTGATGACTTGTTTACTTTGGACATTCTTTCCTTTTCCAACCCCCCAGGGATGGGGGCAGGGAACAGCAGCCTGTGGGTTTTTCCAGGCCTCTCCGTGGCGTGGACCAGACGGGGGCAAAGACGCTCTGCCCGCTTGCTGGTGGACAGTCCTAGGCCGTGCTGTGGGGACAGGCCATGTTCAGGGAGGTGGGGCCCCATGAGCCCCGGGATAGGATGGCCCTGGGGCTGCATGGACACTTGTCGCCAGGTTAGAGATGAGGAAACTGAGGGCTGAGAGGAGCTGTCGCACTGCAGGACTTGACTGGTGTGCAGGACCCCAGGGACCTGCCCCTACCCCAATGTGTGAGCACTTTGGAGCAATAGGCAGGGGGCTCCTCTGGCTGTGTGTCCCTGGGAAGTTGCCGCACCTCGCTGGGCCTTTTAGACATGGTCTTATAAAGACAGAACCGAGGCTCCCACCTGCCTTCAGGGAAGTGGGGAAAGCAAGTCAGGTAGTAAACAGGGCAGTGGCTTGGAAGCGCCTTGGAAAGGGAGGGATACTACTGCTCCCCCACCCTTGACCTTGCCTGGGCAGTGCCCTCCACTCAGAGCAGTCTCTGCTCACCTCTGCGGGCGGCAGGATGGGCTGTGCCTCCTGAGATGGGTGCATCTCAGGCCCAGAGGAGATTGGGTTGGATTTGTTCCCGGATCACTGTCTTGGCTCTGGGCACCAGAGGGAGGGAAACACGGCCCCGCCCCACCACGCCGCGGTTGGAGAGCAGCCCAACCCAGACAGGGCAGGAGCGGCCAAGGCAAAGCATGGGGTGCCCTAGGGGCTGGCGGCCCGTTGTGGGGGGCGGGGCATGGTGGTCAGGGAAGGCTTTCTGTGAAGGTGGGGACATTGGCGCTGAGCCCTGGAGGGTGGGGAAGATGGGTGGGCAGATCTGGCTCTCTGAGATGTGTGGAAGGGCATCTAGGCAGAGGGAACAGCAGGAGCAAAGGCTCAGAGGCTGGACCACAAAGCACATGAAGGCTGGGTAGGAGGTGGGGGGATGGGAAGCCAGGCCGATGAGAGGGGCCTTGCAGGCCTGATCACGGTCTGGTGTCCGGGGAGCTGTGGAAGGGCTATGAGCCAGTGTGAGGATGAGCGCATTTCCCCTTGAAGGGTAAAAACTTCGAGGGCCACTCTACTCACCGAGCCTGGAGGCCCAGGACCACCCAACACACCTGTTCCTCTTCCCACCCTCAAGACCTTGCTTCTCCGTTTCTTGGGCACATCATGTCAGCACTCTGTGCCTCAGTTTCTCATCTGTGAAATGGGCGTGATTGCAGTGCCTGCCGCAGAGGGTGGTGAGGACTCAGTGACTGATGTACATGAAGTGCTTAGAGCCAGGCCAGCACTCAGCGCCCTCATCCTTACTTCTGCCTGCCATGGAGACCCTCTCCCAGTGGTGAGCCCTGGCAGTGGTTTGGAGAGGGCAGTGCTTTGCCCAGCGTGGGTCCCAAGGAGAGTCTCAGTTTCCTTTTCTGTAAAATGGGGCACAACTGCTCACCTCCCAGGGTGGCCGAGGCTCAGGGAGGAGCCGCACGTGGAACTCCGGCCTGGGTGGGCTCTGTTGGGCCACGGCCGTGGGAAGCTCTCAGGTCTCCCCCGCCCCATGTGTCCTGTGCCCCTGTGGCCCTTCATGTGAGGGCCCCCATCAGTGTCCAGGGATTGAGTCAGCTCGCTGTGGCTGTCAGCAGAAGGAACAGTAAACAACAATTTCAATGTGAAAATGGCCTGAATCTGTTATCCCCAGGGCGTCTCAAGGCAGGGAGGTGGTGGGGATGGGGTTGGGACACGGCCATCTGGTGCCAGCCACACCTTCCTGACCCTCACGGCCCGCACGTTGAAGGTTCCTGGGGCCACATCTGGGCTGAGAGGCATGGTCTTCGGACGCAGGTAGCTGTGCCTGGTACACCTGCCGTCTGGGCCGTGCATGGCCTCAGCTGCCCAGGGAGAGGTTTGCTCTTTTTCGCATTTCTGCTTTCCTGGCAGATCCTGAGGCTGGCAGGGTCTGGGCCAAGTTCTGAAAGGCAACCCTATGGTCTCAGGGCCACTCCTGGTCAGTGCTGAGTCCACAGGAAGTGGGTCTGCTTGGCCCAGCTGCGGTGGGGACCCCGCCTCCCAGCACTTCCTGCTCTCTTGCTGGGGATTTCCTGCCAGGAACAGAGACGTGGAGCTGGGAGACCCTCTCAGGGCCTGCTTCCTGGGCTGGCCAGTAGGAGACGGTGCAGGGCTCCAGTGCCAGTCCCCGCCTGTCTGTGTGGCATCTGGGGAATGGGCATAGCAGCTCATGCCCCTACTGGTGGGTCAGACAAG
The DNA here is from genome assembly GCF_000951045.1 of Mandrillus leucophaeus. Classification (NCBI taxonomy): domain Eukaryota; kingdom Metazoa; phylum Chordata; class Mammalia; order Primates; family Cercopithecidae; genus Mandrillus; species Mandrillus leucophaeus. Next base: position 1,017,966 of record NW_012105664.1, on the reverse strand, counting down.
GGATGTCGGAGGCCCCAGGCAGGTCCTAGCATATGGTAGGGGAGAAGAGGGGTTGCCTGATTCTCAGGTCCCCCCACTGTCTGCCAATGCCTGCTGAGTCCAAGGTTAGGGCCGGTGAGCAGGACAGGCTGCGAGCAGCCAAGGTCTAGACTAGGACCCCCCAGGCACCCAGGGCAGGCACCTCATCCACTGGGTCCTGCTCAGCACAGGAGAGCCTGTGCCCCAGGCTGTCCTTTCTTTGCCGTGTGACTGTTATGTGAGCCTGTTCAGCTGCTTTTGAGTCAGTGGAGTTGGTTGGGGAGGCAGAGTCTTTCAAAAGAGTGAGAGCCAGGCATCAAGGAATAACAGCCCTGCCACCTACTGCCATGTGCTCCACCAGCTACGGGGCCTCTGAGGCCATCCCATTCAGTCGCCTCCACATCCTTGTCTACCCATTTTACAGATGAGGAAACTGAGGCATAGAGTGGTCAGTGTTGAGGCAGGACTGGGGAGGTAAAGGAGGTGCTGTGGCAGCTTCCAGCCCTGCTTCTCACAGGCCCTTGGAAGGGGTGGATGATATGCATCACCACATTTGTGGACCCACAGCCCCTGACCCTGTCTCTGCCCATCCAAGCCCTGGGTGAGCCGGAGCACCCATTATGCTATGGCCAGAGCCAGGCCCGTGGATGCAGCAAGCCTGGTTCATATCCCACTTCTGTGCCAACCCCTCCTGCCTGAGTGGAGGATGCTCACTGCAGTGGCCCTGGGACCCACCGTGCGGCCCAGCCCCAACATGTGCAGCAGCCTGCAGTGGGGAGGCCGACTGTCCACAGAAGGTTGCACGAAGAGCCAGCCACGCCCCTGCCCAGAGCTGACCTCCTCACCAAGCCTCCTTCCTAACTTTCAGAGGAGAAATATCTGGCCTGGCCCCAGGCCCCGGGAGCTGCTGAGGTTCTGGGAAAGTCCCGCTGGCCCTGGGAATATATTAACCAGGGTGTTTATTCCCTGCCCTGTCCAAGCCATGGGCACAGGTCTCGGCAGGGCTCAGCTCCTGGCAGCTCCTGCTGGCCGGTCAGGACCACAGGGCTCCCTCACGTGTGGTAGCTGGGTCCCCCGGCCACCCTAAGGCCCATCCCAACATAGAGGCAAGTGCCCAGGACTGGGGGAGAGTGGGGTCGTCCTCCCTGGGACCTCCCTGTGCGGTGGTCAGCTCCAGGGCTCCAAGGCCCAGAGCACCGAGGTTAGGGACAGGGAAGCAGACCGGCCCTGCCGCCCTCCCCTCCACATGACGCTCCCAATGTGGCCTGCTGCCCATGGTGGTTGCCAGCTACGCTGTATCCTGGGGCAGCCCTATGCTTTGGGACACACAGTCCTGGGAGGTGGCTCTGGGCAAACCTCCTCCGAGCTGCAGTCTGCTGGTCTGTAGAATGGAGAGGAACACAGCCTCTCCCTTGGTAAGTGGGAGCTTCCCAGGTGCAACCCTAGATACACTGAGTGGGAGACTGAGGCCAACGCAGGGGGAGCTTGTGTCAGGGCCATGGGCTGGGCTGTGGTGAGCCGGGGCTTGACCTGCATGCAGAAGCTTCCTTAGCTGCAGGTTGTACAGGAAACAGATGGCCGGATGGGCTGGAAGTGCCCTTCACCAGCAGGGGTGTGTGGTCAGGGCATTTGCTGGCCACTCAGGGCTTGGAGGCCATCCCGGGGCATCTGCTCCACAGCCTCGTGGTACACCTGGGAGACTGAGGCACAAAGTGGGGCTAGTTGTCCTGAAGTTACACAGCTGGAGCCTGAAGCAGGGAGCCCCTGAGAGCTCAGCCCCTAAGGGGACAATGGCGTCAGCTACCAGAGCTTCTGAGACCCGGTGTCTGGGTTCAAATCCTAACCAAGCCCTCACTTGCTGTGTGGCTTTGGGTAAGGAACCACCTTTGCTGGGCCTCAGTTTACCCACCTTAAGTGGGCATGAGGACAGCAGGGGCACAGGCTCCCCGTGGCTGGGGGTGCTGAGAGCTGAGGCTTCGGGAGCTGGGGGCTCTGTGCAGACGGCCCTTTTTAATGGCTCTGAGTGTTCCTCGTGACAGCATGGCTATGAAATATTTAAACGGCTCTGCAGAGCTCAGAAAAAAGGGAATTCTTCCTCCTGCCCAGAGGCCAACACAGTTAGCCTGGGCATGTGTGTCTGTTTATCTATGTGTGTGTGTAGTTTGTGTCTATATGTGCATGTGTCTTTGTGTGTGCTGTATTGTGTGCACCTGTGTGTCTCACGTGTCTATGTGTGTCTTTCTGGGGGATGTGTGTTTCTGTGCCTGTGTGACTAGGAACATGCACATATTTGTGTAGATGCCCCCGGAAGGTGGAAATCCTCACAAGGTCTATACTTGGCCGCCTTCTCCCAGCACAAGTCCTGGGATGGAGACCCGGATGAGCATTAGGGTGGCCTTGAAAGAAGGCACTTTGGCACTTGAGGTTTGTGAAACAGGAGCACATGCCCACTGTGGCCAGCAGCCCCCTCGACACTGCACCTCACAGAGCACACGTGTGATGGGGTGTGACCCGCTGGACGGCTTCGCAAGAGCAGAGCTGGAGACCAACTCAGTGCCAGGCACAGGCCTTTACGTCTGGGCCGTCCTCACCCAGACCCTGGGCAGCCTGGAAGGAAGCCCCTAAGTGGATAATGGTGGGACAGGGACACACAGTCCTGGGAGGTGGCTCTGGGCAAACCTCCTCCGAGCTGCAATCTGCTGGTCTGTAGAATGGGAGAGGAGCACAGCCTCCCAGTCGGCGTGTGCCCTGCCTGTGCTGGGGCCTGGGGGAATCCCAGGGAGTGCAGCGTCAGGCCCAGGGTGGGAGAGGCGAAGTGCAGACCCCATAGTGGCTTCGGGATATGCATGGAGTGACCCGAGAGCACACCAGGGCCCCAGGGACAGGGCTGCTGGCCGGCCCAGGTAAAGGCAGCTGTCCCTGTGCACACCCGTGTCCACGTGAACTTGTTACTTAGAGAGCGGCTGATGCTGAAGGCAGGTTGTTGGAATGCCCAGGCCCAGGTGTAAGCAGCAGAGACCGCCGGTGTCCCCTGACGCCCACTGTCTCTTCCTCCTGGGCACATAATTTTAGATGAAACTGAAAACGCACAGCATGAAAGCAAGGCCCCTGGCCTCTGCTGGCTCTGTGTTGGCTGCCTCATGTATTTTTCATCGTGCATGCTTCTAGCCTGCAGAAAGTCAAGGCCTGGATGGATGCCCGTGTCCGCCCCTCCCTGTGGCCCTGTGGCACCCTGGCCTCCCGGCCTGCATCTTTCATGAGTCTGGAAACAGGATCTCCCAGAGCAGGCCCCAGGAGGTCCACTGCCAGCAGTGGGTTCTCACAGCTGCCTCCAAGCAGGTGACCAGTCCTGGGAGGCTGTGGTCCAGGGCCTGGCAGCTCAGGGGCGCCTGCGGACAAAGGGCTGGGCCAAGGGGCTGGCAGGTTTGTCCTGAGTGACTGAAGAGGGGCCCCACCAGGGCAGCTTGAGAGGGGCAGACTCTTGCTCCAGAGAAAGAGGAAGTTGGATACTTCGGGCTGCCTTGGAACGAAGGGCCAGCGCTAGATAGGACCTTCCTGTGGCAGGAGAGAGGGCCATGTCCTGCCAGGGGAGGTCCTGGAAGGCTTCCTGGAATCAGTGGCCTCTGTGTGGGGCCTTGGAGCTTGAGAGTATCTGGCAACAGGGAAAGGCACTGGGGGCTCCAAGAGAACTGTAGGGAGCCCCTCCCAGATGGGCCCCTAAGGCAGAGAGGATTCCATCAGAACTCGCATTTCCATTTGATTACTCTGAGAAGTAATGTGGAAGCTAAGCTCCACTGTATGTCGTATGCCAAGGCATCTGTTGAGCCTCTGCTGTGTGGGGGCCCGGCTCTGGGTGGCCCACCTCAGTGAGGGCTTGCTGCTAATGGCCAGATAGTTCTGCAAGGCCTGTGCTGAGGCCTGGAGGCTGAGTGGCCTGTCGGGCCCCAAGTCTGGGAGGTTGGGAGGTGGCAGGGGCGATCTCAGCCCTTAGGTCCGGCCCAGGAAGACTTGTTTCTTGCCTGGGCCAGTGTGCACAGATCTGTCCACCCACACGTCACTTCCCTTCCTGGCATCAGGAGCTCAGACTCTGAGGCGGGGGGAGAGGAGGCCAAGGGCACAGACGGGTAGGGGCAGGCAGGGAGAAGCAGCCGCGCCTATGGCAGGAGGGCAAGGATCGGGCAACGCTTTCCAGTGGAAAACCAGAGTGCATGTACTAGGGTTGCTATGTCATTTCCGTTCTCTCCAGGACTGTATTCCTAGGGGAGGTTTTATAAAGACCGAGCACATTCTCGCAGCCTCTCCTTAGGGTAATAAGCACTTCTGACTGAGCACTTACTGGGGTGGGGGCAAGGGTAGCCCTCACCTGCAGGGCCCAGCAACCCCCAGAGCCCAACTCAGGCGCAGCCCTTGCCCCTCCCCCACCCTCCTTGCTGACCATCCCCCTCCCCGCAGCCGGCCCGCTGGGGCTGGAGGCACGGGCCCATCAATGTGAACCATTATGCCAACAAGAAGAGCGCAGCCGAGAGCATGCTGGACATCGCGCTGCTGATGGCCAACGCGTCCCAGCTGAAGGCCGTCGTGGAACAGGGCCCCAGCTTCGCCTTCTACGTGCCCCTGGTGGTCCTCATCTCCATCTCCCTCGCGCTGCAGATTGGCGTGGGGGTGCTGCTCATCTTCCTCGGTAGGTCCCTGGGTGGGGCAGCCGGGCCACCTGCTCGCCTTGCTGGCATCTGCTCGCACCCCCGGGACAGGTGCCCACCACCTTGCACACTTGGCTCTCAAGGAGCTGCCGAGTCCCTGGCCCTCATCACCCAGACATGCAGTCCAGGAAGTGGTACCCCACCCCCCACGCCCTCCACTTTGGTTTTTGTTTCGTTTTGTTTTGTGTTTTGAAACAGTCACCCAGGCTGGAATGCAGCAGCACAGTCTCGGCTCACTGCAAACTCCATCTCCTGGGCTCAAGTGATCCTCCCACCTCAGCCCCCAAAGTAACTGGGATTACAGGCGCTCACCACCATGCCCGCCTAATTTTTGTATTTTTTGTAGAGATGAGGTTACGCCATGTTGCCCGGTCGAATTTTTGAGCTCAAGCGATCCAACACCCTCAGTCTCCCAAAATACTGGGATTACAGGTGTGAGTCACCTCGCTCGGCCTTGCTTTGTTTTTGAAACCGGGTCTTTCTCTGTCTTGATCATGGCTCACTGCAGTCTCAACCTCCCAGGCTCAAGTGAGCCTTCTGCCTCAGCCTCCCAGGTAGCCTGGACCACAGCTATGTGCCACCATGCCAGCTAAATTTTTTTGTTTTTGTTAGACACGGGGTCTTGCTATGCTGCCCAGGCTGGTCTCAAACTCCTGGGCTCATGTGATCCTTCTGTCTCAGCCTCCCAAAGTGCTGGGATTACAGGTATGAACCACCGTGCCTGGCCCCACCCTGCATTTTGAAAGAGCACAGAGTGGGGTCAGGGCCTGGCCTGTGGGCATTAGGGCAGGTGTTTCACTGGGTTCTTGTTGACTCATGCCATGAGATAGCCTCAGCCATGCCAGTCCTCACCTCCTGGGCCCAGGGTCCTCCTCGTGACTGCATGACCTTGGGCAAGTGGCTGAACCTCCCAGGCCTCACCTATAAAACAGGCATCATAATAGAACTACAGTTTGTGGCAGGAATCACTAGATTAAGGCCTGCAAAGGGCTCAGTGCATTTGCCCAAACCTGGCCTTTGGTTGACGTCCATAGCTTCAATTCCTATAAGGAAAGTGCGGGGGCTACAGAAGGTGGGGTTGTAGACTGAGGGGCTGCCCAAGCCAGGGGTGCTGTTGTCAGTGTTTCAGCAAAACGTGTATTTTTCTCTGGGCGACAAAACTCATCGTAAATGCGATTGAGGGCCCTGTAATGTCCCAGGACAGCTTGACCACTGGGGTGGGTCCCCTTCCACTGTCCCAGGCTGGGGTGCTGCATCTGGGCTGCCCTTGGCACCATCCACTCCTCTCTCGCCCACAGTCAAGTACGACCTTAACAACCCGGCCAAGCACGCCAAGCTGGACTTCCTCAACAACCTGGCCACGGGCCTGGTGTTCATCATCGTGGTAGTCAACATCTTCATCACGGCCTTCGGGGTCCAGAAGCCCTTGATGGACATGGCGCCCCAGCAGTAGGGCACCCAGGTGAGCCGGGAGATGGGGCGCGAGGCCTGCAGTCCTGGGGTTGCTCACTGTCGGAGGCTCTCGCAGTGTGGCGAGTCCCTGGCTGGGCAGCCTTGGATACCTTCCTACGCTATGGGCATCCTTGTCCACACCTACAAGGCCAATGCCTGGCCACTGTCTTGAGGCCAGCCTTGCCACTGGTGCTGGCCACCTGGGGTCCTGTGGTCACAAGGTTTAGATGTAATGTGTGTAAGAGCCACCATTTGAACATCCTGGAGAACTCACTTAAACATAAGATTTCTATGTATTCAGAACATCTGTCTGGAAAAAAAAAAAAGATTTCTGGGTCAGGTGCTGTGGCTTACACCTATAATCCCAGCACTTTGGGAGGCTGAGGCGGGCAGATCACTTGAGGTCAGGAGTTCGAGACCAGCCTTGCCAACAGGGTGAAACCCCATCTCTACTAAAAATACAAAAAGTAGCCGGGTGTGGTGGCACATCCCTGTAGTCCCAGCTACTCAAGAGGCTGAGGCAGGGGAATCGCTTGAACCCAGAAGGCAGAGGTTGCAGTGAGCTAAGATTGTACTCCTGCACTCCAGCCTGAGCGACAGTGAGATTCTTTCCAAAAAACACCCAAAACCCAGAGATTTCTGGCTTCTCTTGATAAGTCAGGGGCTCTGCACCCCTTATCAGCTCCACTTAGCAGGTGAAGCTTCCTCCCAGCCCTCATCTGAGAAAAAGTGGCCCTGGTATGACCGCCTGCCTGACCCCACTGTGCCAGTCTAACCAGGACGGTGGGATTCAGGATCTTGTCACATGAGCCCCTGTGACTCTTCAAGTCTGCCCCGTGCCGGACCTCACAGAGTCTGTTAGCTGCCTGCCCTAGGCTGGAGCCTGGTTGTGTGCGGGATGCAGACGGAGGCTGTCCCCACAGGACAAGGCTGTCCCCACAGGACGAGGTACCCAGTGTAGGAAGACTTCCCACACCACACACACCCTCTCCCTGTGTCCTTGCTCAGAGGGGGTGAGCGTCTGCCCAGTGACACAGCCTAGAAGCAGGATCCACAGGAAGGCCTAGGATGCAGCCATGGTCAGGGCCACATGGTGCACACACTACAGTCCATGCAGCCAGGCCGGGTCCACACACCACAGTCCCTGCAACCTCAGGCCTAGGGGTCACCCCTCCGGTTTGTAGCAGAGGTGGAGGTGAGTTGCCAAGGGAGGGGTGGGCACTCCTGGCAGGTGGCCATCTCTCCACCAGTGGTGGCCCACGGCAGAGTAGACAGGAGCAGTGTGCTTGGGACAGAGCACCTGTGTGTCAAGGATATATAAAAATTTCCCCAGGCCGGGTGCGGTGGCTCACACCTGGAATCCCAGCACTTTCGGAGACTGAGGAGAGCAGATCACTTGAGGTCAGGAGCTTGAGACCAGCCTGACCAACATGGAGAAAACCCATCTCTACTAAAAATACAAAATTAGCCGGGTGTGATGGCGACTGCCTGTCATCCCAGCTACTCTGGAGGATGAGGCAGGAGAATCGCTCGACCCTGGGAGGTGGAGGTTGCGGTGAGCCAAGATCGCGCCATTGTACTCCAGCCCGGGCAACAATGCAAAACTCTTGTCTCGGAAAAAAAAAAAAAAAAAAAAATTCCCCAAGAGGGCGTAGTGGAGGAAGAGGTGGGGTGCTGGGGCCAGCAGCTGGGTTGGGAACGCCCCGCATCCACCCGGCCTCGCCCCTCCCCACATAGGGGCCAGCTAGGAGTGGCTGCAGCTCGTGGTGACCGATGCTTCCCTACCACACCCATGGCCATTCCCCCAGTGGGGTCACACCAGCCCCAGTGTCCCGGCCATGGAGCCTGAAGTCACCTTTCTGAAAGGGCGCGGATGTGAGCGACCCCAGTGGGGTCCGAGTCACTGTTCAGATGCTGCCTCCAGTTTGTATTTGTCCCCTTCCAGAACACCTAGATGTCAGCTGTTCCCTGGCTTGGGGCATGTGGCCAGGCCATTTATTAACCACCTGCTGTGTGTGCTGAATGCAGTCCCTAACTCTCCCAAACATCAGTCATCTGCCTGCCGGGAAGAGGGTGCTGGGCCTGTGGGCCAGGGGGGGACCCAGCAGTGGACCTTAGGGCTGTCCTCAGAGGCTCGGAGGCCAAAGCTGCTGTGTGTCCTGCCTGGAGCAGCCAGAGAGGTCTCAGGCTTCGTGGGTGGCTATGGTTACAGCTGCCCAGCCCCAGCCCCCCATGGTGGGCCAGGCCTTTAAGTCCTGGCAGTAACCCGGCCATGCTATATTCATTCCATTCTCAGAGGGGAAACTGAGGCATGGAGTACTTTGACACCTCTCATGTCAGAATCAGTCTCTTCTCCTTCCTGAGTTCGGGTGTCCAAATGGCGCCGACACTTGGGGCTGGTCACAGCCTGCCTCAGAGCTTCTCTTCTCCCCGCTTCCAGGCCCAGACCCTCTCTTCTCCCTCCTTCCCAGGCCCAGACCCTCTCTTCTCCCTCCTTCCCAGGCCCAGACCCTCTCCTCTGTCTCCTTCCCAGGCTCCTCTCCCTCCTT
>NW_012105664.1:1003939-1008183 GCF_000951045.1 Mandrillus leucophaeus | reverse complement strand
CCTCTCCTCTCTCTCCTTCCAGGCTCAGAGCCTCTCCTCTCTCTCCTTTCCAGGACCCTGGATGCTGCCTGCCTTGCAACTCAGCTGCCCGACCCCAGGAGCTGCCGTACCTGTGAGGTGTCCACCTCCCTGCACGTGGCACTCCCCAGACTGCCAGAGCCCAGGCTGGCCTCATCTTCACCATGTCCCCGGACCAGCCCTTGCTCTGACTGCGACCAAGCGCCATGCAGGAGGCCACTCTTGTCTCTCGGCGGCTGTTCCCAGGAGGCAGCTCCCTCCTGGCACATGGGGCTGGCCACAATAGCCCAGAGGGTCAGAACTGGATAGCCACAGAGACCTGTGCCCAGAGAGGGGTCTCAACCCACCCAAGGACACACAGCAGGTCCGTGGATGGGCTGGAAGAGGGACCAGGGCCAGCCTCTGTCTTAGGACATTCCAGAAAGACAAGGAGATGTCTCTCCCTCTCGCGAAGCACCAGCGTCCCCACCTCGCGTGGGCCCTGTCCGGGTTGCCATGGTGACCCCAGCCTCTATCCACTTCCTAACCCAGGGACCCTGCACAGCCAGAACTGCCTTTGGCCCTACTAATGGTCACTGGCTCTGGTCTCAAGTGCCTGGGCTTGGTGGCCATCAAGAGGGAGCCAGCCAGGCCTGTGAGGGCCATAGACCCTGTATATACCCTGCACCAGCAGTGACCAGGCAGAGCCCAGCCCCCTCCACGGGGGTCCCAGCGCCCACTTTTCTAATCATGAATGACCAATAAAGCCCATGCTCTTTGTCAGGCTCCATGTGCCATCTCCCTGTTCCCAGGGCTGGACCGGCCTTGACCTCCCCGTCCGCTCTTCAGCTATCCTGCAGGGGCGTCAGGAGCACATGGTTCTGGCCAGGGCCGCCTTCTCCAGAATCTTGGCTTGGGGAGCTCTTTGGCTCCTGACATCTCCCGGGGTGAGGTTTGGAGGCACGGAGGTGGAAGTCTGAGGTCACTGGCATCAGCAGCCCCTGGTGACTTCTGACCCAGGCAGGGTCAGGTGTGGAGCAGCGGCGTGTTGCCCCTCACACGTTTCCAGCACTGTTTCCTGGCCGCCTGCTGACAGGCCTTGAGGTCCTGCCCCCACGTCTCTCTGCCAAGTTTGAAGTTGCTGCTTCCCCACAGTGGTGTCCAGTGATGCCTGTGGTCAGCGGGGACATTCTCTGGGCAGAGGGGAGCTGGGAGCCATGCCGGGACCAGGCCCTGCACTCTCAGGGCCCACCTGCCCCACAGGACCCCTCACCCAGTGGAAATCTGGCTCCCGGGCCACCAGTGTCTGGCGCTTCACTTTCTTCTCCTTGGTCCCCCGTCCTTCCCCAACCCCCCACTACCCATTCTGTTCTCCCCACCGGCCCTCCCAGCCCCAGCCCCTCATCTCCCGGGATGCGGAGCATCTGGTGGCCTGAGGTGGGAGTAGGGCCAGCCTGCCCCATCCTCCATCCCACACTGCCTCTGTGTCCCCGCTGTGGTACCTGAGCATCTCCTGCCAGCCTCTGCCCTTTCCTCCTCCAAGCAGCCTTCCAGGGGCACAGGGGAGGGGCGAGGCCTCCAGCACTGCCAAGGCCCCCACTTCCTTCCTCATCGTTTTTCTTCTGTCCCCATCTGGGCTGGGCCCCATGACTTGGGGTGACTCCAGCTCCCGGTTCCTCGGATGGATGAGCGGCCCCCACCCTGCAGTCCTGTGTCTGGGCTGACATCGGGTCTGCACAGCCCCATTGCTGAAGTGACGGAAAGCAGAAGCACTCCTGAGTGAAGGGGTCTAACCTGGGCTCTGCTTGAAAACACTCCCGGGGAAAACAGCAGCAACTACTGAGTAGGTGGACTGTGTGGATGCCGAGAAGCTGAGCTCGTGGCACTGCTCTCTCCGCTTTTGTGTTTGTCCCATAGAGGGTGTGAAAAGCAGTTGATACGGGAATGGGTTCTGAGACGTGCTGAGTGGAAAAGGAAGCTGCGAAGGTATATGGTGGGTGCGAAATGTGTCCTGAGAGGAGGCGATGTGGCGTTGGCCACAGGTTGCGTGGCCAGGGCTGACTGAGATGCATGCCGCCTAGCACTCGGTCCCTGCTTTGGCCGTGGCCTGCGGTGTGGGCTGGCTGGCGGTCCGGCAGGAGAGAAGGCCCCCTGTGTGCCTGGCCTTACACACAAGCAGCCAGCCGGATGTTGGCCAACACATGTCTTAGCTCCTCCTTTGGCCAGGAAAGGAAGTTCACCAGGACCAAGGGGGAGGGATGAACCCAGACGGCTGTGCTGGGCCCTGGGCCATCCCCAGTTGGATATGTGCACCCTGACCCCCTGCGGTCCCCATGCCAAGGTGGCCTCACCTACTCAGACACCCATGCTGGCTGCCCCCAACCTCCCCGCCCACCAACTCCCAGGCTCATTCACCAACCACTCCACCAGCTCTGACCCTGATTTCTGGGGTTCCCATCTCAGTCCTCAGCCTGCGCTGCTGCCCCCTGAAGAGCATCCTTCCAGGCCCCCATCGGCTGGCCGGGGCTTAGCTCTAAGGTTGCTCCGGAGGCCTTCCTGACCAGTCTGATGCCGCCCCTCCCTGATCACTGTCTTGGCCCCATTGCAGTTTATGCTTTGGTGCCTTGGGCTAGAGTCACTGTCCATGTTGCCAGAGACAGTGCAGCCAGGTGGACTCTCCTCCTGAAGCTGGTGTCTGAGTCCAGCCCAAGTCCAGGGCGGGCACTCCAAGAATGAGTGTTCTACCTGCTGGGTCTCCTAAGGGCCAAGGGGCTCTGCAGGAGCCGGGGGCAGGGCTTGGCACCCGCATCCCTGTCTGTGCTTCTCCTACTTAAGGATCCTTGGTCTGACCTGGCTCTCCTACCAGATGCCACCACCTACCTGCAGCTTGTGTCCTCAGCACTGTCCAGCATATAGTAGGTGCTCAGTAAATGTCTGGGGCAGAACCCACTCACCTGCCTGTCTGTGCTAGACCCTGTGCACCTGTCACAGCAGCCAAGGGACAGACAAAAAACAGGCCCAGGAGCTGCTGAGAGCCAAGCTAGCTTCTGGGAGGGTTTGATAGCCCCTATGGGATCCTAGGACCTGATGTATCCACTCCAGCCTGTCCTGCCCGTGGATTCAGCTCTGCTCTCATGGGGGACCTGGAAAGTCAACAAGATGTACCCACCAAGTTGGGTGGTGGGGGGGACAAGGAGGGACACGCAGGGAGGTCAGTAGGTGACCTGGGATGATGGCGAGGGGCCATGTGGAAGTCTGGGAAGAAGGTTTGAGGACAAGGAAGCCTGTGCACAAGTCCTGTGAGCTGGGCTGTTGCTGGGGAAGCAGTGACGTGTGGGAGCAGGTAGGGGCAGTCACATACAGCTGGAGATGACCAACGGGGCAGAGTGCGATGGGAGGGTCTCCTAACCTCTTTCCTATAACAGAGAGATTATTAGATAGATAGATGGTAGATACATGGATGGACGGATGGATGGATGGACGGACGGATGGATGGATGGATGATGGATGGATGATGGATGGATGGTCAGATAGATTAGATAGATAGATAATAGATAGATGATGGATAGATAGATTAGATAGATGATTAGAAAGAGATGATTGCTAGAAGCTGTTGTATTAATTTGATGGAAAAGATGAAAAGATTGACTGATGGATGATAGATGAGAATAGATGACATTGGATAGTTTGATAGATGATGGATAGACGATAGATACGTAGGCAGGCATAGATCTCAGTGGCTTGTTGCAAGGTGAAGAGGTACCACTGTGCCAGCCTGAAGCCCAGCCTCGGCCGCTCACTCTCTTATAGGGATCCCTCGCTCGGGTCTCTTCATGGCTTGGGTGCCTGTGCATGTCCTTGACACTGCTTATTCCTGCCCACCTAAAAGCACTGGAAGTGTCTTCTAAGTCTTGTTGGATCTACAGGCTCCCTCTCCCAGGGCAGTGCTTCCTGTCTGGTTCACCGTTGAAGGACCTGGTCCATTCATTCCACATGCGCAGAGGAAGGACAAGGGCAGCTCATGCCAGATGTGTGGGGAGGCAACTGGGCCTCCATGCAAGGTGCTGGGCCCAGGCCTGGTAGGGCCAGGCAGGGAGGAGCACCTGATCCGTGTGTACTGAGGAGCTGGCCATTGTGACAGAACCCACGTCACACCCTATGTCCAGCCCTCCCCTCCATTTCCTAGGGACCTCCACTTCCACCTGTGTTCAATCAGAGTGGAGTGCCTGGTTCTTCACTGCATTATT
>NW_012105664.1:1001888-1002854 GCF_000951045.1 Mandrillus leucophaeus | reverse complement strand
AAAAAAAAAAAAAAATTAGGGGTCTGAATGCTTTCCTATTTTTCTTCTCTTTCTCTCAAATACTTTACTTTAGAGGAAACACTAACTCCAGGTGCTGCTGCCCTGCTGTGACCTCAGGAAGCTGCCCCACCAGCTGCAGCCTCTTTGGCCCCCAGCCCAGCACGTCCTTGTCCTTCCAGCCAGCGGACAGCCGGGCTCTCCCACCAGCTGTCTGTAGGCCAGTTTTAGGCCAGCGTAGCCCACTCCCTCCACACCTGTGGCTGCAGCCTGGTCTGTGGAGAACCACCCCCGCTCCCTCGCCCCTCTGCAAGGCAGTGCTAGGTCCCCTCCCCAGATCTGATCACCGTTTGGGGTCCCACCGCAACCCATCCAGCACTTACCCAGCCAGGCTGCGGGAGGGTGGGTGTTCCTCACCTGCCATGCTCATGCTAACCCTACAGCTGGGGGAACCAAGGCTCTGAGCTGTGACATGACCCCAGCAGGCCGTGGTGACAACAGCATGCCCCTCGTACTCCATCTCCCGAGTGCCCCTCAGGTGCAGGGGACAGTAGGGCGCACAAGAGGCTGGACCCCTTCCCAGATTCTGAACCTGTCTGTGTGAGGGGGGTGTCCAGGGCTCACCCAAGGAAGGCCAGGACCCTGTGGCTGCTGAGGCCCGGGTTGGTGCAGAGGTGTGAGAGGCACTGAGTGGGCAGGACCCCTGTGAGCCCTCTGCGGAGGAGCCGCTGGCCCCGGTCACAAGGCACTGAGCCGGCAGAACTGGCGGCAACAGCACAAGAAAGCCGCATCAGCACCCCTAAAACCCAGTCTGTGTGTGTAGTCAGCAGGGTCATTTCTCCCAGACCGGTACCGCGGATTGTGCAAGACCCAGCTATACTTCCGGGCTCTAAGCTCAAGTGCTGACCTGTGACAAATATACTCCTGGGTTCCATCCTAGGCGCCCCCCAACACCCTTCCCTCACCCCT
>NW_012105664.1:983655-1001058 GCF_000951045.1 Mandrillus leucophaeus | reverse complement strand
CCCCTCCCTTATCTCCTTCCTCACCTACCTCACACACCCCCTCATTCCCCTTCCTTCATCTCCCTCCCTCATCCACAGCCCATCCCTCACACCCCTTTCCTCATACCCCCCCCTTCCTTCACTCACTCTCACAACCTGCATTTCGCCTCTAGCTCTCCTACAACCCCTCCCTCACACCAGTGCTTTGGTAATGGGAGTTCCCTCGACCCCAGCATCTCCTACCAGCTCCTGCACAGTTCTGAATGTGAGAACAACATCCCATGTCCAGGTGGGGTAGCTCGGAGGAAACTGCTCTTCTTACTAGGGTATCATGAGGGCTTCCTGGAGGAGGTGGCATTCCTGAAGGATGAGTTGATGGGCGGGGCTGGTAAGGAGTCCCAAGCTGAGGGAGCAGCATGGTTTTTGCCTGAACACCCGCAGCACAGGTGTGGAAGCACAGGACACGGCCATCTGTGGATGCAGTGTGGAAGCAGGGGCTCAGGACAGCCAGGAGGGCCTCACTGCCCAAGGCTGCCTTCCCCTCCCTGGGGACCTAGGTCACTGCTGGTCACAGGAACTGGTTGGCCCGGTGGTTGGCAGGGCTGGGCCTGATGGGTGGCTGAGGCCCAGACACGGGTGCCTATCATTCTCCCTCCTCCAGGCTCCAGCCTCAAAGGGTGGGGCAGCCACCAGGTGGGAGGCGGCAGATGCAAGAGTGGGCCTGGTTGGTGGTCAGGGACGTCACAGACTCAGACCCAGGCTTGAGTCCAGTTGGTCAGGGATGGAGCTGGGGGTAGCTGGGCGCTGGGAGGGCAGTCCAAGGACAGTGGGGCTCAGGACCTGGCTGATGTGGGCCTCGGGGCAGGGCGGTGAGTACACACAGATGGACAGGGAAGGCAGCAGTCCTGGGGCCAGGCAGCCCCTCGCTGAGGAATGACACCTGCCCACGGGGCCTGGGGAGTCAGGGCCTCAGGTGGTGTCAGGCAGCCCTGAGGTGTGTGTGTCCTCCACGGCCTCTGGCCAGGCCACCTAGGACTTGCCCAGGCCACACACCGGCCTGTGCCCTGCCTGCCTCGGAGGTTTCCTGCCTTCAGCTGACGCCGTAATAGAATGTTAATGTCCCTGGAGACCCCTCCTTAGCTCTCCAGGGACAAGTCACACCTGTCTACACCCTTCACCTAGACACCTGTCACCTTCACTAAGTATGTGTCTCCTTTACCCAGGCATGACGGGCACCTGGAGCAAGGTGGTCAATTCCTAAAAGGATTTCCGAGGCAGGGGGGCTGTGACAGAACCCACGCGCAAGGAGGAGTCCCGAGGGAGGGATCCCATTTCACAGGTGGGCGAACGGGCTGAGACTGCAGCACAGGCCCTGGCCCCGCGGCTCAGGGTGGAGGAGGGAGAGGGCAGCTAGGACTGTCCCCCCGCCACCCCACTCAGTGGGCGCGTGGCAGCCTGGCAGGTGGGAGGGCTCTGAGGCTCTGGCTTTCCTTGCCCCTGGCCCTCAGATCCCTGAAGGGGCAGGCACTGTGATGACCAAGCAGCAGCGCCGCCCAGTAACGGGACATCATGTCCTGGAGCTCCACACTCCGCTGTCAGCCTGGTTCCCACTGTAACATGCGCAGCGACCCTGCGACTGACTGAGCATGGTCCCTCCAGGAGCTGCACTCATAGCCTTGCCCTGCCGGTGGCACCACCCCAGAGCTAGGGGCTCCCAGTACCTTCTGGGGCAAAGCCTGGGTGCCTCCAGAAACCCCCTGGAAAATGCAAACTCATGATGATTCTGCGGGTTGACAAATATTCTTGTTTCCCCACTAAAAGGCTTGGGGGAGGAGCTGACAAGGGGAGGGAAGCAGGTCTCCGGCCCAGGCTCAGCAGCCAGAGAGAGAGAGAGAGAGAGGGAGAGAGAGAGAGAGAGAGAGAGAGAGAGTGTGTGTGTGTGTGTGTGTGTGTGTGTGACAGAGAGAGGCACACAAGGTGGGAGGAGGGGGCAGTGTGGGGGACATCTGAGGTGGGGAGGCAGTGCCCGGGGGCTTAGCCGAGGCAGGTGAGCCCATGTTGGGGGCGTCCTGTCTGGGGGTCTGTGCCAGCAGCTGGATGTGGAGATGCCGGGAACACCAGGGCCAGTCCCAGCTGAAGCAGCCATAGCTACCGTCATCTCTGAAGCCCTCCTGAGACTGAGGAACGAGACAGGCTGAGGGAACTTGAACATTTAATATGGTCAGCACCTTGTAAGATGAAGGTGTTTTTTGTTTTTTTTTGTTTTGTTTTTTTTTTTTTTGAGACAGAGTCTCGCTCTGTCGCCCAGGCTGGAGTGCAGTGGCCCGATCTCGGCTCACTGCAAGCTCCGCCTCCCAGGTTCACGCCATTCTCCTGCCTCAGCCTCCCGAGTAGCTGGGACTACAGGCACCCACCACCTCGCCCGGCTAGTTTTTTGTATTTTCAGTACAGACGGGGTTTCACCGTGTTAGCCAGGATGGTCTCGGTCTCCTGACCTCGTGATCCACCCGCCTTGGCCTCCCAAAGTGCTGGGATTACAGGCGTGAGCCACCGTGCCCGGCCGGAGGTGTGTTTTTTACACAAATTATAAATAATGAAAAATAAGCATTTAGAAAAAGAAGCAGCAGTCCCCTTGGCGGGTCGGCTGGAGGACTCTTTGGTTGAGTGGCGGGTGAGGCCCTGGGTCCAGGGTCTGTCAGAGCCCCCCTAGGTCATCTGCCAGGAAGGCCAGCAGGTAGCGGCTGACATGTCTGTCGATGATGACAGGCGAGAAGCCGAGGACGCGCCGGGTCCCTGGCAGGCCCTTGGGGTCTAGAAGACAAAAGGGGAGGCAAAAGCTCACGAACCAGTCCCAGAGGTGAATTCTGTGTTTCCATCCCTCCCATGGGGGTGGGTGCGAGCGGGCACTGGGGCAGGGTGCTCCCTCCCGGTCATGGTCTTGGCTTGAGTTGAAAAGACAAGAATTAGGGCAGATTCCAGAGCCCCCAGCTCCCACCCAAGTGACCCAGGGGCCTTGAGTCCTGCCATGTGTGCCTGTGTCCTCGCGCTCAGTAGGCCTCCCAGCACGACAAACTCAGGCATCACAGAAAAGGGAGACGGGGCAGGCCAGGCTGGGCGCCAGTAGACGGGCCCTGGGAGGCTCCTATGCATCAGGCCTGTGGCTGGTGGAGAGACCCAAGGCCCTGGGGCACGTGACCTGCTCAAGGGCCCCACATGGCTCAAGGTCACAGGTGTGGCAGGGCTTTGTAACACCCAGAGTCCTGGCTGCACCCCTCCTCCTGCTAGGGGTCATCATTTTCTGGTTCCCAAGGGTGGCAGGAGCCAGTGGACGCTGGGAGCCTCCTCACATCCCATTTCTCATGAGCCCTGCAAGGTGACACCATCCCACTGCTCAAGTGTGGACACTGAGGTGTGGAGAGGCCAAGGGGTCCTAAATTGGGCAGGGTCTGGGGCCCTGGCTTGGTGGCAGAGGGGAAGCAGGCCCAGCCCTGTGAGGGTCCACCTGCACCCACCTGGTGGATAGCAGTACAGGAGCAGGGCCAGTCCCACAGCAAGGCCCAGACCAGCCAGGAAGCTCATGGGTCCTGGGGAGAAACCAGCATGAACAGGGCTCCCCTGGGCCTCAGAGGGGTGGGGTCCTGAGGCTCGGGGGCTGCGCAGGGGAGGGGGTGCCAGGCTGAGGTGCTGCCTGAAGAGCCCCCAAGCGAGCACCTTAGGGGGTCTGTCACCAACAGAAGGCCAGGAATGGAGCCACACTTGGGGTGGAGAAGCCCCTGAGGCGGAGATGGAGCCCTGGGGAGGGTAAAGAGAGAGGGAAAGAGAGGGAGAGAGAGGGAGGGCAGCAGGGAGGTGTTACCCCTGTCACTCAGCTCGCCGCTCTGGCTGCCCGAGTCTAGCTGTGTGCAATCTGAGTTCTCTAGAAACAAAACCACAGAGCATGGTTAGTCAATGGGCAGGGCCGGAGAGCAAGGTCGTCACCCCGTAGGAAGCCCAAGGCCACTGCTGCCTCCTGGGGCCGCCAGGCCAGACCAGGCCGTGGTACCCGAGACCAACCCTCCTCAGGGAACTATGCACAGTCTGGGTCTTCTCCGGTGGTCCAGCTGCTGTGACTTCAAGTGCCACAGGCATGGGGAAGGTCATTGTACCCTGGTGGCCACAGGCACCAAACGCAGCATGAACATTGCTGTGGACAGCGTGGCTGCTGTCGGCCTGGTGGCTGCCTCCCTGGGTGCAGCTGGGCCAGAAGCTTTCTGCCCAGGCCTCCCCCGGAGGTTATCCAGCCTGAGACCTGCTGGACGGGCCTAAAGGCACGCGGGAGCCACAGAAGGTGCTCCACCTCCAGTGGGGCCGAGGCTTGGCCCTGCCTGGTTTTGTAAGCCCCCTGTGGCATATTCGTGGCTCGGGAGGGAGAGTCAGTCCCTCCTGCAGGGCTGGGCCTCCCCTCGAGCTCTCCCTGCCCACCATCTGCACTGTGTCCTGTGAGGCCTGGGGAGGCCTCCGGGGGCTCAGAGACCCCCAGCCCAGTAGCCTGGAGTGAGCCACCCAGTCCCTCTGGTCTCTGTCCTGTTGCTTGAGGGCCAAGGGGCAGTAGCCCCTCCTCCTAGGGCCCTGACCACAGAGGCGTCAGATCAGAGTTGCCATCTTCACCTTGAGGCGCCCTGAACGTCCCGGCAGCTCTGTGGGCCCAGGCTACTGGCATCCACATGACTCCCGGGGCCTGAGCGCACACTGCCTGAGGACAGGAGCCTCGGAGCTGAAATGCATGTGCTTCGGACCAGCCATCCGGGCCTGACCACGCCCTGTGGAAACCCCCACACGTGTGCAGATCACGGCAATGAAAGGGTTCATCATGGGGTTGGGTAATTCCAGCGGGGACCGCCTAGGAGCGCTACGCAGCTGTGGGAACAAGGCTGCTGTCCACACAGACAGGAAGGGATCCCCCTGGAATGAGGCTAGAAGAGGAAGGGCAAGAGAGGACGCACACGATGCCCCCTTCTGTGTGAAAACTGCCATGACAGAGAGAGATGGAGAAAGTGGGAGACAGAGACCAACATCTGCACTGCCTGTGCCTGCCACACTCTCGCCTCGGGGCTGAGGGTGGCCTCTGGGGAAGGGCTGAGGCGAGAGGGGATGCCAGGCCTGGGCTGCAGCAGACTTGGGAGGTCACGGAGAACATCCATGGCATCAGCAGCAGGCTGGGGTGCCCTCCCTGGGCCGGCACCAAGCATGCATGGTTGGGGACGTGGAACTTACGCAGAGCGTGGCGGCTGGGCAGGCAGCTGTGCAGGGGCTGGGCATGGATATACAGGGCTCGGTAGAACTCCTGGCAGTCCCGCTCGCCGCTCCGCTGCAGGTGGCTCAGGAGGTCACAGAGCCGCACACGCAAGGACGCCTTGGGGTTCCGGAACTGAGGGTATAAGGGGGTGCCAGGGAAGATCAGGCCAGGGGGGCTGGCTGTGGGTCAGGGCAGGGCACCAAGGTCAGGCCCCCAGCCTCAGCTTCCCCATTGAGTGTCAGGACACCTGCTGGATGGCAGCTCCTGTGACATCCTGCCCCTTACCCACACCACATAGTGCCTGGCATTGCCTCTGTCACAGGCATCACTGCTACTCCTCATACTCCCTGTGGGGTGGGAGGTTGGGAAACAGGCCGGGAGCGGTCACAAAGAAATCACAGGGCTGGCCGGGCACAGTGGCTCACGCCTGTAATCCCAGCACTTTGGGAGGCCAAGGCAGGCGGATCACGAGGTTAGGAGATCGAGACCATCCTGGCTAACACGGTGAAACCCTGTCTCTACTAAAAAATACAAAAAAATTAGCCAGGTGTGGTGGCGGCGCCTGTAGTCCCGGCTACTCGGGAGGCTGAGGCAGGAGAATGGCGTGAACCTGGGAGGCGGAGCTTGCAGTGAGCTGACATCGCGCCACTGCACTCCAGCCTGGCCAACAGAGCAAGACTCTGTCTCAAAAGAAAAAAAAAAAAAAAAAGAAGAAAGCACAGGGCTGGTGACATCATTCCAAGTGTTAGGACATAGTGTGGCTTCCTGTGTGACCTCAGCCAGCTACTCCACCCCTCTGAGACTTGGTTTCTTCATTTGTAAAAAGGGGATAATGAACCCTCATGGTAGGCTATGACAGGGAATTAATGAAGTGAGGTATAAGTGCTAACTTCTGTTATTTTGCAGTCTACAGGAATGTGATTCAAGTTTTTAAAAAATAAGTTGAAGCTGAGCGCGATGGCTCATGCCTGTAATCCCAGCACTTTGGGAGGCCGAGGCAGGCAGATCAGGAGCTCGAGGTCAGGAGTTTGACACCAGCCTGGCCAACATGGCGAAACCCCATCTCTACTAAGAGTACACAAAATTAGCCAGGCATGGTGGTGCATGTTTAATCCCAGCCACTTGGGAGGCTGAGGCCAGAGGATCACTGGAAACTGGGAGGCAGAGGTTGCACTGAGCCGAGATCACGCCACTGCACTCCAGCCTGGGTGACAGACTCCATCTCAAAAAAAAAGAAAAGAGTGACAAAAGTATTGGCTCTTTTGATGTGTCTGACAGAGAAATGTGTGGTTCTCAAGGTCAGTGGACAGGCCACTGGGCCTTGACCGCCAGGACCTGGAGTCTGTGGCCCAGTGCTGCCACCTGGTGGCAGCATACCATTCTACATGGCCACAGTAAAACCATGGCAGTATGGAAATGACAGCCAGATGGGTGGCAGAAGCTATGGTGTCTGTGAGGAAGGAATATGTGGTTTTTCTTGTATAAACATCCGAAACTTTCTAAACTTTCTAAAAGTGAACATGCATTAGACTTCAATTACAATAATAAGAGATGGATTTGAGCTCCTAACTTTTAAAATTACTGTATCACCTTCACAATGGAAGAAGCACCTGAGCCAGTAGCAGGGCCCGTGTTGACTTGTGTTCTGTTGTGGGCCAACCTCATTGTGCCAGGAGATGCCCCAACCCTAAGGATAGCCCTGCATCATGACCCCCTGCCAAGTGAGGAAATGACAGCTCCAAGAGAAGGGACTCAATTGGGGTCACCCAGAGGGGAAGGAGGCTGGCAGGACCTGTACCCTGAAGGCCTAGGGGTCTCTGGCACTCACTGCCCATCCCTCTGGTCTTGGTGATGGCTGTCAAGGAACAGGTGGCTCAGTGCGGGCGCCAGAGCCACAGATGTGGGCGGGGTCGGCAGGGTGTGGCTAACTCTCTCATCCAATGTCCCCTCAGGGCCACCTGGCACTGGGGTGATGGGGCAGGACAGACTTCCCAAGACAGAGCCCAGGAATTGCATCTTAAATGCCATCTCCAGCAGAGCCACCCTGCTGTTTCCAGCTCTGCAGCTCTGAGAGGCCAGGGCCATGTGACAGAGCAACAGCCACCGGCCCTGGGCACTTTCCCAAACAATAGGATGAACTCAGGACATGGCCTGGCACTCCTGAGATGAGCGGCCCCGGGCAAGCGGCTGCCTCTTGGGCCTTGGGATCACCTCTGTGAGATGGGGTGATGGGCGCGGTGCCCACAGGGCTGCAGGGCCATCTGGTGATAAGGGCTCTCGGGCAGGCGTTTACCCAGCTCAGCTCAGTCAGTCCACACCACACCTGCCAGGCAGGGCTCTCAGCGTCTGCTCCACACATGGGGAAGCTGGGGTTCCGAGGGGACCAGCCCGCTCAGCACTGCTGAGAGGGGCAGACTGTGGCACGGCCATGGGGTGGGTCAGCATCTGCCTTCCTAGAAGCTCGGTTGCCTACCTGTGACATGCTGGGCTTTCCAGCCGCGTACAGTAACATAGAAATTAGAGAAAAGGAAGCAATTGTTTGCCCACTTTGAACCTTCAGAAGATGCAGAATGCAAAGCACTGTGGCACTGGGGTGGGCCAGGACTATCTGTTCCCCATCCCACTTCAGCTCTCCCTCTGCCTCCACCCTCCTCACCCCTCCCTCTCGCCCTCTTTCTCGCCTCCCTCCAAGTCTTATACTGTCATGTGCTTCATGTATTGTCACGTTATCTCCTATAATCTCCCAGCAACTCGGGGACAGCATGCCCAATGACATAGGAAGAAACTGAGGCACAGAGAGCTGACGTTCTGGGCTTGTTTGGTCCAAAGGGCCCCAAAGGGTCAGTTTGTAGCTCAGGCAGCCTTAGTAGCCAGGTCCAGATATGTCACCTCTGAATCCTGACATACCTAGTGTGTCATTCCCGTGAGAGAATGACCCAGGGCTGGTCACCAGCTTCTCCCAGCCCAGAAGGGAAGGGAAACTGAGCAGTATCTCGGGCACCCCCCTCACCTCCTCAGCACCTTTTCCGCCTCCTTGTTGGTAAGGATCTGTGGGTAGTAGCGGTTCAGCTGGAGGATGATCTTGTCCACCTGCTGCTCACTCAAGCGCCCGTGGCCTGTCAGGAAAGGCGTGTCCTGCACCAGGCGGTCACAATACGTCTGATCTAAAACAGACAGCACAGGGGCATGAGCTAGCACAGCCCAAGGGGACCAGAGACGACAGCCTTGTACTGACACCACAGGAGGGCATCACCCCCGAAGTGGCTGCCCACCAGGAGGGTGCACCCGCAGAATCACAGCCATCCCAGCCCGTGTGGTGTGCATTGCACAGCTGAGAGCTGCCCCTGGCCTGCCAACCTGCCTGCTGCCAACCTGCCCCACCAGAAGATGGAAGTGAAGGGTTGTGCTGGAAACCCACTTTCACAGAGCTCGCCACAGAAATCAAACTCAGAGGGGCTAAGAATCTACTTTTCATGGGCCACCTGCAGGGCCATCAGGAAATAGCTGGGGCCTAGGGTGGCACAGGTGGCTCAGAATGCCCAGGGCCAGGCATGGTGGCTCAGACCAGGTGCGATGGCTCACCCCTGTAACACCAACATTTTGGGAGGCCAAGGTGGGCAGATCACTTGAGCTCAGGAGTTCCGAGATCAAGAATGCTCAGACGTGGGCTCTGCAGATCTTCACACTGGCACAGATACAGGGACACAGGGCTCAGGGTGGCCCGTGCTGGGATCACGATGGGACACAGTGTGTCTGAAAGGCCTTAAGAAGCTTCTACCAACAGTAAACCAGTGAGTTCTCCCAGAGGGCTAGAAATGCTTTTCATTTGTCTTTCTTTTTTTTTCCAGAATCACCATTAAAATATCATTGTACCACTTTTCCATTAAGAATGTTTCTTAGAATGACAGATCTTTAAGGCTGAGCAGTGGAGTGACGACAGGAGGGCATGGAGAGGATGGTACACAGGATCCCCACAGGGACTGAACATGTGCATCACCTTACATACTTGTGGCAGCTTGTCCTGTTTCCCCATGTACACAAAGAAAATATTTATAGAACATAACACAGAGGAAAATGAGAAGGGAATCTAAATGTGTTGCTATAAAAAGTGAACAAAACACAAAAGAAGGCAGTAATAGAATAAATAAGGGTCAAAAAAGCTACAAGACATACAGGAAACACATAGCAAAATGGCAGTAGTAACACATTCCTTATCAGCAATTAATTCAAATGTAAATAGGTTAAACTTTCCTTTTTTTTTTTTTGAGATAGAGTCTTGCTCTGTTGCCCAGGCTGGAGTGCTGTGGCCCAATCTCGGCTCACTGCAACCTCTGCCTCCTGGGTTCAAGCAATTCTCCCTGGGATTACAGGTGTACGCACCATGCCCATCTGGTTTTTGTATTTTTTTAGTAGAGACAGGGTTTCACCATGTTGGCCAGGCTGGTGTCAAACTCCTGACCTCAGGTGATCTGCCTGCCTTGGCCTCCCAAAGTGCTGGGATTATAGGCATGAGCTACCGCACCCAGCCAAATTTTCCTACCAAAAGGCATAGATTGGCAGAATGGATTTTTAAACTATGAGACAACTAAGTGCTGTCTACAAAAGACTCACTTCAGATCTAAAGACACAAAGAAGTTGAAAATGAAAGGACCTAAAAAAATTCCCATACAAATAGTAACCAAAAGAGAGATGAGGTAACTATACTAACATCAGGCAAAATAGACTGTAAGTCAAAAACTATTACAAGAGATTAAAAAGTATATTATGTATTAATAAAAGGATAAATTCATCAAGAATATGCAACAGTTATAAACATATATGCACCAAATATCAGAGCTTCAAAATGTATGAAGCAAACACTGGCAGAGTTGAAGGGAGAAATAGATACCTCTATAATAATATTTGGAGACTTCAAAACACCACTTTCAGTAAGAGACAGAACCACCAGACAGAAGATAAATGAGGAAATAGAGGACTTCAACAACACCATAAGCCAATTATACCTGGTAGACATACACAGAACACTCCATCCAACAATATAGATATTTTTCTCACGTGCACATGAAACATTCCCCAAGATAGGCCGCAAAACAAGTTTGTGGCTACAAAAACCAGTTTTAATATATTTTAAAAGGTTGAAATCATATAAAATATATTTTCTGACTACCCACAATGAAGCTAGAAATCAATAATAGAAAACTAAAAAATTCACAAATATGTGAAAATTGAATAGCCAATGGGGTGCCAGTCATAGTGGCTCACACCTGTAATCCCAGCACTTTGGGAAGCTGAGGCAGGCAGATCACTTGAGGCCAGGAGTTTGGGACCAGCCTGGCCAACATGGCAAAACCCTATCTCTACTAAAAATACAAAACTTAGCCAGGCATGGTGGTGCACGCTTGTAATCCCAGCTACCTGGGAGGCTGAGGCACAAGAATTCCTTGAACCTGGGAGGTGGAGGTTGTAGTGAGCTGAATTCGTGCCACTGCACTCCAGCCTGGGTGACAGAGCGAGACTCTGTCTCAAACAAACAAACAAACAAACAAACAAAGAAAACCAATGGGTCAAAAGAGAAATCATGAGGGAAATTAGGAAGTAACATGAGAAAAGCGGAAACACACACCTACACACACACATCCACACACACACACACACACACCCTACACTACGCCAAAACCTAAGGGATGCAGCAAAAGCAGTGCTGAGAGGGAAAATTATAGTTGCAAATGCATATATTTAAAAAAAAATCTTAAATCAGTAACCTAACATCACACTTTAAGGAGTGAGAAAAGGAAAAACTAAAGACCAGAGAGCTTGAAGAGCAAACTAAACCCAAAGCTCACAGAAGGAGGGAAATAATCAAGATTAGAGTGAAGACAAATGAAATAGAGAATCGAAAAACAGTGGAGAAAAATCAAGAAAACCAAAGTCGATTCTTTGATGATATCAATAAAAATGACAAAACTAGCTAGACTGACAAAGAAAAATAAGAGAAGACTCAAATTACTAGTATCAGGAATAAAAGTGAGGACATTACCATGAACTTTACAGAAATAAAAAGGAATGTAAGAGAATACTATGAACATTTGTATACCAACAAATTAGATAACCTAAATGAAATGAAAATATTCCTAAAAACACAATCCACCAAAACTAAACCATGAAGAAATAGAAAATCTAACCAATAACTAGTAAGATTAAATCAATAATGAAAAATATCTCAAGAAAGAAAAGCTCAGGACCAGATAGCTTTGCTGGTTAATTCTACCATAAATGTAAAGAACTAATACCAATCCTTCTCAAACTTACAAAAAAAAACTGAAGAGGAGGGAACACTTCATAACTAATTCTGTGAGGTCAGCTTTACCCTGATACCAAAATCAGACAAAGTCGCTTCAAGAAAAGAAAACCACTCTGGGAGAGAGAGGCAGGAGAGTCACTTGATGCCAGGAATTAAAGACCACACTTGGGCAATACAGCAAGACCTTGTCTCTATGAAAAAAAAGAAAATGGAAAAGACTACAGACCAATACTCCTTAGGAATATTGATGGAAAAAATCAACAAAATCCAGCAAATCAAATTCAGCAGCATGTTAAAAGAAGTATACATTGATTTGTTCCTGGAATACAAGGATGGTTCGACATGTAAAAATCAAAAATCAATCAATGAAATATACCACATTAATAGAATGAAGGAAAAAATACATGGCCATTTCAGTTGTTTTAGAAAAAGCATTTGATAAATGTCAACATCCTTTCTTGATATAAATATTTAATTAATTAGGTCTAGAAGATGGTATGGTTTGAATGTGTCAACAAGCATGTATTGGAAACTTAATCCCCAAAGTAACAGCACTGAGAGATAGAACCTAATGGGAGGTGTACAGGTCATGAGGGCTCTACCGTCATGAATGGATTAATGCCAATTACAAAAGGGCTTGAAGTTTCGGGTTTGTTTTCTTCCTCTTAATCCCTCTCATTCTCTCTAGCCCTTCTGCCTTCCACCATGGGATAACACAGCAAGAAGACCCTCACCAGATGCTGGCTCCCTGATCTTGGACTTCCAAACCTCTAGAAGCATGAGCCTATACATTTCTGCTCATTATAAATTCCCTAGTTTCAAGTCTTCTGTTATAGCAGCACAAAATGGACTAAGACAGAAGGAAACTTCATCAACATGATAAAGGCCATAGAGTTGGCACTCTGTCTCTGCAGGTTCCATATCCAGGGATTAAATCAACAGCAGATATAAAATATTTTTTTTTTTTTAGGCGGAGTCTCGTTCTGTCGCCCAGGCTGGAGTGCAGTGGCGCGATCTCGGCTCACTGCAAGCTCCGCCTCCCGGGTTCCCGCCATTCTCCTGC
The DNA here is from genome assembly GCF_000951045.1 of Mandrillus leucophaeus. Taxonomy (NCBI): domain Eukaryota; kingdom Metazoa; phylum Chordata; class Mammalia; order Primates; family Cercopithecidae; genus Mandrillus; species Mandrillus leucophaeus. The sequence continues at coordinate 988,440 of NW_012105664.1, read as the reverse complement.
CTCAGCCTCCCAAGTAGCTGGGACTACAGGCGCTGCCACCACGCCCGGCTAATTTTTTTGTATTTTTAGTAGAGACAGGGTTTCATTCTGTTAGCCAGGATGGTCTCGATCTCCTGACCTCGTGATCCGCCCGTCTCGGCCTCCCAAAGTGCTGGGATTACAGGCTTGAGCCACCGCGCCCGGCCCAGATATAAAATATTTGGGGAAAAGCAATACAAAATAAGACTACAGCCAAAAAATACAAGTTTTAAAAATACAGTACAACGATTTACATAGCATTTACATTGTGTTAGGTATTATAAGTAACCTAGAGATAATTTAAAATATATGGAAGGATGTGTGTAGGTGCAAATATTACAGCACTTTATATAAGGGATTTGAACATCCTCAGATGATTTTGAGGGGATTCCTGGAATCATCCCACCTCATATATTGAAGGACATTTTTATATGAAAAGCCCACAGCTAACATCATACCTTAATGGTGAAAGACTGAAAGCTTTTTCTTTAAGATCAGGAACAAGATAAAGATGTCTGCTCTTACCACTTATATTCAACATAGTACTGGAAGTTCCAACCAGAGCAATTAGGCAAGAAAAGGAAAAGGGAATAAAAGGCATCCAAATTGTAAAGGAAAAAGTAAAATTTTCTCTGTTCACAGATGACATGATTTTTATACATAGAAAATCCTAAAATCTTTTTCTTTGAAGTTAGAGCTAATTAAAAGCATGCAGCAAGGTTGCAAGATATAAAATCAACACACAAAAATATTTCATCTCTACATACTAACAATGAACAATCCAAAAATTAAGAAAATGACTCAATTTATAATAGCATTGAAAAGAATAAAATACTTAGAAAGAAATTTAATCAAGAAGGCAAAAATCTTGTACACTGAAAGCCACAAAACATTGCTGCAAGCACTACCCAAAGCAATCTACAGATTCAATGCAATCCCTATCAAAATCTCAAGTGTTTTTTGCAGAAACAGAAAAACCCATCCTAAAATTCGTATAGAATTTCAAAACAAAATACCTGTATAGCCAACAAGAAAAAAAAATCTTAAAAAACAAACAAACAAAAAACAGGGTTGGAGGACTCATATTTCCTGCTTTCCAAACTTACTGTAAAAAGATACAATAATGAAAACAATGTGGTACTATCATAAAGACAGATATATGGGTCACTGGCATAGAATAAGAGAGTCTGGAATTAAACCCTATTTTTAATTAAAAGAGTGGAAAAAAAGAGTGAAAAAATAGTTCACATAAATGGGAGAAATATTTGCAAAGCATGTAGCTCATAAGGGATTAGCATCCATACTCTATAAAGAACTCCTACAACTGAACAGCAAAAGACACAAAGAACCCAATTCAAAAATAAGCAAAGAACTTGAATAGACACTTCTCTAAAGGAAATATACAACTAGCCATCAAACACACAAAAAAATGCTTATCAGGCCAGGCGCGGTGGCTCCCGCCTGTAATCCCAGCACTTTGGGAGGCTGAGGCGGGCAGATCACCTGAAATCACCTAAGGTCAGGAGTTTGAGACTGACCTGGTCAACATGGAGAAACCCTGTCTCTACTAAAAACACAATAATTAGCCGGGCATGGTGGTGTGTGCCTGTAATCCCAACTACTTGGGAGGCTGAGGCAAGAGAATCACTTGAACCCAGGAGATGGAAGTTGCAGTGAGCCGAGATTGCGACACTGCACTCCAGTCTGGGAAACAGAGCAAGACTCTGTCTCAAGAAAAAGAAAAAGAAAAAATGGTCATGATTACTCATTAAGGAAATTCAAATAAAAATCACAATGAGATATCGCTTCATACTCATTAGGATAGCTATATATTAATATAACAAATGTTGGTGAGGATATGGAGAAATTCAAACTCATGGGCATTACTGCTGAAAATGTAAAATAGTGCAGCCACTGTGGAAAAAAACAGTATGGCAGTTCCTCAAAAATCTAAACATAGAATTATCGTATGATGGCTGGGCACGGTGGCTCACACCTATAATCCCAGCACTTTGGGAGGCCGAGGCAGGCAGATCACGAGGTCAGGAGAGCGAGACCATCCTGGCTAACATGGTGAAACCCGGTCTCTACTAAAAATACAAAAATTAGCCAGGTGGGATGGCAGGCGCCTGTAATCCCAGCCACTTGGGAGGCTGAGGCAGGAGAATCGCTTCAACCTGGGCGGCAGAGGTTGCAGTGAACTGAGATTGCACCACTGTACTCCAGCCTGGGCAACGGTGAGACTCTGTCTCCAAAAAAAAAAAAAGAATTACCATGTGATCCAGAAATTCTTCTAGGTATATACCTTAGACAACAAAAAGCAGGAACTCAGTCGGGGGTGGTGGCTCATGCCTGTCATCCCAGCACTTTGGGAGGCCAAGTTGGGCAGATCACCTGAGGTCAGGAGCTCAAGACCAGCATGGCCAACATGGCGAAGCCCCGTCTCTACTAAATACAAAAAGCTAGCCAGGCATGGTGGCACTCGCCTGTAGTGCCAGCTACTCAGGGGGCTGAGGCACGAAAATCACTTGAACCCAGGAGGCAGAGGTTGCACTAAGCCAAGATCACAACACAGCACTCCAGCCTGGGCAACAAAGTGAGACTCTGTCTTAAATAAATAAATAAATAAATAAATAAATAAATAAATAAATGCAGGAACTCAAATGGATACTTGCACATTGGTTTTCATAGCAGCACTATTCAAAATAGCCAAAAGATAGAAATAGTGCAAATGTTCACCAGAAGATGAATGAATTATCAAAATGTGGTATATACCTATGTACAACAGAATATTACTCAGCCCTAAAAAGGAAGGAAATTATGATACATGAATGTCACAACATGGATGAACCTTGAAAACATTATGCTAAGTGCAATAAACATGGCACAAAAGGACAAATATTATATGATTCCGATTATATGAAGTACTTAGAGGAGTCAAATTCATACAGACAGAAAATAGAATAGAGATTACCAGGAGGTGTGAGCAGAAGGAGAAAGGGCAGTTATTGTTTAACGGGTACCAAATTTCTGTTTGGGATGATAAAGAAGCTCTGGAAATGGACAGTGGTGACAACTGCACAACATTGTGAGTGTATTTAGTATCACTGAAGTGTACACTGAAAAATGGGTAAGAAGGAAAATTTTATGTTTCTGTATATTTTCTCACAAAAAAAAATGTAAATGGATAAATAAACTCTGGTTTATCCATACAATGAATATTATTCAGTGCTAAAAAGAAATGAAGGCTGAGCGTGGTGGCTCACGCCTGTCATCCCAGCACTTAGGGAGGCTGAGGCAGGTGAATCGCTTAACCTGGGAGGCAGAGGTTGTAGTGAGCCGAGAGTGCGCCACTGCACTCCAGCCCGGGCAACAGTGAGACTGTCTCAAAGAAAAAACCAAAACACACACAGTGCCATCGTGTTGGACATAGTGGGGCCCCCTCTTGGGTTTCCTCCTTGAGGCACAGACTCAACAGACTGTTTTACTTTCTCATGCCTCTTTCCAGTTGCCACTTCCTCCTGGCTGGTCTTTCTGCCCCCCAGAATGTGGACCCGCCCCAAAAGCAACCATGCTCTGTGGGACCCTGTGCAGACCCTACAGACCCAGGCCCAGGTGAGAACAGCCCATCTCAGCATGCTTGCCCTGCGCCGGGCTGGGGACCACGGCGATGGGCAGATCCATCCACATCCTCCAGGGGCTCACAGTGTAGGGGTGTGGGCTGGCATTCACCAAGCAACCCCGCAAACACATCCTTAACCCCACAGATACCTGCCCTCCAGAGAACAACAGGGGGGCCATCCTGGTTCACAGGGTCCCTGGTGATGCCCACGTTGAGGCCATCAGCCACCCCATCATCTGGCTGAAGCCACTTGCCATGGGCCGCGCAGGGAGGCAGATGGCTGGGGGCTGACTCAGCCCTCACCTGCACTGAGTCCACCAGCAGCCCCACCGTGGTGAGGAAGCTGAGCGCAAGGATGTCAAGTGACCTGCCAAGGCCACATGGACAGGCCCAGCTGGGCGGTCTGGGTCCAGCGCCTACAGTCCTCTAGTTAAAAGAACTAAGATGAATTAGCCAAGATTCACAGAGCAATCCCACACGTCTGGCACTCTGTGAGCCCTGCGTCTACCTACAACCTTCATCCTTCCAACAGCCCTGCAACATAGGGACAACCATCAGCCCCGTTTTCAGATAGGGAAACTAAGGCACAGTGAGACGATAAGGTACCTGCCCAAGACTGCAACCAGATACGAAGTGACAGATCAAGATCCAGGCCCAGGCACAGCCATGTTGAGGACCACCTCTTGACATCCAGACATTCTGCCTCTCTAATTAACATGCGACTTCACTGTAATCAGCGACAGCAGTCTACTCCCTGCCAGACCAAGAGACCAAGAGCAGGCCCAAGGCTGTCCTCCCCAGCACTGCCCACTTGGCTAAGAATCCAGTAGTTAGGTGCTCACTAAAGAGTTCTGCAGGCCGGACGCGGTGGCTCACGCCTATAATCCCAGCACTTTGGGAGGCTGAGGCAGGTGGATCATGAGGTCAGGCGTTCAAGACCAGCCTGGCCAACACGGTGAAACTCCATCTCTACTAAAAATACAAAAGAAATTAGCTGGTCGTGGTGGCACACACCTGTAGTCCCAGCTACTCAGGAGGCTGAGGTAGGAGAATTCCTTGAACCCGGGAGGCAGAGGTTGCAGTGAGTCAAGATAGCGCCACTGCACTCCAGCCTGGGTGACAGAGTGAGACTCTGTCTCAAAAAA
>NW_012105664.1:980375-982730 GCF_000951045.1 Mandrillus leucophaeus | reverse complement strand
TTTTAGTAGAGACGGGGTTTCACTGTGTTAGCCAGGATGGTCTCAATCTCCTGACCTCGTGATCCGCCCGCCTCAGTCTCCCAAAGTGCTAGGATTGATTACAGGCTTGAGCCACCGCGCCCAGCCCCCTCCCATATTTCTTCCAGGAGCCCCCTTGTCTCAGTGCTCAGCCCAACTAAAACTGCTCACTCGCCGGCACAGCCCAGGGGGGTAACTTGTCAAGCACCTGCCCCACGCAGACACCTCCTCAGCGTTCTGCAGGCACTGGCTCACATGCGCTGCTTACAGCGAGGGCTGGCGCGAGGCAGGACCCCAGTTGGTGCAGGGAGGTGGTGAGCCTGGGACTACGGGTCTGCAGCCTTGCAGGGCTGTTCATATGACCCTCCCAGAGCTGTGCTCCAAGGGCCTTGGCTCTCCATGCCAAAGATTAAGACTTGTGAGGGAATGTCTCCAGGCCCAGTGAGTAGACCCAGCAGGTAGGAAGCACACACTGGAAAAGGTGAGGCCTACAATCAGAGCCTTCAGGGACCCCTGCCTGATGTGATCTCCCAGCTCCAGCGTCCCCTTATGCAAGGAAGCTTCCCTGACAGAGAGCAAGGGACAGGGTCCCTTTGTGCAGGAAGGCTTCTCAATGGACAGCAAGGCCTCAGGCTCTGCCAACACCTAGTCCCTGGGACAGGGCTCCCTGGAGACCAGCATAGCTCTGAGTTGTGTCCCACGCATTCTGATGAACTCACGAAGAGAGTTAAGGAATTCCAGCGTGGGCAGGGCACAATTTGACTTTGTTTCCTCATCTGTACACAGACAAGATACTCCACGTGTCCCCATCTGATCATTTTCTTTCTTTCTTTTTTTTTTTTTTTGAGACGGAGTCTTGCTCTGTCGTCCAGGCCGGAGTGCAGTGGCGCCATCTCGGCTCACTGCAAGCTCCGCCTCCTGGGTTCAAGAAATTCTCCTGCCTCAGCCTTCCCAGTAGCTGGGACTACAGGTGCCCGCTACCACGCCCGGCTAATTTTTTGTATTTTTAGCAGAGACGGGGTTTCACCATGTTAGCCAGGACGGTCTCGATCTCCTGACTTTGTGATCCGCCCCCCTGGGCCTCCCAAAATGCTGGGATTACAGGCGTGAGCAATGGCGCCCAGTCCCCATCTGGTCATTTTCAGACAGGAATCACCCAACATAGGGTCCAATGCACAGTAAGTGCTCAGATATGAGAGCCACAAATAAGAAGGGTTAGAAGGGAGGACAAAGGGGAGCAGGTGGCAGCTGGGGGGTCTCTTGTGGCCTAGGCTGGAAGTCTCTTCTGACCTGGTGTCCTGGAAGTCGTCAGTTTCCAGCCCATGAGATCCTATTTGTGTGCAGGACCTAGGCTGAGACTCAAGTGAGAGCACTGAGAGAGGACTAGGGACTTCTGGGGCCAACCTGAGCCCCTGAGCCAATTCTGCTCCATGAAGCAGAACAGTGAGAATTAAGTATAGCTTCTGGGAACCCCCATACTCCCTGACCAGGCTGCCATGGGGTCCCTCACCAGCCCATCACCCTCATGGGGCTTCTCCAACAGGGGAAGGTCCACAGAGCAGGGTCACCCTGTTTGGGATCAGGAGGATGGTGGGCAGGTCCCCAGAGAGGCCCTGGGGAGGAAGGCTGGGCTGAGGCCACTAGTGTGGAGCACAACAACACTGGAGGGTCCAGTCGTTGTCCCCGATTCCCTTAGGCCTAAACAGGGGCAAGACCGTCGTGGACCCCCAAAAGAGTCTGGGAGGCTCCAAGAGTTCCACAGAAACCACATGCAGCGGAGGAACGCATCGCCTGTGCTGCGAGGTCGTTGGGGTGGTTGCAAGGATGGAGCGTTGTTTCCGTGACCAGAATCACAGCAGGACCGCTGTGAATTCTCTCTGTTGTCATTTCTACTACCTCCTACTCTTTCAGACCAAATTCCCCACCACGGGACACCTCCCAACACACAGACTGGCAGTGGCCGAGCCCAGACCCTGGCTGTGCAGCCCCACCCTGGAGCTGTCTTGTCGCCCCCGCCCTTTTCAGGCCCCGCACCTGGCCACCACCCATCGTGCCCCACCCCGCCTCGGCTGGCACGGCCCCGCCGGGCAGAAGCCCGGGACACCCACCACCTCGCAGGGGTGCAGTAGCGCGATCTCGGCTCACTGCAAGCTCCGCCTCTCGGGTTCACGCCATTCTCCTGCCTCAGCCTCCCCACTAGCTGAGACTACAGGCGCCCACCACCATGCCCAGCTAAGTTTTTTGTATTTTTAGTAGAGACGGGGTTTCACTGTGTTAGCCAGGATGGTCTCAATCTCCTGACCTCGTGATCCGCCCGCCTCAGTCTCCCAAAGTGCT
>NW_012105664.1:948205-976030 GCF_000951045.1 Mandrillus leucophaeus | reverse complement strand
GAATCGGGATCCAGGTGGCCTGGCGGCACCCGGCTCTGTCCACCGCCCCTCCCTCGGCCTCGCGCCCCACCCTTTGGCTGAGGAAACAGACTGAGAGGGGAGGTGACTGATCCAGGGGCATACAGAAATTCAGGCCCTGGGGAGTATAGGGCCAGGCCTGGGGCAGAAGACCGGTTGGCGTCCAGTACGCCGCAGGGACCCGCCAAAGGAGACAGTGCCCAGTGATGCTCTCCCAAATCCAGGGGAGAAGGACTCAACGGTGTGACCTCGCGGGGGGGGAGGAGGGGGGTGGCCACGCCTTCTTGGGGGACCCCAGTCCCCTACCTTCAAAAGACACTAGCTTGGCAGTGTCACCGTAACTAGGGAGGTCACTTAACCTGCCTGAGCCTCAGTTTCCTGGACTGTAAAATGAGTGACCTCGGGCAAACTCTCCACCTTCCCTCCCGCTTTCTGGCCTTTCCAGCTCCGGTGCCCACCACAAAAAGACGCCAGCCCCATATGATGTGAATGCACTGGGCCCCAGCCAGGAGATGGAGACCCGTGAAGGGAAGCAAAGCAGCGCCCTCCCAGCCAGCAGCAGCAGTTACCCCTCCCGTTTCCTTCTCTGCCTGTGTGGGCCGTTCCCTCATAGCGGCTCTAATATGAGATGCTGGAGCCTGACCCAGAATCGGGGCCCAACACAGTATCCCCTTCCCGGACAGCACTGTGGTCCTTGCAGTTCATGCGCCGTCTGTCTCTGTGCCTCAGTTCTCCCCTGTGCCATGACCTCCCATCAGGGCCAGCATATGGGGCATCAGGAGAATGGGTGCAGTTGTCACCTGGAAACCTCAGAACTCTTGGGGCCCAGTCATGGCCATACACAGCAGCCACCCCTGTCCCCAAACACTGAAGGTGAGCCCCTGCCCAGGTTCCCCAGGAGGCCAGGCTGCCATCAGACCCAGCCTGCCCCAGGCCTGTGGACAGGGCCAGTCCCAGGGCAGGAGGGTAGTGGCCCAGCCTGTGGGTCCCTCCAGGCCTCTCATCTGCTTGTGTGCCTGGGTAAGTCCAGGCTGGCTCTGGGCTCCAGGTGCTCCCCTGGAGGACCCAGAGGGGGCTTCCCCAGAGGGCCTCTTTTGCCCCGATGGGATGTGGCCTGACGCCAATTCTTCTGCATCCATCACACCGTTATGGCGTCTAGTACTTAGCTCTCTGGGTTTATTTTGCACACACTCCTGCCCCTGAGTGATGTCAGAGCCATAAGGGTGGGGACAGAGTGGAAGGGAGACACAGTGGGGACCACAGTGGCTCCATGCACTGCCCACCTTCAGGGAGCCCTGACCCCAGCCCCTTTTGGGAAAGCTAGCATCCCACCTTCACAACCACTCCTGCACCCTCAGCACTGCCCCTGACCATGTGATGGACAGGGAAACTGAGGCTTCGAGCCTGAAGCCCCTTGCCCAAAGTCTGGCAGCCAGGTGTGGCCTCCCAAGTACAGGTCGCTGCTCCTCGACCACCTGAGGGTTTGAAGAGGATTTACTTCAAGGAACCCAATCCTGCATGCAGGGACTCAAAGCCCTGTGCCCTCTGGGATGTGCCCTCCAAGCCTATGGGATGGAAGGTCACGGCAGAAAGCAGGACAGCTGCTAGTGCAGCCAGGGGTCTACAGCCCAGATGCCCACCACGGGGGCTGCAAGCAGGCATGGACACCCCCATGGTCAAAGGGCAGGTCCTGGGCATTTCCCCTCCCCCAGGCATAGCACACGCATCCTCCCTCCTGGCTAGCTCTTGCCAGCTATGGCTGCCTGGACCCCAAATGGAAAGTGAGTTCCTGGGAAAGTCGGGGGGCCCCTTAGGAGGAGTGAACTGAGGTGTGACAGGAAGTCCCGCCCTTGGACACTGTCAAAGAAAAACCAGAGCTGGACTGTGGTTACAGATGTAAAAACAGATTTTTATTCGGGACTCTTGTGATAGGGGAAGACAGACATCAGCAGAGAACTGGGCTCAACTCCGAATACAGCAAGGACACTTGGGACAGGAGGCGGCTTTGAGGATGGAAAATTAGGAAGAGGAAACATCGGGGTGAAGGGGATTCCGGCTGACAGAATTCTTGCAAAGACAGCCTGGGCTGATAAGATCTCACCCAGAGGATGGTGCGGGTGAGGACCGTGATGGGGTATCAAGGGTGATCAGGTATCCAGGGTGGGGAGTTCTTGCTAAACTCACTAGGAGGATTCTTTGTTGAAACTGGATTTTACAAGGAAGTTCACAGATGGGCCAAGGAGAAAGTTCAGGAGCCTGACTAAAGTTTGGTCAAGCAGAGAATCTTTGTGAATGTCACAGAAGCCAGGGCGCTGACACACACACACCCGCTCCTCTGAACGGCCTCCACCTTACTATTTGCTTCTTTCAGATTTTCTTGCCATTCACATGCTTGATCTCGTTAGAAAGCAGGCAGAATTTTAAAATTATGCAGGCAAAGCTAATTTCCACAGAGGTTCTTTGCATTGGGTTGGGTGGGGGCACTTCCCCCTGGTTTTCCTATGGCCAGCCTTTCCTCACTCAGGCCTCTGCTCACCTGCACCCCGCACCTGTGGGCTCTGCCTTCCAAGCCCAGCCCTGCTTCCGCCTCGGTGACCACCATCCCTGTTATCTCTTGCTTGGAAGGTGGCAGCTGCCTTCTCACGTCTCTTGTGAGATGTGAGACGTGCCCCATCCTTGTCTCCACAGCCCAGTACTCACATGGCGGCCACAGGCCATAACACTGAGTCTGACCGTCCTCTTCTCCCACCCTGGGCTCATAGCCTTCCTGTTCCTCCAGCAGCCACCTCTGCCATTTACAAATCTTCATGTGTGCTGTGACCACCCAGAATGTTCTTCCCAGCTCCCTGCCTAGCATCCTCGCCCCCGCTTGGAGTCTGGGCCTTCTGGACCACATCACTCGCCACCACATCCCACCCCCAGTCTCAGTTCTTCAGAGCGCTAGCCTTGCCCTATGATGGTTTCCCCACTGACCATTATCTGTGCTGTAGTGTTCACTCCAGAAAGGCTGCCATGCAGGAGGCACTTAATGAATGCACACAGATAGCTCTGTTGACAATTAGGGTTAAGGATAGGAGGGCAAGGACAGATGCTATAAAGATGACAGGGTGGCCTCCCTGAGAGGCTGACGCTTAAGACGGTGTTTCTAGGCCAGGGCAGGAGGCACGAGGCCCCCATGGGCTGTGGGAGACCTTCATGGTTGAAGCCAACTGTAACCAGGCCAAGAGGTGATGGTGGGTGACGAAGGGCCTGAACACTGAGGAGCAAGGACATTCTCCTCCCACATTCTCACATGGCCAGAGGCCATCATTTATCCATTCAGCCACTGATTAATTCATTCAACAATATCTCCTAAACATATGCCCAACCCAGAGCTGGATCACAGGGAAGACAGGAAGTTCCATCCCCCTGATGGAGCTTCCCTGTTACCAGAGGACACAAACACACATCTGCGTGTTGATCTAGTAAGAGCTAGGGAGGTGGGTCAGGCCAAGAAAGAGGCAGAGGATGCCTGTGAGGTTGCCAGCCTCCAAGGTGGCCCCAGCAATCCTCACATTCCAGGTCATGCCCTTGTGTAGACTCCTCCCACAGTCAATCAGGCTGGTCTGTGTGGCCAGTGAAGTGTGGCAGGGGTGATGGTGTGACTTCTGAGGCTGGGTCACAGAGGCATCATGGTTTCAGCCTTGCATCTTCAGATAGCTTGTTCTGGGGCTAATCAGCCACCATATCATAAGGATGCTCAACCTGCCTTGCCGAGAGCCCTGTGTGGAGAGGAACTAGGCCCCCAGCCAACAACCAGCAGTGACTCACTGTGAGAGAGGGAATCATCTTGGAAGTGGATCCTAAGCCCCAGTAGAGACTTCAGATGAGACCTCAACCCTGGCTGACATCTGACTGCAGTGGCATAAGAAACCCTGAGTCAGAACCACCCTGCAAAGCCCAAATTCTTGACCCACCAAGTGAAAGAGAATAAATGGCGATTGTTGTGTTTGAACTCCCATGTTTTGGGGTAATCAGTTCCAAGGCAATAAATAACTAATGTACTATTCATCCGAGCAGAGGCCTAGCTGCACTGAGGAAGCCAGATGATAGCTGGGGAAGTGTTCCAGATGAAACAGGGCACGCAGGAGCCTCCAGGCAGAAGTGAACCTGCTGTGCCTGAGAGACAGCCAATGTGATGTTGTGGCTGGAGTGGAGCAAGGGGAACAATAACAGGGAGTGACTGGGCATATTAGGCCGGGTCACACAGGCCAGGCAGCTAGGAGCCCATGGTTTGGGGGCTGTAAGCTGGGGGAAGGGCATGGTGATTTGCTCTGATTTACATATTTTAACAATCCTCTGTATACACAAAATAACTAAAAGCAGGGTCTCAAAAGAGATATCTGCGCACTGATTCACAGTAGCCAAGAGGTGGATACAACCCAAGTGTCCATCAAGAGATGAATGGGTAGGCTGGGCGGTGGCTCACATCTGTAATCCCAGCACTGTAGGAGGCCGAGGTGAGTGGATCACTTGAGGTCAGGAGTTTGAGACCACCCTGGCCAACGTGGTGAAACTCCATCTCTAGTAAAAATACAAAAACTAGCTGGGCATGGTGGCAGGCGCCTGTAGTCCCAGCGACTCAGGAGGCTGAGGCAGGAGGATCACTTGAACCCGGGAGGTGGAGGTTGCAATGAGCCAAGATCATGCCACTGCACTCAAGCCTGGGCGATGGAGTGAGACTGCATCTCGGAAAAAAAAAAAAAAAAAAAGCAGGTGAAAGGATACACAAAATGTGGCCTTATTCAGCCTTAAAAAGGAAGGAAATTCTGACCCATTCTACAGCAAAGGTGAACCTTGAGGACACCATGCAAAGTGAAATAGTCTAGTTACAAAAAGACACATACTGCGGGACTCCACCTATGCAGGGTATCTAAAGTAATCAAACTCATAGAAACAGAAGACTGGATGGTGGCTGCCAGGCACCTGGGGGAGGAGGGAATGGGGAATTAGTGTTCCATGGGGACAGAGGTTCCGTCTGGGAAGATGAAAAAGTTCTAGAGATCGACGGTGGTGACAGATGCACAGCAACGCGAATGCACTTAATGCCACTGACCTGTTTACCTAAAACGATTAAAACGGTAATCACACCTGTAACCTCAGCACTGTGCAAGGCCAAAGCAGGAGGATCACTTGAGGCCAGGAGTTCAAGACCAGCCTGGGCAACATAGTGAGACCCTGTCTGTACAAAAAAAAAAAAAAGTAAAAAAGTTAGCTGGGATTGGTGGCACGTGTCTGTAGTCCTAGCTACTTGGGAGGCTGAGGTGGGATCCCTTGAGCCCTGGAGGTAGAGGTGGCAGTGAGCTATGATCACGCCACTGTACTCCAGCCTTAGTGACAGAGCAGACTGTCTCAAAAGAAAAGTTACACTTTTCGTGTATTTTGCCATAATTTACAAAACAAACCTTCTGGTAGCTGTGTGTAAGTTGACTGGTCGGGGGCTTGACTGGAGGCAGGGAGACCATGAGGAGGCCACTTTCATGGTCCAGGTGAGAGGCCTGAACCAGGACAAAGGTGCTTCTCCCTCCCACAGCTCTGAGGTGGGGAGGAGGGGTGGATTCTGGATGAAGTTTGAGGATGCACCAAAGGACTTGCCGGAGGATTGGCTGTGGGGCCTGAGAGAAAGGGAAGGGCTCTGGCCTGGGGGTAGGGAAGGAGGGAGGAAAACTGAGTTCTACTCTGTCCATGCTGAGTTTGAGATGTCTGGGGTCATCCAAATCTGAGCTCTGGGACTGCCTGACCAATAGAACATCGTGCTAGGCTCAGGCCTCACAGAGCCAGCAGCTCCCACTTGCTGTCTCTTGGGCTGCTCACTCTTGAAATCCAGTGAGTGAACACGCGTCTGGGAGATTCTGCCCTGGCCACTATCTGACTGCAACCACATGTGAGAGGCACAAGCCAGAACCACCTAGCTGCGCCCAGCAAGCCCTCAGAACCAGGAGCACGCAGGGTAACATGGCGGCAGCGGCTGCTGCTTTAAGCCACTGAGTTTTGGAGTGATCCACTGTATAGCAATAGAAAAATGAAACACATAGGTAACCAAGTTGTTGAGGATTGGTTCAGGAGACATGATTTTTTTCCCCAGTCACTTACGTTCTACTGAGTAAAGATGTCTCCTTTTGACACCTTAAGCTAATTCTCTAACTTTTCAGCCCCTTCCGGTTATCAGAATGGCACCATTCCTGTATTTAAGGCTGAGTCACGTTTCTTTGATAACTTAGCTTTCATCCCGACTGAAAAACATGGGTCTCGCCAACACCGAATTTGAAAGGCAGCTGAGACCTCAGTGGTCTGGAGACGACAAGAAGGATGCCATCGTAGCCTGGATGTTGCTCGCTGCTGTTTCCCCACTCCTTTACCACCCCTGGAGAGGGACCCCCGGTGACTTTGTGGTGTGGCTTAGTCTGATCCACACATTATGAACAGAAGCGATGTGTGCTTCCTCCAGGCCAGGGCATTTAATTGCTGGTGCAAGTACCGCCTACCCTTGTATCCTCTTCCGTCCTAGGCCTAGCACAGAGGCCGTGAGTCTGTGGATTGTATCCTCTTCCCCTGCCACGAGACTGTGGATTCCCACACTGGAATGGGGACTCCTCCACCAGCCGGGGTCCCTGGTGACTGTACGGAGTGGAGCCCACCCCTGCCAATCCAGCCGAGACACAGAGCGCAAGTGGGAAATAAACTTGGTTGTCTGACCCCTGAGATTCAGGGGATTGTTCGTTTCAGTCGCATAACCTCACTAGTCCTGATGAACACAATAATATCAAAAGTTACTGGTTTTTGAGCTGAGGTGAGTGTGGGAACGTGCCATGTGGCCAGCAAGGGCCAAGCATTCCAGGCAGTGGGAACAGCGTGTTTAAGCTAAGGCCTTCAGTGGGAGTGAGCGGGGTGTGTCCAGAAAAATCAGAGCAGTTGGTGGTCCCTTTTCTTTGTTCCCAGTACTAGTGGGAATTGGACCTCTAGGGTTTTTTGGGGAGATTTGGGGCCAGCTCCCTGCCTTGGGAGCAAGGTGAAGGGAGAGCTGGCCCCAAATCTCCCCAGAAAAATCCTAGAGGCCCAGAGAGCCAAATCCTCTCACATGCATTGTCAGACCATGCGTGCAGGAGTACTCGGCTCTCTGCTCCCCGGCTGTACCATCTCTCGGTCCAGCTGAGACCCCTAGGCCATGGCGCAGATGTGGGGGGATCCAGCATGCTGCACTGTGAGGGGCTCATGCCCCACAGCTCCCCTGGGCAATGGCTCTGTGCTGCCACGCCCCATGTCATTTCCTCCCCTCTGGCCCCCCTGCCCAGTGCAGCCCCTCCATGGTCATCTGGACACCCATTTCTGTAACTGTCAGCTACTGGGAGCTGGAGCCCTTCACCCCAGTTCTCCTGTTCTCTGCTCCAATAGCCCAGGGTCAGCCACCTGGGCGCAAAACACCCATCTCCCTTTGCATGCCCCTCAAATTTCAAGGGAGACCTCTGGGCTCCCCTTAGCTCCAGCCACCTGGCCTGTCCTGTCCTGCATGGTGGTGATCTACAGCCTCCACCTACCTGGTCCCACCTCACAACGGGGGTTAGTGGTAGAAAGGGCTGAATGGGGACTAGAACTTAGAACAGGAGAGCCCGAAGCCTTTTGTCAACAGCGCCAAACCTTGGTGCTGCTTAAGTCCTTTAAGGAGCTAGAAGTGATTCAATATCCCTGGTATCCAGATCAGTGGTGGCAGCCTGGGCCTGTGGGCCACCGCCAGCCCTGACCCTGACCGTATCCAGATCAGCGGTGGCAGCCTGGGCCTGTGGGCCACCGCCACCACCAGCCCTGACCCTGACCTGCTGCTTAGCCTACCGGTCCCCAGAGGCCTGCAGCCAAGAGGCACCACTTCCCACTCCCATAAAAGCCAAGCAGGGGCAGGGCACGGTGGCTCACGCCTGTAATCCCAGCACTTTGGGAGGCCCAGGCCGGCGGATCACAAGGTCAGGAGATCGAGACCATTCTGGCTAACATGGTGAAACCCCGTCTCTACTAAAAATACAAAAAAAATCAGCCAGGCGTGGTGGCGGGCGCCTGTAGTCCCAGCTACTCGGGAGGCTGAGGCAGGAGAATGGCGTGAACTCGGGAGGCGGAGCTTGTAGTGAGCTGAGATCGCGCCACTGCACTCCAGCCTGGGCGACAGAGCGAGACTCCGTCTCAAAACAAACAAACAAACAAAACACAAAAAACAAACAAAAAAGTCAAGGACAGCTCTCCTGAGCCTGTCAGGAGCCCCAGCAGAGGAAAGCTGCACTGGGCTGGCGAGGGCTGGATCCGTGCTTTCCTGCCTCAGTGTCCCTTTGTGCCCACAGAGGCCCTGAGACGCTCCAGCACTTGACAGGAAACCACCAGGCACACTCTCTGGCCTCACGATCCCGCTCCAGGAATCCACCCAAAGGAAACGGCATCCCAGTATCAAGGTGTCTAGAAATGTGAAGGGCAGAAACGTGAAACCACCCAAGCATCCCTTGGCTGGGGATGTGTCACATAAATCATGGGACACCTGTCAGATGGACAACTCTGTGCAGCACGAATCAGGAAAGTATCTGGTTTGAAGGGACATGACAAGTGTAGCTGCAGTCTGCAAGGAGCCATGCAGAGTAAGGGCGTCTTCCTCCCGACCTTTGGCTCCTCTTCCTCATGGCCCCAACGTGGCTGCTGGGCTTCCGGCAGGAAGCAGGAGAGATCAAAGGGCAAACCCAGTGGCTTTTCTCAATGGCCAGAGACAGGTCACACCCCGAATTACGGGAGGCTGAAGGTGTAGTTTTAACTGGCCCGGGACACATGGGGGGCTCAGAGGTGAGAGAGAGGGTAGGGCGGAGAGCTACAGAATGAGCTCTGAGTTCGTTTTAAGTAGAAGCAAACAAGAGGTGCAGCAGCAGGCAGAAATGGCTAAAACCACGCCTGCAGTAGGCATGGCTGTGTACACACAGGCCTGCAATACAAATAACCCCTCTGGGAGTGAAGCTGGGAGAGGAAGAAATTCGTCTTTTTTTTTTTTTTTTTTTTTTTGAGACGGAGTTTCACTCTTGTTGCCCAGGCTGGAGTGCAATGGCACCATCTCAGCTCACTGCAACCTCCGCCTCCCAGCTTCAAGCAATTCTCCTGTTTCAGCCTCCCAAGGAGCTGGGATTACAGGAGCACGCCTCCATGCCCAGCTAATCTTTGTACTTTTAGTAGAGACGTGGTTTCATCACATTGGTCAGGCTGGTTTCACACTCCTTACCTCAGGTGATCCACCCGCCTCGGCCTCACAAAGTGCTGGGATTACAGGTGTGAGCCACCGTGCCCGACCAAAATTAATCACCTTTTATAAAATTGCTTTGACAAGTGATTGGGTTAAAGGTGACTGTGATGCTTGAACCCCGGAGGCGGAGGTTGCAGCGAGCCAAGATCGCGCCACTGCACTCCAGCCTGGGCGACAGAGTAAGTCCTTGTCTCAGAAAAAAAAAAAAAAAAAAAAAAAAGGTGACTGTGATGGTTGTGAAGTGTGTCTGCCAATTGTCTTCTCACCAGTCAGTACTCTTCCCACCTAGCAGGGAGTCCAACTCTCCACCCCTTGATTAGAAGGCCCACTCCACTCCCAGTGAACAGACACAGCATGACTTCTGAGGCCGGGACCTGAAAGGCAAAATGACCTCCACCTGGTGCTCACATTGCAACTCCACCTTGAACACTGGCTGCCATGTTGTGAGGAAGCCCAGGCCACGAGGCTGCCACATGGGGGTGCTATGGCTGTGAAATAAAATCTTAAGCCCCACTGACTGACTGAATGGACCTGTTTTGGCCAAGGAGACCTGGCCGTGACTAAGACACGTCAGTCACGCCACAGTACACTCCTTCCTCACTAATCAATACCAGATTTTTTTCTTCAGAGTTGAACAAAAACTAGTCCTGAAAACAAACAAAAAAAGGGAAGTCTCCTCTGCAGACTCTAACATCAACCAACCTTTATATTTTTCAGTATCAGATATAATGATGTAGTTTTACTTCATACCCCTCATCTGCACTTTTACAGACAACAGATGCAGAACCATCCATGGGTCCTTCCTTGGAAGCTTCCTTCCTGTGGAGGAAGATGTTGAGGTAGCCATCTGTAGTTGCTGAAAAGAAGTTTATTGCTATTTTCTTATGTTATTATACAAAACTAGATTGGCTTAAAACATTTCCCAGTCTCTTTAAAGGAATACTAGTTAGTGGGAGGCCACAGCTGGTCAATTACCCTCAGTAGTAGTTTCAAGTAGTCCATAACTATAAAACTCGTTACAGCCAGGATGTGTCGGAACAGAACACTCCCGCTGGGGTCCTCAGCCTTGGATGTCAGCTCGGCCCCCCAAGGGGTCCCTACACCTGGAAGCTGATTCCACTCATTAGTCTCGAGCCGGACGCATGTGGAGTTCACGTGGAGTTGCAGCTGACTGGCTGGTGGGGTGAGTCTGGCCTCCCATTGTGGAGCATGGGCGCCAGCCTCACTGCACGGTCACCCTAGGGCATATGCTGCGGGCTTTTGTGGCATTCCTGTGGCCAGCCCAGAGGCAGGCAGGGGCTGTCTGGGGTTCGCCATATGCACCATCACCTGGGCTTGGGGCGAGCTGGAGGAGCCACTGAGGCTCAGAGCTCTGGGGATCCCAGGGTCCTTGTCCACGCTGCAGGTCACACTGGCCAGCTTGCTGGTGCTCTCAACATGGTCTCTGTGGAGAGAGGAGGCATGAGTTGGCAAAAGAGTGTAGATAGGGTTTAACCCCCAACTCCATACCTTCCCAGGTACCCAGGCCCTGGGCCTTCAGTGGGCCTGGGGCAACTGTCGACCTGAGCACTGAGGAGCTCGCTTCCTCCTGCCAGGAGCTGCCCTGCACCCTAAGGTGCACAGAGGCCATTCCATCTCCCTGCTGGGCCCTGTTGGCAAGTGGGTCCTTCATCCACATAACCAGGGTGTGGCCCAGGAGTCAGACACTCGCCCCTCTAAGGTGTGGGAAGGGACTTCCTGGGATTCATTCAGAGTGTGCAGAAACCACCAGAAACCCAGCTGCCTGGCCAGGGCCTGGGACGTCCCAGGCAGAGGAGGGATGCTGGGGAGAAGGAGGTCAAGGGGAAGACGTCTTCCCTCCTGCCAGGCCTGCCTCTTTGGTGGCCAGGAGCTGGATCACCCACCTGCTCCACCCTCAGTCCTCTCGTGGCTCTCCCACGCCCCAGACAAAAACCAAGCCATTCCCCAGGCTGACCAGACCTTGGCCCTGCCCCATCTCCAGCTTCCACGCACACTGGCCTCTGCTCCATGTGGGCTGCCTGGCGGCTCCCACCTCCAGCCGTTTGCCCTTTCCTCCTCTCAGAGGCTGTCTCTCTCCCCTCCCAAAGCAGGCTCTCTTAGTCCTTTCACTTCCGGCATCACCTCTTCCAGGAAGCCTTCCTGGACCACAGCTCCCACCCACAACTAATTCTCAGAAAAACTCTAGTAAGTAGTAGGAAATAAGAAATGATCTGCTTATGCAATGAGTAAGTTAAAGAATCAATAACTGGTGGAGACAAAAGGGAGCTTCAGGGAGCCAGGAGCCAGACTGACTTCACCCAGCCTCTTTGACTGGTTGTGTGGGAGTCTATACAGGTTTCTTAATCTGACGGTTCTTCACCTGGAAAATGGGATAAAAGTAGTACCCACCCCTAGGTGAAGAGAGTTAATATTTGAAAGAGTTCAGAACAGTGCCTGTCACATTGCAACTTCTGAGAAGTACTTATGAAATAAAAACAAGGTCAAGAGGCAAACCTCACCTTGCTCAAGGAAATTTACCATCTATGGAGGTGGCCTGGGCCCTGCCTGAGGGGTGGGCAGTCCCAGAACAGGCAGATCCCGAGGATCCTGCCTGGCAGCCCGGGGCCCAGGGCTGGGGACTCAGGGAACTCTGCCTCCATTGGCTGCGAAGTCCTGGGCAGGACCTGGCTTCTCTGAGTCCCCACGAAGCTGGACTGAGTGCTCGAGGTCCCCATGTGTGCGAGAGCTCTGGGAAAGGCCTCTGCCCGAAGCGTGCCCCTCCCAACCCCCCTCAGCCTCACCACCACTTCCTGCCTCTTGAGCTGACTATCAGAGTCCCCCAAGCTGGCCGCCTCCAGCCTCTCACAGCCCTGTCAGGGTGCCTCCCTCCCGCCCTGGCTGTCTCACTCCCCTGGGAGGTGAACACAGCTCTGTACACAGATCTGTGGTCACTCTTGGACGGGACGCGCACGTCCGACCACATACTGCGCAAGTTCCTGCAGTGGAAGAGACAGTGTCTGTGGCGCTGGGACCAGGCAGACGTGTGGCCCCAAACGGCACCCCTGGGAGCCCCTCTGGCCAGCAAAGCCCCTGCAGCAGCAGCAGCAGTTGTGGCTGCCATCATCCCGGACACCATGTTGCCTTGAGAGGCAATTATTCCTTCCCCCATTCCACTTTTCCCAGTTATGACACAGGATGATGTGGTCTCAGTAATGGGGAGTGGGATCACAGGTGGGGCAATGGAGGAGCTCTGAAACTGGCTTTGGATATCTCACTACCCAAAAGGAAAGGCATTAGCCACCATGGCCCCAACAAAACTAAAATAAAAAGGAAAGGGGGCCAGGCATGGTGGCTCACACCTGTAATCCCAGCACTTTGGGATTACGCTTTGGGAGGCTGAGACGGGTGGATTGCTTGAGACCAGGAGTTTGAGACCATCCTGGCCAACATGGTGAAACTCCATCTCTACTAAAAATACAAAAATTAGTCGGATATGCTGGCACACGCCTGTAGTCCCAGCTACTCAGGAGGCTGAGGCAGGAGAATTGCTTGAACCCAGGAAGCGGAGGTTATAGTGAGCCGAGATAGCACTACTGCACTCCAGCCTGGGCGACATAGTGAGACTGTCTTAAAAAAAAAAAAAAGAGGAGCTGGGCATGGTGGCTCACGCCTGTAATCCCAGCACTCTGGGAGGCTGAGGTGGGCGGACCATGAGGTCAGGAGATGGAGACTATCCTGGCTAACACGGTGAAACCCTGTCTATACTAAAAATACAAAATATTAGCCGGGCGTGGTGGCGGGTGCCTTTGGTCCCAGCTACTCGGGAGGCTGAGCAGAAGAATGGTGTGAATACGGGAGGTGGAACTTGCAGTGAGCCGAGATCGCACCACTGCACTCCAGCCTGGGTGACAGAGCGAGACTCCAGCCTGGGCAACAGAGCGAGACTCCATCTCAAAAAAAAAAAAAAAAAGGAAAGAGGCCTAATAAATTTATAGCCAATCGATGGGTCAGGTGCCCTCCCACAACACATGGAACAAAACATTAGGAGGTAATTCAGCAGAGAAAATGAGAAAATGACTAATGCCAGCAATGGCACTGGTGAGCCAAGGCTGGAGAAAACATTCTTCCTCGACATTTATCAAAGAAATGCTGACGGAAACCACCCACACAACTTGTAGCTACTGTAAGAAACAAATGATAAACAAATGGTCAGCACTCAGTGATGATGCAGTTACCAGAAAAACATGGCCACACTCACTCGTACCAGAGCTCCCAGGGAAATAATGTGGTCATAAAATATTCAGAGTCCTAGGATCACCTCCAAGAGTTGTGGTCTTGAAAAGAAAAGCAGCACTAAGCAAAAAGACACTGACCACGCCTGGCCACTCAGCAGGGGACGGTCTAGCAGATGCTGGAAGCTTTGGAATAATGGGCTGCTGTAAGGAATGATAGCCTGGAGGCCTCAGACCACCATGGTGACCTCGAACGTGTTGCTAAGTGCAGAAGTCTCGATAGCAGCATTTCTGCTACATCCGTGTTGATGTAATACACACCTGAAGCACCAGGAAAGGAGACAGAAAGGTGAATTCCTTCCCTGCAGGTGTTGGCTAGACCCAGCATGGGGTGTGCAACCCAGGGCCGCACAGATCACCACCTCCTGTGCCTCAGTTTCCCTGTCTGCATAAGGTCGTAAGAGTGGCAACGACACTAACAGCCAGTATTCACTGAGCTCGCCCCTGGGCCTGGCGAGAGAGGCACACACCTGGACTCAGGTAACCTCAACAACTTGAAAGGGTGGGCGCTACTGCAATCCTCACTTTACACATGAGGACACCGAGGCATGGAGCTGTTACAGTCATACAGTGAGGCCATGAGGGCTGGGACCAAGTGCACTGCAGGCTTGAAAGGCCCCAGCGGGAGGGCCTGAAGGAAGGGAACACAAGCTCAATGATGTCGTCTCGATGGCTTCCCGGAGCCCGGCGTCTAAGCGCTGTTCTCCACCCAGAGAAACAGGGCTCCTGGAGCAGTGGCGAACCACGGAGCTGGGCACAGAAAGCACGAGATGGGCCTGGGACATCCTGTGCAAGGCAGGAAGCACTCACACACTGATGGGGGTGGATCAGAAGGACACAGGCCATGGCTTGGCACAGCTCCCACTGCCAAGAACAACTGGAGCCCACAAAAAGTGTGCTTGAAAATAATGCAGGGGAAGGGGCATGAATGAGGCGGCCTGGCTGAGCTGGTAACCGTGAGAACGGGAGGCAGGGACAGGAGATCCGTGACGATATTCTACTTTTGTGTATTTGTGAACTTTTCCCAAAATAAAAGTTTCAGAAAAGAATATTCATGAGTTCATGTGATGCTAAAACAACAAAACAAAATCGAAAGAAAAAAAGGGAAGAAAAAAACAGCTCATCCTCATCCTTGATAGAAGGAATGTCAGAAGTGCAACAGAATGAACAAAATCACCATTCTGTAATGCCCAAGGCAAGAGCAGATCTGGCAGGATCACCCTTGCACGCGGAGACCACGAGTCGGAGGAAGCTGAGACAGTGGAGGGACGCTTGCAGAGCCCCTTCCTCAGGCTCTGACAGTGGAGGGATCTGGGGGGCTTCGCCTCAGCCAAGAGACCCCATTCCATGTGGCGTCTTGGGGCGGCCTGGCCCATGTCTGTGATCTGCACACGCAGCCCTGTACCAGAAGTGCACAGCTGGCCCTGGTCACACAGAAACCCCAGACAGATCCAGACAGGACCTCTGCATGGGCCCACTGGCCTGGAGCCCTCAGAGGACTACACCATGAAAATCTGAAGGCCCATACCCATTGAAGGAGCCCAGAGACCTGGCAGCTGAGCGCTGCGTGTGATTATGGACCAAAGGGTAGGCACGCTCAATGCTGCTCACCACACTGAGACGTTCTCCACTCGACAGGCCACATGCAATCAATATTAGATTTCTGTTGGTTTTTATTTTTTTTGGGACGGAGTCTTGCTCTGTTGCCCAGGTTAGAGTGCAGTGGCGCAAACTTGGCTCACTGCAGCCTCCGCCTCCTGGGTTCAAGTGATTCTCCTGTCTCTGCCTCCTGAGTAGCCGGGATTAAAGCCACAGGCCACCACCCAGCTAATGTTTGTGTTTTTAGTAGAGATGGGATTTCACCATGTTGGCCTGGCGGTCTCGAACTCCTGACCTCAGGTGATCCTCCCACCTCAGCCTCCCATACTGCTGGGATTACAGGTGTGAGCCACCACGTCTGGCCAATCAGTATTAGATTTCTGGACTCAGAAAAAGAATGTCCTTGTATTGGTTCAGGGCAAAAAACAAAGTATGTGTGTATTAAGAGAGAGAGAAAGGAGAGGGAGAGAGCACGGGAGGGAAAGCAAGTGACTGAAGCTCAGTGCAGAGCCCCGCTGGGTGTGGGTGGAGGGAACACAGGTGTGTAGAAGCTTCAGCTTCCCTGGAGGATGGACCCTCCAGATGAAAACAATCTTGGGGGCAGTTCTGAGTCCTAGAATGTTCGTCAGGACAGAGGGCTGCAAGGACCCCCAGCCTCTTGTTTTAGAGATGGGAGTTAAGGTTCTGGGTGGGCCAGGTGTTCTCAGGCTCTCAGCGTGTGGGAGCAGCAGGCGGCCCGGGGCCTGACCCAGCTGGACCCCTTGTCCCCCAGCATGCCCCCCACCCAGACCCGGGCTCACGTGGTGAAGCTGTGGTTGTCGTGCGCCTGGCTGGACCTGCTCATGGGTTTGTTGAAGTGCTTGAGGCCAAGGTATGCGGCCTGCACTGTCTCCAAGTCCTCATCTCTCAGCTGGGACCACAGCTGGGCTGACCTGGAGGAGAGTTTGGGAGGAAGGACTCTGAGCATGCACGTGTGTCCCCGACAGCGGTGAAAACGGGCTCCATGTAGGCCCACGGCACCGTCTGCAGGACCAGCGCAGGCTGGCAAACCTCTCAAAGAGCTGGGCAGTGGATGTTTTAGGTGCGGTGAGACACATGATTTCTCCCACAGCTAAGCTCTGCCGCTGCAGCCCAAAAGCAGCCACACACCAGTAGACGATGAACATGGCTGTGTTCCAGTAAAACTTTACTCACAAATACAGGTGGTGGGAAGTTCTAGGGCTAGACAGTGCTAATGGCTGCACGACGTCGGGAACATACTTAACGCCACTAAACTGTAGACGTTAAAAAGGTAAGTCTGATGTATTGATATTTTACCACAATAAAAAATAAAAACAAAAAATAATAATAAATTACCACGGGGAAAAAACCTGACAGGGAGCTGGACTTCACTGGTGGGCTACAGCTAACCAGCCCTCCACCTGCAGTGACAGTGACTCCCCCTCAAGGTTTAGGGGGCGTGTGTGACAGCCCTGCAGGCCGTTAACACAGCAGAGTGCATACTGCATATGTGTGCAGGTTTAAGAATAAAACAATCCTAGCCTGGCCGCGGTGGCTCACGCCTGTAATCCCAGCACTTTGGGAGGCAGATCACCAGGTGGATCACCTGGTCAGGAGTTCGAAACCCATGGTGAAACTGGTTTCAACATGGTGAAAACCCATCTCCACGAAAAATACAAAAAATTAGCCAAGTGTGGTGGTGCATACCTGTAACCCCAGCTTCTAGGAAGGCTGAGGCAGGAGAATTGCTTGAACCCAGGAGGTGGAGGTTGTAGCAAGCTGAGATCACACCACTGCACTCCAGCCTGGGCGACAGAGTGAGACTCCGTCTCAAAAAAAAAAAAAAAAAAAAACAAAAAAAAAAACAATCCCCCATGAGCCCATGGCCTGGCCTAAGAGCAGGGCCTCGGAGGCCCACATGCTCCCCGGCTGTGATGCTGCCCATGGCTGCTGCATGGGCCAGGAGCAGCACTTGGTGAGATGCAGGCTCAGAGCAGTGGTAGGAACGGGTGCGTGCCCTGAGGGCAGTGCCGGGGTTCCCATGAAACACTCTGCCCTTTCCTCCTCCCATGGTGCCAAGAGGCGCCTCCCGGGAGGACCCTGAGACCATGAGGCCACCATACCTGTCGGAGCGCCGCTGCTTACTCTTCTTCATGCACTTGAGGAGGCAGCAGGTGAGGAAGGCCATGGACATAAGCAGGATGATGGCGCAGCTCACGATGGAGGCAATCACGGCCACCCTGAAGCCAAAGGTCTCGTGTGGTGGCACCACTGTGTGGGAGACAACCACAGCTCCTGGGCGAGGTTTGCCCAGATCTGCCTGGCCCAGGGGTTGGGGATCTCAGGGGTGGTAGGGGCAAGGCCTGGGTGTGTACAGGGCCCAGGCAGCCCTCAGTGAGCCCTGTTGCATGGTAAGGGGGTAGTGAGGTGCTGGGGGCTGAGGTAAGGATCTGTGCAAACTATATTTGGAGGTGGGGCTATCAGAGAAGACTCTCCCCAAGAAACAGGTATTTGAGCAGGGTGTGTAGGAGTATGCAGAGTGGCTAATTGAAGCGGGTATTTGATCAGGGTTTTGTAGGGTATGTAGGAGTATGCAGAGTGGCTAATTGAAGGGGGTATTTGAGCAGGGTTTTAGGGTGTGTAGGAGTTTGCAGAGCGGCCAGTTAGAGGAGCTCTGGCAGAGAGTTCAGAGTGATGGCCTACGTGGCTCCTACCCAGTGGAGTCCTGCCTGAGGAATGAAGGAAGGGCAGGCCACAGAGAGGAGGTGACAACACCCTCTGAGGAGGCCTTGCCCAGTCCATGGTCTGGGTTCTCACAATGCCCCAAGGTGGCAACATTCTTCAGGGGGCCTATATTCCTTCTCAGGTTACTTTCCAGGAAGGCCCAAAATACTATGTATCTGCTGTGTGACCTCAGCTATGCTCCAAACACTAGTTCCATCAGATTCTACTGGATGTTCTGGCTAAAAAAGGCCCCAGAATCCTAATTTGAGCAATACCATGTACTCCCCTAGTAGGGGCCACGGCCCTGTCCCCTGGTCCCCATTTCCCATGCTCCCTAGTGGATGCTGGCCACCCAGAATGGAGACTACATTTCCCAGTGGTCACAGGACCATGTTCTGGCCAGTGGAGGATAAGAAGTGATGTGGGACAACTTCTAAGAACCTTCCCTGAGATACTGGGGCCTGCCCTTTGGCCCTGGGGCCCCTCACCCCATAACAGCTGCCTGGAACACAGCTGCTGCCACCTTGAATCATGAGGCTGAGGGCATGCCCAGCAGAGCCATGCCAGGGAATGGGCCTGGCTCCCACTGCCATGGAGCCCACACAGGCCTGCCTGCCCACCCTGAAGGTTGAGCTCCATCATAGTTAATCCTAGCATTTTGGGTTTTCTGCCTCTCAAAATCTAATCCTAACACTCGCATTCTCAGAGAATCACCAGCATGTGAACATTTGAAAGATTCTGAGAAGTCCCGCAGCATAAAAACCCAGAAGCGGCCAAACTATATTTTGACTCTGAGCCCTTTTCATGCACAAAACACATGAACATAATACACATGGCTTCATTCTGGACGTGCCATTCTGGGCACTGAAAAGGGACTACCTTGTGGACCCTCCAACACCTTTACAACAAATACAACCAGAAAACCATCTCCTCCCACAGACTGGGAGCTCCAGGGCCAGGCACATCGTGACCTTCCGTGTTGCCAGTACTTAGCATTCCTGATACATGAAATATCCTATTAAAGTTTGCCATGTCCACGTGTACATGAATGAATGAATGAATGAATGAATGAATGAACATAGTTTCCTGCTTAACAGATGAAAACGTGCTGGCTCAGAGAGTTTGCGCAGCCTCTTGGCAGTGAGGGGCTAAGTCAGTAGCAGAGCCAGGATTGGAGGCCCACTGCTAGGCTTCGGGTCCACGCTGCCAACATGGCAGTGGGAGGGTTGAGGGCCACCAGCTGGCTGCTGATATGTAAGCAGGCTGTCAGTGTTGGGAACGGGATCCTACACACTGGCCCAGCCCTTGTGAGTAGACACCCATGCCATCCCCACCCGCACCATCCCCACCCGTGCCATCCCCACCCGCGCCATCCCCACCTGCACCATCCCCATGACAGGATTTGGGGCCATCCCCCACCCCCAAAGCTACTGAGCTGAGAGAGGGGTCCTTACGTTTGCACACTGGAGACCCCGAAGACCACTCAGCGATGCTCCCCTTCCAGGTGCAGGTGAGGAGCCCAGACCCCACCATCTGGTGGTTGGAGGGGCAGTGGAACATGAGCACGGTCCCCACGGAAGCACCATCGCCACGAAGGACTTGGAAGGTGGCTTGCGGGGGTAGCCGCAGCTGAGCGCAGGTGCCTGGGGAGAGAGGCAGGTGTGAGGCATGGGGGGTGGGCACGCAGGGCGGGGCTGGGCAGGACCCTGGAGGGAGGAGCTGGCACAGCATTGGGGAGCACAGGGGCAGGATGCGGCTCCAAAGGCCATTGGATGCTCTAGAGGTCACATGGGGTCATCCAGACCCAGGGACAATGCAGAGCTGGATCCCTCCAGGAAGTACACTGTAGACGTTGAGGATTGGAGCGTTAAAAAAAAGAAACACATGTTAGAAGACAATAAAAGCAAATATACCTTCCCTGAGACACTGAGGCACGGCCTTTGATTATGACCTAAACACAGTTCCAAAGGCAGAAATCAGAACAAAAAAAAACAAGAGGGACAGAGAGAGAGCAACAGATTTGACTGCATACAAAGCAGAAAGCGAAAGCTTCTGAGGCTCCCTGATAATGGAAAACAACCAACTCAGGTGAAAAATTCGGGAAAGGATATTTGGAAAGCACAGGACAAAGGTTGGTGCGACAGTCTTAATTTATAAAGAGGTCTTACACATCAATGAAAACTGAATTTTCCGTTTTAAAAAAAAAAAACAACAAGTTCTAATGTGTGAACAAGCAATTCGCAAGGACACCAATGGCCCACAGTCATGAAAAATGCAGACCCACAGGCAACTGAGGAAATGCTGATTCAAGGGAGAGCTCATTTTTCCTGCATCAGTGAGGTGAAGGCAAAAAGAAAACAATGTGCAAGTTGGCAGGGCCTGGGAAGCCCTGTACCCGGGCTGGGGCACAGATCCAACCTTTCTGCAGAGCGTTTGGTAAATTCGTTAAGCACCCTATGTTGCATATGCACCCTCAGCCACAGGAAATAAGAATCTGCTGGCCGGGCGCAGTGGCTAACGCTTGTAATCCCAGCACTTTGGGAGGCCGAGGCGGGTGGATCACGAGGTCAGGAGATTGAGACCAGCCTGTCCAACATGGTGAAACCCCATCTCTACTAAAAATACAAAAATTAGCTGGGTGTAGTGGTGCATGCCTGTAATCCCAGCTACTTGGGAGGCTGAGGTGGGAGAAATGCTTGAACCAGGGAGTCGGAGGTTGCAGTGAGCCAAGATCACACCACTGCACTCCTGCACTCCAGCCTGGCGACAGAGCAAGACTCCATCTCAAAAAAAAAAAAAAAAAAAAAAAAAAAAAAGAAGAAAGAAAGAAAAAGAAAAAAAGAAAGAATCTGCTGCCAAGATTATGGGGAAGCCCGCCTCAGAACCATACGTAATAGAGAAAGGCTGAAACAACCCACGTCTCCCGCAGAAGGGAATGATTCCCTCACCCAGGTCCATCCAGACGGTAAAATACCAGGGAGCACTTACAGTGATGTTCTTATTTTTTTTGTTGTTGTTTTTTTTTTTTTGAGACGGAGTCTCGCCCTGTCGCCCAGGCTGAAATGTGCAATGGCGCGATCTCAGCTCACAACAACCTCCGCCTCCCGGGTTCAAGCGATTCTCTTGCCTCACCCTCCCGAGTAGCTGGGATTACAGGAGTGTGCGACCACGCCTGGCTAATTTTCTGTATTTTTAGTAGAGACAGGGTTTCGCCATGTTGGCCAAGCTGGTCTCGAACTCCTAACCTCGTGATCTGCCCGCCGTGGCCTCCCAAAGTGCCGGGATTACAGACATGAGCCACCATGCCTGGCCAGTGATGTTCTTATATAAGGACACAGAGATGCTCTGGATGCAGCAGCAATCAAGAATTTTTATAAAATTCTAATGACGACAACAGCTGGGACTGAGAAGATTACTGTGGCTAGACGCCGTTGCACCTGCCTTACATGTGCCATCATCTATCGGCACAGCAGCCTACCCAAGGAGAACCATCATTATCCCCATCGACAGATGAGCAAACCGGGCAGAGGGTCTTACAACACTTTCTGCAGTCACACAGCTCTTATGCTGAGGGAAGACTTAGAACCAGACAAGGAGGCTCTGGTCTAACTTCACACACATTCATATACACACACAATGTATATGAGTTGTCGTGCTATGCATGTATCAGCAGCTGGTTACTTTTCACAGCAGTGAAGTGTTCCATTGTGCAGATGGGCCTCAGTGTGTGTCCCTGTTCCCCGCATCTGAGTTGCCTCTGGGTTTCAAGGATGTTCAGTGAAACTGCTAAAGACATCCTCGAGCAGGTCTCCTGGTGTCCAGATGCAAGAGGCTCTTCCTCCTGCTTATCTGGTATGTCCTGATTTTTGGGCATTGACAGTGGACCGCTGGTGCATCACAGGTAAAGAACAGGGACAGGCTGGGTGTGGTGGCTCATGCCTGTAATCCCAGCACTTTGGGAGGCCGAGGCGGGCAGATCACAAGGTCAGGAGATTGAGACCATCCTGGCTAACACGGTGAAACCCAGTCTCTACTAAAAACACAAAAATAATTAGCTGGGTGTGGTGGCGGGTGCCTGTAGTCCCAGCTACTTGGGAGGCTGAGGCAGGAGAATGGCATGAACCCAGGAAGCGGAGCTTGCGATGAGCTGAGATTGCGCCACTGCATTCCAGCCTGGACAACAGAGTGAGACTCCGTCTCAAATTAAAAAAAAAAAAAAGAACAGGGACAGCAGGCCGTGCTGATTCATGGCATGTGCAGAGGCAGAGACTGACCGGAGACAGCAGTGGTGAAGGGCCACCTAAACATCTCTGTGTCTGTCTCCCTCTGCACAGGCAGAGCCTGACACCCAGAGATGGGGGTGACGGTGGGGACAAAAACTGGGGCATGCAGAGTCTGAGGGACTTCAATATTCCACACTGACCTGCTATGACCTTCCCCTGTCCTCTGTGTGCTGTGTCTCCAGCCAGGACCGTGCCCCGGGTGCCAGGCATGGAAGTCCCACTGCCCACCGAGCCTGAGATGAGACCTAGCCAAGCTTCTGAGCTCCCCAAACCTGCTCACCATGTGGCTTCTCCTATTATAAGTTCAATTTAAATCAGCAGTCCCTCCATCCTTCAGTTGCTTGGGCCCCAAACCTTGAAACCTACTTTCTCAATCCACAACCAATTTGCCAGCAAACTCTGTGGACTCTAATTTTAAAATGTTTACCAAAGACATCTGAGGTAGGCTGCATACCATCCCCCAGATTTATTCACGTCCGCCCAGGAACAGTCACGTGGGCTGGCTGTGTGCCCAGGCAAGGTCTGCATCTGCAAGACCTATCACTCCATTTCTTATCCCACATCTGAATTCACAAGCCCATCTAGGGGGAAACTGAGGCTCAGAGAAGTCACACCACCCCTTGCCCCAGCCATGTGTGCCACGGCTATTAATGGGCATCAGCAGAGCTGGGCTTCAGGCCAGGCCCGGAAATCTGGTCTGGGATCTGGCAAAAGTGGAGGTTACCAGAGGCTCTGTGCCATGGCAGTGACAGTAAAGGATGGCATTTGGCTGTAGCTGGCCAGGTCACATTGACCTACTCCCCAGCAGCACCCGGTGGTCCCCCTGCCCCCTGGCCTCTGTGTCACTGAGGACCCCAGGGCCTTAACAAGCTGAGATGCTGAGGGTGAGAGTGTGGAGGCAGGGGTGGCCCTCAGCAGGGGTTGAGGCAGACATGCCCCACCACTTTGGGAAGGTCAGGCTACACAGATTCTGCCCTGACGACACTTGCTAGTAAGGGAGGAAGAGGTGTGGGAGGGGCTTATGGTTTGTGTACTTTTCTGGGATGGATGCGGGAGGGACTGATCTAACACAAACACCACTGGGGGCCTAATGGGTGCTGTACTTCGTTATAGCCCTATGAGGAGGGTGGTCTACCCCTAGCTTACAGATGGGGAAACTGAGGCACAGCAAAGCTCAGTGACATGCCCAAGGTCACTCAGTGGGAATGTGGTAGGGATGGAACTGGGACCCAGCACACTGTGTCAGGAGCCCCACCTGATGGCCAAGCCCAGGGGGTAGCATCTGCCCATCTCACCTCATCCTGGGCAGCTTCCACTCTAGTTCCCACTCCTGGCTGTGGATGCCTCTAGTAACCCTTCTCCCCATTCCAGAGTTGCAGCTGGAAATGTGATCACCACTGAAAACTACATTTCCCAACCTGCCCTCCAGGGAGCTGTCACATGACTGAACCTGGCCAATGAGGTGTGAGCATAGATGCTGTGCCAATTCTGCATTGGGGAGTGTGATGGTTAATACTGAGTGTCAACTTGGTTGAACGGAAAGATGCAAGTATCGTCCCTGGGTGTGTCTGTGAGGGTGTTGCCAAAGGAGATTAACATTTGAGTTGGTGGACTGGGAGAAGCAGACCCACCCTTAATCTGGTGGGCACTATCTAATCAGCTGCCAGTGAGGCTAGACTAAAAGCAGGCAGAGGAACATGGAAGGACTAGACTGGCTCAATCTTCTGGCCTCCATCTTTCTCCCATGTTGGATGCTTCCTGCCCTTGAACATCAGACTCTAAGTTCTTCAGCTTTTGGATTCTTGGACTTATACCAGTGGCTTGCCAAGGGCTCTCGGGCCTTCAGCCACAGACTGAAGGCTGCACTGTCTTCTCTACTTTTGAGGTTCTGGGACTCGGACTGGCTTCCTTGCTCCTCAGCGTGCAGGCAGCTTATTGTGGGACTTCACCTTGTTATCGTTTGAGTCACTACTCCTTAATAAACTCCCCTTTATATATACATCTATCCTATTAGTCCTGTCCCTCTAGAGAACCCTGACTAATACAGGGAGCAAAGATGGTGGACGTGTGAAGGGGCAGAGCAACCTCTCGGATCCTAAGAAGAGACAGAAAGAAACTCCAACTGGAGTTAGGCCACTGTTTTTTTGTGGATTTGTTAAGTGGACTGGCTCAAATCTGATACAAAGCTTCAGCAACACGTCTCAGCCCAGTGCCTTATTTAGCGCTTGGGATTCTGCCTGGCCCACTCGGGGCCCCAAGGTGACAATAACAAAAGTAGGAATATCAGCAGCAACAATAATAATAGAAGGAAGAATAATGCCCAGGCTGTACTCTGTGCTGAGCGCTTCAGCAGCTGTCGGGCGACAGTACATAAACGAACACATGAGGTCCAGCCTGTGGGGCTCCTAGGCCACCTCCACCACACGCATCTGGGGGCCCAGGCAAGGGAGCCTGCCCCGGCGTCAACGTCAGCACAGCTGTTGTGCCCACCTTGGACTGGAATATGGAGGAAATGAGGTGTCTGGAAGGCATCTGGAAGGTGGCTGTGCCTGGTACACATGAGGGCAGGAGCCATGTTGTCCTTGGAAGAGCTGCCTCCCCCATTCTGCAGCCCCAGAAACCATGGCTCAGGGACACTGAGGTCACATAGCCAGTTTGTGGTTCTGCCAGGGTCAACCGCAGCCACCTGGCTCTTCATCCCCGGGCTGTCCCCATCCTTTCTGCCCCTTCAGTATCTGGGGAAGGCCAGCCTCTGGCCTGGGCAGGGTCATTCTGACGGCTCCCTGTCTATGCATAGATCCTCAGCATTCGCACAGCTACTAACAATAACAATGCATGTATGGATGGAATATTTTGTTCAAGAGCACCCCGCATTCCTTATCTGCATTATTACAGATAAGGCTCAAAGAGGTGGACGCACCTGCCCAAATGCCCACTGATCGCAGGGAGGGAGCCACCACTAGATGCAGCATCTGAGATTCTTACATTTGTAACATATATGTAATAGGAGATTTGTATCTTCTCTACATAAACAGCACTTAGATATTCATAAGCCAATGACAAAAATCACAACAAAATGGGGAAGTTAGAAAAGAAAGACAAATGGCTCGGCCGGGCACGGTGGCTCATACCTGAGAATCCCAGCACTTTGGGAGGCCGAGGCAGTGGATCAATTGAGGTCAGGAGTTCAAGACTAGCCTGGCCAACATGGTGAAACCCCATCTTTACTAAAATACAAAAATTAACCGGGTGTGGGTGGCACATGTGTGCAATCCCAGCTACTTGAGAGGCTGAAGCAGGAGAATCGCCTGATCCCAGGAAGCAGAGGTTGCAGTGAGCCGAAATTGTACCACTGCACTCCAGCCTGGGCAACGAAGTGAGACTCCATCTCAAAAAAACAAAAACAAAAACAAAAACAAAAAAAAAGGAAGAAGTAAAACAATCTCCATTAGATGACATGATTTTGTATATATGTAGAAAAGCCTCAGAAATCCACTAAAAGCTATTATAAATAGAAATGAGTTCAGCAAGGTTGTAGAATACCAGGTCAACATACACAAGTCAAACGTATTTCTGTACAGCAGCAGGGAGCAAACTGAATATTAAGAAAAACATTTTATACAATAGCATCAAAAAGAATGTTACAAATTTAATAACAGAAGTGCAAAACATAACTCTGAAAACTACAAAACGTTGTTGAAAGAAATTAAAGACCTAAATAAATGGGAAAACATCCCATGCTCATGGATCAGGAGACTTAATATTGTTATGATGGCAACATATTATGGTAGTCCCTCCTTATCCTTGTTTTCACATTCCATGGTTTCAGTTACCGGTGGTGGTTCCACAATCAGAAAATAGTTACCTCACAACAGTTGTGCTTTGGGGCCATTATTAAGTAAAATGAGAGTTGCTTGAACACAAACACTGCAGTATCAGGGGATCTGATAACCCAGAGGGCTACTAAGTGACTCACAGCAATCCCAGGCGGGGTGGAGCAGGATGGGTGAGATTTCGTCAAAATACCCAGAGTGGCTCACAGTGTAAAACTTACAAATTATTTCTGGAATTTCCCATTCCATCACAAGGCCTATGTATTTCATCTCACTTCATCTCATCATGCAGGCATTTTATCATCTCACATCATCACAAGAAGGGTGAGTACCGTCTATTAAGATATTTAGAGAGAGAGAGAGACCACATTCACATTACTCTCATTACAATATATTGTTATAATTGGTATAACTTATTACGAGCTATCATTAATCTTTCACTGTGTTTAATTTATAAATTAAACTTATCATAGGTACATGTGTTTAGAAAAAAAAAGCAACATATATAGTATCTGAAGTTTCAGGCATGCACTGAGGGGTCTTGGAATGTATCTCCCTTGGATACATTGTATCTACTATATGCATTGTATCTACTATATTCATTGAATCTACTGCATTCATTGAATCTACTGTATTCGTTGAATCTACTGTATTCCTCAAACTGATATACAGATTCAACAAAATCTTTATCAGAATCCAGCTGCTTTCTTTCTAGAAATCAACAAGCTGATCCTAAAGCTCATATGGAAATGCAAAAGACCTAGAATAGCCGAAACACTCTTGAAAAAGAACAAAGTTGGAGGGTTCACACTTACCAAATTCAAAACTTATTACAAAGCTAGAGTAATCAAAACAGTGTGGTACTATCATAAGGACAGACATAAAGGCCAACAGAATAGAACTGAGAATGCAGAAGTAAACCCTTACATTTACAGTCAAATGATTTTCAACAAGGGTACCAAGATAATTAAATGGGAAAGGAATAGTTTTTCAACAAATTGATGCTGGGACAACTGAAGCCGGACCCCTAGCTCATACCATATACTAAAATTAAAATGAATCAAAGACCTAAAAGTAAGAGCTAAAACTATGAAACTCTTAGAAGAAAACAGAGGGGAAAATCTTTGTGAACTTTGGCAATGGTTTCTTAGGTCTAACACCAAAGACAAACACCAAAAGAAAAAGAAAAACAGGACTTCATCAAAATGAAAAATGTTTGTGCTTTAAAGGACACATTCAAACAGGACTTCATCAAAATGAAAAATGTTTGTGCTTTAAAGGACACATTCAATAAAGTGAAAAGACAACTTACCAATAGGGAGAAAATACTTGCAAATCATGTATCTGATAAGAGGCATGTGTCTAGAACATATAAAGAATTATTACAACTCAATTATAATAAGACGACAAAATTTTAAAATGGCCAAAGGATCTGAACAGACATTTCTCTGAAAAAGATAAGTTAGCAGCCAATAAGCACAAGAAGATTCTCAAAATTATTAACCTTCAGGGAAATACAAATCAAAACCACAAAGAAGTCTGTCAAAAAGACAGGCAATACCAAGGGTTGGCTGGGCGTGGTGGCTCACGCCTGTAATCCCAGGACTTTGGGAGGCCGAGGTAGGTGGATTACTTGAGGTTAGGAGTTTTGAGACCAGCCTGGCCAATAGGGTGAAACTCTGTCTCTACTCAAAATATGAAAATTAGCCAGGTGTGGTGGTGGACGCCTGTAATCCCAGCTACTTGGGAGGCTGAGGCAGGAGAATCACTTGAACCCA
>NW_012105664.1:933940-947636 GCF_000951045.1 Mandrillus leucophaeus | reverse complement strand
TCTCAAAAAGAAAAAAAAAAAGCAACTGAAGATACTCTTTTTTTGCTTCTTATCTCTGTCAGAGTTAAAAAGACCAGCCCTTCAGATTAGGGAGGCTGCAGGGGAGGGGTGCACAATTTCTAGGGGTGGTACACAGAGTGGGGAGGGCCTGAGGAGCTGCCCTGCCCTTCCGGGGGATGGAGGGGACAGTGGGCAGGACTGGAGTCAGCAGGAGGCAGAACCGCCCAGGGATGCTGGGTCGATGACAGCTGACACTGAGCATTACCTGTGCCAGGTACAGCTCTAACCCCTGGCCTGGGCTATTTCCTATAACCCTGGACTGACTCTCGCTGGCCTTGGGTCACCTAGCTCCCAGTGGCACAGCTAGGACTTGAATTCTGTCTCCAGGGTTGGGCTCTTCATCAACTACCATGCTCCGTATCCGCAGACATCAGTGTAGGAATGAATAAATGAATGAATGCAAGAACAAATGAATAGAGGACTGGCAGCCTGACCTCACTGACAAGAGTCGTGATCAGCACTCCCCAAGGGCCAGAAACCACTTTGCTTTTTCAGGATCTTGGGATCTGGATATGCACTGTTCTTCTGGCCAAGGAGGTGCCTATGGGATTCTGGAGCCCTGGCAGACACAGCAGGGCAGCCACGGGCTGGCCACGTGGCCCCTTCTCCAGGGCAGCCAGGCGGCCAACACTTCCCAGTCCTTAATTTAGAGCTGCGACTTCTGCATTCCTCTGTGGCTTCCCAGTCCACTGTGGCCCTTGCAGAGAGGAGGCCCCACCAGCCATAGGTTTGGGAGTAGCCGTTGGCGGATGGGAGGGGAGGTTGGCGAGGGTGAGTGTACCCAGCACCCACAACAAGCACCTGGCTGTGTCTGCCCAGTGAGAAGATGAATGGATGAATGTGAATTCATTCTTTAAAAATAAAATGATAACTTCGTTAGAATAATGAGATGCCTGGAGGGGTGGACCAAGGGATGGAGACAGATGTGAGAAAGCAGGCACAGCGAAATGCGAAGGGTGGAATCGAGCTGGTGCATGTCCAGGCAAAAAATTATTTCAACTCTGCCGGATGTTCAAAAGAAAAATGCTCGGGGAAGACCTTGAGCATCCCCACTGCTGACATGTAACTAATCCCCTGGGCACATCCCCTTCCTACCCACTGGGGTCCCAGGGAAGGGGCGGCCATACCACTCCCCATCCAGGACCCAGACACTAACCACTGCTGAACCGTCTGGGCACTGGGCTGATCCTCGAGACTTATTCTACTGAGACTGTGTGTCACCGTGGGAACATAGCTTTCTCTCAAACAAGACAGATGTGACCACCAGGGCCTCCCATGCACCCGAGGCAGCCAGGCCCAGCTCTGGAGCCAGAGGACCTGGGTTTGAGGGTCAGTCCGGCTTTTCCAGAAGACCCTGGTCACTTCTCCACCTACAAATACCACAGCAGGCAGGGTGGGGCAAGGACTGGATGAAATGATGATCAGCAAGGCCACCTCCACAGCTGACTTCCTCTAAGCGTGTCTTAGAAGGAGCAGCTCCTCGGATGGGCGCGGTGGCTCACGCCTGTAATCCCAGCACTTTGGGAGGCTGAGGCGGGCGGATCAGAAGGTCAGGAGATCGAGACCATCCTGGCTAACACAGTGAAACCCCGTCTCTACTAAAAATACAAAAAATTAGCCGGGCGTGGTGGCGGGCACCTGTAGTCCAGCTACTCAGGAGGGTGAGGCAGGAGAATGGCGTGAACCTGGAGCCGAGATTGTGCCCACTGCATTCCAGCCTGGGCGACACAGCGAGTCTCCATCTCAAAAAATAAAAAATAAAAAATAAAAAAGGAGGAGGAGCAGCCCCTGCCCCTGCCTGCCCACATGTTGTGCTGAGCCGGGTGGGGAGCTCATGACTAGCCATGTCTGAGGTTGACCAGTCGGCTCTCGCCTAGGCATGTCTGAGGTCAACCAAGGTCTTGTCTTGGTTCACACTTCATCTGTCAAAAGCCACATCCTGTGTTCTCAGCCGCCAGGTTCTGCTATAGTGAGGGCTCTTGTCCTCAGACAGCAACTGCAGGTAGTGGATTACATGTCACAGTGAAAGGCATCAACAAGGGGGCAAGCATGGCCCCCTCCCAGCATCCCCAGGGCCTGTCCTGCCTGCATCATTGAGCCTCACAGACGTGGGGGATAAAGGGTGAAGTCGGCTGGGTGCGGTGGCTCACACCTGTAATCCCAGCACTTTGGGAGGCCGAAGTGGGCAGATCACAAGATCAGGAGATCAAAACCATCCTGGCCAACATGGTGAAACCCCATCTCTACTAAAAAAATAAAAATTAGCGGGGTGTGGCAGTGTGCGCCTGTAGTCTCAGTTATTTGGGAGGCTGAGGGAGAAGAATTGCTTGAACCGGAGGCAGAGGCTGCAGTGAGCCAAGATCACACCACTGCACTCTAGCCTGGTTGACAGAGTGAAACTCTGTCTCAAAAAAGATTTAAAAAAAAGGTGAAGTCACCACCCTCAACCAAAGAAACGGGACCAGCCAGCGCAGTAACACTGACCTACAAGAAGTCCGAGATGTGCTGTCAAATTAAAAACTCAAATGAAAGTATAAAACGATTTGGAGTACAAGCCCAGTACAATTGATGCCAGCCCCCTAACTGTACATGAGCAGAGAAGGATGGTGCCTAGTGGGGCTGGGGGGCCTTAAATGCAGTCCTGGCGTCAGACCCTGCATTTCTAGCCAGCTGACCAGGAGGGTCTCATGCCCAGGTCCTAATGTAAGTGCACTGCTGGAATGGCTTTCCTTCACAAGTCAAGCAGAGGGTCTGGGAAAGTTACTGGTAGGAGGGAGGGCAGGGTGAGTCCTCGCTGAACACTCACAGCCCTGATCTGCCTCCTCAGAGCAGCCGAGAGGTCCAACCTCCTTTAAGCCCTCAGCCAAGAGGGCACGGGGAGGCAAAGTCATGTTCCTGTGGCCTTTGCTGCCAGAAAGAGAAGCCACTGACTGGGAATGCCCTGGTCTTAGCCCCCAGTTGGGTGGGCAGGTTTCCTGGAAGGCTAATCAATAGGTTCCCAGGGTCTGATCCTGACAAGACCCTTCCCAGCAGCAGGTCCTGGACCTGGATTTCTCACCTGGCTCAGTCTCAACTTCTCCGTCTGCAAAACTGGTGACTTGCCCTCCTGGGGTCTGAGAGGAGCAGGACTGCCCTGTGGAGACCTTGGAACAGGATCTGGTGCACAGGGTCACTCCCTAGGTCAGGGCTTGAGCAGCCCAGGACATGAGCCCTACTGGGGCCCTGGGCCTCAATCCCCAAGGTCCATGAAACCCAGGAAAACTTCAGCCCTTAGTCCCTGATCCCCAAAGTCTGCAGTATACAGGGGACCTTCAACCCTCCAGGCCCCAGTGGGGTCTCCTGCACTCCTTTCCTGAGCCTGGGAGGTCAGGAAACACTTTCTCTGGGCTGGCTCCATTTTCCAGATGAGGAAACTGAGGCCCATAAACCTGCCCAAGGCCCCTGGCTGCACAATGGCAGTGCCAAGGGTAGGAGCCTGCACTCCTGTCCCCTTGGGGTAGCCCTTTCCATAGGATTCACAGCGAACTCACAGCCAGGATTCCATAGGATTCACAGCGAACTCACAGCCAGGATTCCATAGGATTCACAGCGAACTCACAGCCAGGATGGGGCAGGCAGGCAGCACAGTGCCAGGAGCTATGGCCTGCGAAGTCTCTACCTGCACCCAACTCCCAGGGGCGTTCCAAGAAATCACCAAGGCATGAGGATGGAGCTGGTGGATCACCCTTGGCTCTAACTGCCACACAGCCAAGTCCTGCTCACACAGAGACTCCAGGACTCCCAGGGGACCCAGGGCCACCCCTCACTGACCTCCTGAGCCCCTCCCCATGCCTGGTGCCTGAGAGGCAGATCCCACCTGTCCCCTCCCCTGCTTCAAATACTCATGAACTCTCAGCTGCCCGCAGATGGCCCTCCTGTGCCTGATCCCTGCAGGGGACCCCACACCCCAGCTGTCTTTGAGGATGTCTCTTCCCTAAAGCTGGAGACAGAGGCCTTGCCTCCCTGGATCTGTCCTGGCCTCCAGCCCCACCCTACCTGCCTGCTGTTCCCCAGCCCTTGGTTGTGGCTGCCCTTGATCTGCTGGCCCAGCGCTGGGGCATTTCTTACCTGGCACCCTTTAGATCCCTTTGCATGTAAATCTTAAAGGAGAAGGAAAAACAACAGAAACCCGATTTGATGCAAACAAGGTACAAAATCAAACACATGAGGCCCTGCCTGGCCCTCCCACGGCTCAGGGGCAGGTGGAGAGGGCCAATGGGTACCTCCGGGGCACACCTGTGGGATGCCTGAGCGGCCCTCAGCCCACATGCCGCACCTGCGCCTCTGCCCGGCCACCTACTGCAGCTGCGCTTCCTCCCTCTCTGGCCTTATGTACGGAGGCAGGCAGGCCTGACCGGGTGGGTCCTCATCCTCCCAGCCCATGAGGCCAGTCAGGCGTCTGAGAACAATCCGTACTTGTTAATCTTCTATCTAGAACCTTGGACCCCAGGTCAGCCCTTCCATCCTCCCTCCTGGGATTCGCCACACAGCCCCTATACCCTGACCTCGCCTGCTATGCGACCAAGTAACTATGTTCCCTTTTATGCTGGCTGAGGCTGTGGGAGAGAGGGCACCCGAGTGATAGAGGCAGGCTGTGGACCCAGTCTCACCTAGACTCGATCCCCACCTGCCAGTGAGTCCCTGTGTGACCTCAATCTGGGTCTCAGT
This sequence comes from Mandrillus leucophaeus, assembly GCF_000951045.1. Taxonomy (NCBI): domain Eukaryota; kingdom Metazoa; phylum Chordata; class Mammalia; order Primates; family Cercopithecidae; genus Mandrillus; species Mandrillus leucophaeus. The sequence goes on along the minus strand of NW_012105664.1, from coordinate 942,869 downwards.
TCCCCCAAATGTGAAACAGGAACCTTCAGAGGAATTTCTCAGAGTTTAAAGGGGGTGACTTGTGCACACAGAGGTGCTTTGAGAACAGGACCCCCAAGACCCTGGCAGTGGGGACAGGGCCTGGCCCCAACACTACACGTGGGTGGCCCATAGCCCTGGTTGTGTGTCTTCAGGTAAGTCAACTGCCCTCTTTGAGCCCATCTCCACATGGAGGGTGGGCACAGGCTTCAGAGCCACTGCAGCCTTCCATCTCCAGGCTGAGCAGCAGGGTTGCCTTAGGACGTGGAAAGCTCACAATCCTCCAGAACACAGGGGGGCTAATTCCAAATGAGGAACGTGACCCCCACATCCCTGGTGGAAAACCGAGGCTCCGGGAACCTGTGTCTTCTACCAGCTGCTCTGTCAATGCCGATGGGTGTTAGGAGGCCATAAACAGGCATCACGGGGCGTGTCCGCCTTGCTTTGACTTACACAGGCATTCACAGGGTCTCAATTTCTCCTCTGTAAAATGGACACAGTTCAGTTCTGGGGCAGGAGTTCAGGGGTGAAGCCAAGAAGGCACCGGCAGAGCACACCTCCTGCTACCTGCCCCCCCAGGCTCTTCCTCCAAGGCCCTTCCAGGGATGCCAGGGGGGTTACCTACAGCCACTGGAACCCTGCTTTCCTGGACAATCTCCCAGATCAGGGAGTGCTGGGGCTGACCTGGGAGCAGGGCCAGGGGCCAGTCACACAACAAACATGATAAACTCCTACTCTGAGCTAGTCTCCCCCACACGCTGCCCTTCTCCCAGGGCGCTCATGGGAGATGAGGGAAGACCACTTCCTGCCTCCCAGGAAGACAAGTGTGTCTGCACTACTGTGCTCTTCATAGCTACTCTAGGAAAGCCGGTGGTAATGGTCCCATTTTAAAGATGGTGGGAAAAACACACATGCCCATGCTGTGTTTTTGGTTTTTGTTTTGTTTTGAGACAGAATCTCACTCTGGTGGCCCAGGGTGGAGTGCAGTGAGGTGATCACAGCTCACTGTAGCCTCGAACTCTGGGCTAAAGCAATCCTTCCACCTTTCAGCCTCCAGAATAACTGGGACTACAGGCACATGCCACCATGCTCGGCTCATTTTTTTTTTTGCATTTTTTTGTAGAATGAGGTCTTGCTATGTTACCCAGGTTGGTTTTGAGCTCCTGGACTCAAGCAATCCGCCCGCCTCAGCCTCCCAAAGTGTGGGATTAGAGGCATGAGCCACCACTCCTGGCCAGTGGTGTTTTAGTGTCAAATCCTCTCCAAAGACTCCCAACCCCCTAGCCTCTCACTTCACAGCACATTTCACAGATCAAGAAACTGAGATCTCATGGCAGGAGAGTGATGGAGTCCAGATGACGGCATCATCCCTGCACCAGAACAAGTATCCTCCCGGGGCTCCACTGGGCCTGTCCACAAGCTTGGGGGCAGGTAGACAGTGGGGAAACTGGGGGACATGGGGAAACTGAGGCACAGAGGTGCAGCGACTCACCCCAGGTCACAGGAGGATTCTAACCCCAAACTCCAACAAGTGGGCCAGTGCCTGGGAAGTGGTCATGGTGGTCAGAGGCAGAGCCAGGGCCAGGGAGGATGAACAAGAGTACAGGGTGCCAGACTAAGCTCCATTCCCAGCGCAAATTCCAAGGCAAACAACCTTTTGTATGCAAATATGCCAGAGCCTCCAGATACTCCCTGGCCTTGGGCTGACCTTGGGCAAGTCAAGGCTATCCAAAGGGCATTGGCACCCACTCCTCCAGGCTGTTGTGCCAGTAGAAGGGGCTCCTCAGGCAGTACCAGGCCCTGGGCAGGCCTTGCTCAACCACAGGAGCAAAAGTGCTCATCACCCCAACACCAAATGAGGGGCTCTGGACATTAGGCTGCCGGAGAGTCAAACTAAACAAACCAAGTCCACCAGCGCCAGGAACAAGTGTCAGCGCCCACGTTGCGGAGTTGAGGAGCTCTGCTCGGTGAATTAGCTCCCTGAGCCGCAGTTTCCCCATCTGTGAGAGGAAGCCAGCCTCCTGCCACCTTCCTGCCAGTTCCCTGACGCTGCAGGCTGACAGCGTGACCTGGTCCAGCCCACCCCAGTCCGGGCTTCAGCTTCCTCCTGCGCAGAGCCTTAGCCCCGCAACGCCCGAGACAGCCAGGACCCTCAGGCCTAACGCTCGTGGGTAGTGGCCACGGAAAAAAGGTTTTGGGATATCTGAGACCCCGAGTTCCGGTTTGCTTCCACTTCTACAAGGGTTAGACTTTAGAATCATTCAAGGAGCAAGGCCAGCAATCGAACCCCGGAGACTTGGGCACGGGAGCAGAAAGCTCTTTAAGCACATTCTTGAATTCAAACACTTAAAAGTAAAATAAAAAGCAGCCTCTCTTCCTTCCGGAGGCCTCAGCCTCGGAGACAGCCGAGGCGATCCCAAGCCTGGCCATAGGATGACCTCGGACAGCCACTCCCCTCTCGCAGGCTCAGTTTCTCCATCTGTAAAGTGGAGCTGCGGTGGTCACCAAGGAATCGTGAAGATGCAACCTCCCTCAGGGGCAGAGAGGGCTCCCCGCTCCCGCCTCCGCGCCGCCCGCCCGCCAGGTGAGGCCCGTTTCGACTTCCCCCGGAGGGGCGCGGAGGGGTCCGGCGCCTGCGGCGTGGAGAGGCTTGGCCGGCCGCGGTGTCCGCAGGCGCCCGGGACCAAGGCGCGGCGGCGACTCGGGAAGGGGCGCGCGGGCTGCTGCTCGCTGCCAGGCTTCGGCTCCGCTAGGGCGCCTGTTGGGCTGGCGGAGGGTCGAGGAGGTTCATACTAGGGGCAGATCGCGGCTGTGGCCCCCACCCACGGCTGTGCGGCCCCGCGACCCCCTCCCCTCGGCTTTCCCGTCTGTGAAATGGGCGCAGAGCCCCGCACGCGGCCACTCGGCCTCAGCCCTCACCTGTGCGGTTCCCTGGGGCAGGCGTGGTGACCCCGGCCCGCCCCCGGGGCCTCGCCTTGCCACGGAGGGTGGCGGCCGCCCCGCGCATCCTGCGCGCTCCGAGGCGCTTGGCGGGGTCTGCCAGGGCAGTGAGCCGAGCTTGTGGGGGCGGGACCTGGATCTGGGTGAGGGGCGGGACGCAACAAGCCCCGCCTCCCGCGCCCGCCCAGGGGCGGTGCCATGCAACTTACAGACCACGCCCACATTTGGGCTGGGACCGAGATCCGGGCGGGGGCGGGGTCCCCTGGGGAGCCCGAATACCCAGCGGGCCAAGCCAGCTGGCCGAGCGGAAAGTGTTGCTCCTCCGGGGCGTTGCACGCGCGGCTACCTCTGCCTAACACCCTTCCCCCATCCCGCCCTGTTCTCACCTCCATTCCTAGTGTGGTTTTTCCATGCGCTTCTATGTTTTTATTTTTTGAGCAGGATTTTGCCTTCTCAGGGTGCCGGATTCGGCCGGTACCAAAGGGCAAAGAGCAAAACCCCTTCCCGGCCGGCCCCTCGCACACCCTACTCCCCGCCAGAGATCTGTGTGGACCCAGCCTTCTTTCCCTGTCTCTCACTGGGCCAGGCCTGCTGAGGCACCCTGAGGTCTGGGTGCCCTTGTTGTCTTCGGTTCTCACTGAGGGGCCCCCGGCTGGGAGAAACAGGATTGAAAGCCCTGGGGTCTGGCTGCAGGGCCCACACGCACCTGGAGGCCTCCCTTCTCCTGGCTTCCCCTTCCCACTCAGCTCCACCTGCAGCAGGCCCAGAGCTGTGATCCGGGCTCTTTCTCTCTCCCTGACCCCACCCAACCCAGGCTTAGCCCCCTTCCCAAACAGCCACCAAAGGGTGGGGTGTGGTGTCAGGCCTCAGACATCCTGGATCTTGGGCTGCTTATGGGAAGCCACCCGAGCCGTGCCTATCCCTGTGGAGCTGGCAAAGGTAATCCTGGCAGAGGGAACAGCAGGAGCAAAGGCCCTGGTTTGGCAATGTGTGGCAGCAGAAGCCCAGAGCAGCTGGCTGAGGCATGCCTGCAGGAGCGCAGAAGGTGGCCCAGGTGGGCCAGGCTGTCTCCAGAGTGCCTGGCAGGTGACCGTGAAGAGTGTGGATGTTCAGGTGGACCATGAAGCGGGGTTCCAGCAGGAAAGGCCCTCCCCGCCTCTGCTTTCCGAGCCCTCCAAAGCTGAGGTTCAGTGTGAAACGTGAGGGGCCCTCCCCCTTTCGCCATCAGGGTTGGCATCACCCCTGATATCTTCTTCCTCCTTGCCCTTGTGGGTCACACACGATGGCTTACTTCAAGCTCCTTTATTCAAAACCCAGCATGTGTGTTCTTCCGCCGTGTGGGGAAGCACAGGACCGTCAGCGGTGCCCACTGCAGACCACGCTCTGGGACCCCAGAATGTCTTGCCAAGTGGCCCCTAACCCATCTCTCAGGCCTGTGTGGTCCTTTCTCTGGTTTTGCCCACCATGCACCACTGGGCGGAGGGCCACTGCCTGTAGGTACATGGACAGGGCTGGGAGGGAGGTCTGGGGCAGCCCTGCAATTGCTGGGTGGAGCTAGGTGAGGATGGAAAACACTAGGCTGCCTGCAGCTCCTTAAGCCACCACGCTGTGGCCCAGGCCTTCAGGACTCCTCAAATGCTAAACACCTGGCCATTTAGGAAGTGTGTTTCCTAGAGCTGAGTAACATAGTACCACAGACTGGGTGCCTGAGAACAACAGGAATTTATTGTCTTCTGGTTCAGGAGGCCGGAAGTCTGAGATCAGGGTGTTGGCAGGCCTACAATCCCTCCAGAAACTCCAGGAGAACAGCCTTCCTTGCATCTTCCAGCTTCTGGCAGTTCCTTGGCTGGTGGAAACTTAACTCCTGTCTACACACGGTGCTTTCCCTGTGTCTCTCTGTGTTCACATCTCTCTTCTAAGGACACCAGTCATATTAGATTAGTGCCCATCGAAATGTCCTCATCTTAACTTAAGACCCTATAAAGAGTCTGTAAAGACCGGCCGGGCACAGTGGCTCACACCTGTAATCCCAGCACATTGGGAGGCGGAGGCAGGTGGATCGTAAGGTCAGGAGTTCGTGACCAGCCTGGTCGACATAGTGAAACCCTGTCCCTACTAAAAGTACAAAAATTAGCTGGGCGTGGTGGCGCGTGCCTGTGGTCCCAGTTACTTTAAAAAAGAGTCTGTAAAGACCTTGTCTCCAAATAAGGTCATATTTGGAGGTACTGAGGATTAGGACTTAAACATAGATTTTGGAGGACACAGTTCAGCCCCTGACAGGTGGGATCAAGGAGGACAGAGCATGTTTTTCTGAGCAGTCTGTCGCTTGGTTGGGTTGTGGACGTTTAGGCTTGTGGCGCTGGGCCTCCATTTGTACTGTTAGGGGACCTGGAGGTGGCCTAAGGGGCTCTGTCATGTCCTTTCCACTGGGAACAGTATGCCTTGCTGTGGCTCAGAACACCCATTTGCTGCCAAAAGGCCATCTTCAGGAGCTGTGGGAGGGATCTGAGCCTGGTTCTGGAGGTGGGCCTGTCACCTATTTGAACCCTGATCAGGGCCATCTTATCCACCTTTTCCCAGGCCCTTGGAATGGTTTGCTCCTACAAAGCCCAGCAATTCCAGCCACACACATGGGCGAAACTGAGGCACGTGGAAGGAATGGCATGGGCCCACCAAGGACAACCGCCTGGGGTGCCCCCTTCCATGGTGGGAACCATGGCTCTCTGACAGGCTTCCCTGATCCCTGGGGCAGGGGTGGGCACTCTTGAACTGAGTCTTCGTGTTCTCATCTGAGGGGTGGACGTGGTCCTGCCACCCTCTCAAGGCAAGTGAGAGACCGTGATGTGCTCAGGATGGAGTGGTGGCCTCTGAGCTGGACTGCCAAGGCCCCGTCAGCATTTGAGCTTGGCCCACCCACCCAGCTCTCCTAGTTGCCTGGTTTCCCAGACTCTCCTAGTCTAGGCACAAACTGGGAGCAGTGCTTGGGCTTCGCCTGCCTGAGTGTGTTTCTTTGCCTTCCTCACCCTCCTCCTCCATGGAGCCCTCCCTGATGGCACTCCCTGTCAGAGCCATTTCGTGCCACCTGTCCTTAAGGCCTGGTCAGCCTGTGTCACGTCTCTGAAATGAAGAGGACATGTGGCCAGGTGTAGAGCTATGGACATGTGGCCGATTGTGGCCAACAGGATCACTTGAGGTCAGATACACCAGTAATCCCAGCTACTCGGGAGGCCAAGGCACGAAAATTGCTTGAACCTAGGAGGCAGAGGTTGCAGTGATCTGAGATTGCACCACTGCACTCCAGCCTGGGTGACAGAGGGAGACTGTGTCTCAAAAAACAAAACAAAACAAAACAAAACAAAACAAAAAAATATGGGCTCCCCTGCTAAAGAGGCAGAGGAGGAGGCTAGGAGGAACGGATGGACTGCTGACAAGGCAGGCCGGGAGAAGGAAGCAGAGTCAGTCACAGCCTGAGGAACTGACCAAAGTCGCAGCCTCTTCCCAGCTCCATTTGCAACTGGGAGCACACAGTGCACTGTCAGTGGATGCTTGTTGGATGGAACCTGGGAGGCGGGGGAGGCCTGCCAGCCCTGGGGCTCAGCGTTCCACTCTGTAACATGGGGGTCTCATGCGCTGCCAGAGGTTTCCAGGGGAAGGTGAGGGTCTGGCTTGGGGCTTTCCTCTTTCCTCAGACCTTAGCTGAGGTGTTGCCACCCCCAGGAAGTCTTCCTCAACCCTTGGTTTGCCTGACTCAGCACCCATGGGCCATGGTGGCCTGGGAGGGGGCCCATGCAGGAGTCTGGTGGTGACAGAGTTCTTGGCTTGACGAGTTTTTCTAAAATTAGATAATAATTGTGGAAATCTAAAACATTTTGTTTTGCTTTTTTTTTTTGACAAAGTCTTGCTCTGTCACCCAGGCTGGATTGCAGTGGCATGAGCTCGGCTCACTGCAACCTCTACTCCTGGGTTCATGCAATTCTCCTGCCTCAACCTCCCGAGCAGCTGGGATTACAGGCATGCACCACCACGCCCAGTTAATTTTTGTATTTTAGTAGAAACAGGGTTTCACCATGTTGGTCAGGCTGGTCTTGAACTCCTGACCTCAGGTGATGCACCCTCCTTGGCCTCTCAAAGTGCTGGGATTACAGGTGTGAGCCACTTTTTTGCTTTATTCTTGATTTTAGTTTTTACTCAATAGAAAATGAGATTTTTGTTCTGAAAACCTCTCACAATAGACCACGTCCAGAAAGTTCTTTTGCAAAATGATAAGAGTCAGGGAAGCACTGGTGGCCTCATGGGTATCTTCTCTTTTTAAAAACTGTATTACCTTTTAAAAACTAAAAGCAAAACAAGAAAAAAAAAAAAAGTAACCTGAGGTTGCCGTTCTAATAGGCCAGATGTTTGCAGAGAAAACAATTTTCCCAAAAATGTTTTCTGCTAGGCCATCTGGAGCCCTCAACACACACCACTTATCCTCCTAAAGCAAGGCAAGAGCCCTGTCCCTACTGTGCACAGCGACAAAGGCCCTTCCCCAGGGGTACTCCGCTGCTGGGGCCTGAGCTCTGACCATCAGACTGTCCTACCTGGCCGCAGCCTGCACAAACAGATCAGTCAGCCCGGGTGACATGACATTGAGCCGCCGCCCTCAGGTTCAGAAATGGTGACTCAGAGACACAAAGCAAGGCGCCCGGAGGGCAGAAGGAATGACAGGTTCATGGAACAGGTACTACCAAGCACATACTGCGTGCCAGGCCAGTTCAGAAGCTGGGATACAGCTGGGCCTAGGAGGGACAAACTCTGGCCAGGGGCTGCTCCCCCGATCCTCACCCTACAAGCCAGGGCCTTTGCCCGGCCACTGCTGGGCTGGCAGATAGCGGCTCATCTTTTTCCCACCCCTCAACTCCTTTTGTACTTTCTGAACTTCCCACAATGAGTATGTATCTATTCTCTGATAAGAAACAAGGATTTTAAATGCTTTGTAAATGTAAACTATTGCAAAATTTCCCACGACCATTCTGATGTTCACTTGTCAGGAAAGATGTGGACTGACCGGGGTCCTCGGCTGCTAGGATTACACGGCATTACCATGCTCTGAAGACTTACAACCAAGCATAGGATTTCAGGTGGGGGGTTGTGCTTCCATTGGCCTGGAGCTGTTCCCAGCTAAGCTGGCAGGTCAGGGGGTGCACAGGTGGGTCAAGGGCAGCCCGAGGCTTAATGCTCAAGAGCCAGTTAAGCTTCTTTGATGCCCGGCACCTGCACAGCGAGCAGCATGGGCCCTCAAGTGCCTGGTCACTGGAGAAGCGTGAGAGCCTCGCCTCCTCCCTCCCCACAGGCTTCCTGCCAGCTCCCACCCTGCCCCCGACAGAGCAGCGGCTGCTCAGCCCTCACCAGCTGCCAGGCTCAGTGTGTTTTAGTCCTGCCTCTTCACCAGCCCTCTGGTGGCCTCAGGTAAGCCCGCACCCCCTGGGCTCCAGTTTCCCCACCTCCTCTTAAAAAGGGCTGAATCGGAGGGTCCTGACAGCCCGGGGTGGGTGCAGTGTGTCTGGCAGCCATGCCGCTGAAGCTCAGAGTGTCTGCTCGGGTCGCTCAGGTTCCCTGGTCTACCGCCTGGCTTATATCTTTGGAGGAGGCAATCCTGCGGCCCCCCAGCGGGGGCAAGGGTTCCATCTGGATATGGCCCCCGGGTGGCCTCTGAGTGGCCTGTAAGGATGGCTGAGCTCATCCATACAGAGACATCAGAGGAACTCAGCCTTAGGAAGCCCCTTGGAAGTCTCCTGTGTTACAGATGGGGAGACTGAGGCCTGCGGCGAGGGGAGAGCCTCCCTACAAACCAGGCTTTGGAGCCTGTCTGGGGTCAGCCTGTGGGACCTGGGCATGTGACTTGGGCTCTCCTTGCCTCAGTTTCCTCCCACTCCCAACAAAAAATGGGCATGCCAGGACTCCTGTCCCAGGGCCAAGGGTGGAGCCCATG
>NW_012105664.1:929381-933890 GCF_000951045.1 Mandrillus leucophaeus | reverse complement strand
TCCCCAGGGGTACTCCGCTGCTGGGGCCTGAGCTCTGACCATCAGACTGTCCTACCTGGCCGCAGCCTGCACAAACAGATCAGTCAGCCCGGGTGACATGACATTGAGCCGCCGCCCTCAGGTTCAGAAATGGTGACTCAGAGACACAAAGCAAGGCGCCCGGAGGGCAGAAGGAATGACAGGTTCATGGAACAGGTACTACCAAGCACATACTGCGTGCCAGGCCAGTTCAGAAGCTGGGATACAGCTGGGCCTAGGAGGGACAAACTCTGGCCAGGGGCTGCTCCCCCGATCCTCACCCTACAAGCCAGGGCCTTTGCCCGGCCACTGCTGGGCTGGCAGATAGCGGCTCATCTTTTTCCCACCCCTCAACTCCTTTTGTACTTTCTGAACTTCCCACAATGAGTATGTATCTATTCTCTGATAAGAAACAAGGATTTTAAATGCTTTGTAAATGTAAACTATTGCAAAATTTCCCACGACCATTCTGATGTTCACTTGTCAGGAAAGATGTGGACTGACCGGGGTCCTCGGCTGCTAGGATTACACGGCATTACCATGCTCTGAAGACTTACAACCAAGCATAGGATTTCAGGTGGGGGGTTGTGCTTCCATTGGCCTGGAGCTGTTCCCAGCTAAGCTGGCAGGTCAGGGGGTGCACAGGTGGGTCAAGGGCAGCCCGAGGCTTAATGCTCAAGAGCCAGTTAAGCTTCTTTGATGCCCGGCACCTGCACAGCGAGCAGCATGGGCCCTCAAGTGCCTGGTCACTGGAGAAGCGTGAGAGCCTCGCCTCCTCCCTCCCCACAGGCTTCCTGCCAGCTCCCACCCTGCCCCCGACAGAGCAGCGGCTGCTCAGCCCTCACCAGCTGCCAGGCTCAGTGTGTTTTAGTCCTGCCTCTTCACCAGCCCTCTGGTGGCCTCAGGTAAGCCCGCACCCCCTGGGCTCCAGTTTCCCCACCTCCTCTTAAAAAGGGCTGAATCGGAGGGTCCTGACAGCCCGGGGCGAGTGCAGTGTGTCTGGCAGCCATGCCGCTGAAGCTCAGAGTGTCTGCTCGGGTCGCTCAGGTTCCCTGGTCTACCGCCTGGCTTATATCTTTGGAGGAGGCAATCCTGCGGCCCCCCAGCGGGGGCAAGGGTTCCATCTGGATATGGCCCCCGGGTGGCCTCTCAGTGGCCTGTAAGGATGGCTGAGCTCATCCATACAGAGACATCAGAGGAACTCAGCCTTAGGAAGCCCCTTGGAAGTCTCCTGTGTTACAGATGGGGAGACTGAGGCCTGCGGCGAGGGGAGAGCCTCCCTACAAACCAGGCTTTGGAGCCTGTCTGGGGTCAGCCTGTGGGACCTGGGCATGTGACTTGGGCTCTCCTTGCCTCAGTTTCCTCCCACTCCCAACAAAAAATGGGCATGCCAGGACTCCTGTCCCAGGGCCAAGGGTGGAGCCCATGCTAGATGGAGCTTTGCTGCCATCTCTGGAGGAAAGTGGAGAGCAGGAAGGGCGGCTGGCGGCTCCCCGTCTACACTCGCCTCTCCCTCTGCCTGCGTTGGCAGCTCCAGTTTTCTAATAATCACTCAGTTACCATTGATGAGGGCTTCACCATCCCCATTTTACAGACGGGAAACTGAGGCTTAAGCCTGTGAGTCACGTATTTGCTAAGTGGCTGCTTTAGTTGCAGGGGACAAAAACCCAAGTTAAACCCATGGGTGAATAAGGAGGCAGGTTATGGGTGATGGGGGAAAGGTAGGACTCCATCTGTCTCCCCATCGCTCAGCATGCGTTCCTCTGTCTATTGGCCTCATCCACCCCACCACGGATGCTGCAGCTTCCAGGTTCTGAGCAAAGACCTTGCAGCTCACAGTCCTAGAGGCAGGGCAAGGCTGTCTCCCGGGATCCTAACATCTCATCCCAGGATGGATCACCCTCAACACTGTGGCCAGGCAGAGGCACTTGGCTGGGCGCGGGTTCCAGTATCTCTGTAGCTGTCACTGGATAACCACAGATACTTCTTAGAATGGCAATAATCCTTTCCTTTGCTCACGAACCTGCAATTTAGGCAGGACCCAGCATCTGGTCTCTGCTCCCTGGGGAGGTTCAGCTGGAGCAGAGCTCCATTCCCAGGCCGGCTGATCGCAGGCTGACGCGCTGGTGCCGGCTGTTGACTACTCTCCCAGGGCGGCTTGAGCTTTCTCACAGCATGCTGGCTGGCTTTCCAGGAGCAAGCATTCCAGAGGACAGGAAGTGGAAGCTGCCAGCTTCTCAAGGCCTCGGCCCAGAAACGACACTGCTGTTACATCATTTTCACCAAGCATAGAGCTCAGAGTCAAGGAGTAGAAACAAAGACCTCACTTTCAATGGGAGTGTCAGCAAATTGAAGGGCCGCCAGAGGGCCAAGGCCTGTGCTCTGGATAGAAGCACCAGGCCAGGTTGTTGTCAGCCACTTCTTGAGTATCTGCTGTGCACCTGAGCTCCAGAAGCCGCTCCTCATTAGAACGCCAAGATCAGGCTGAGACCCGAAATGTACACATAATCCCATGACTTTTATTTTCTTTTTTTGCCTTTTGTTATTATTTTTTTTGAGACAGAGTCTCGCTCTGTTGCCCAGGCTGGAGTGCAGTGGTGCCATCTTGGCTCACTGCAAGCTCCGCCTCCCGGGTTCACGCCATTCTCCTGCCTCAGCCTCCCGAGTAGCTGGGACTGCAGGCGCCCACCACCATGCCCAGCTAACTTTTTGTGTTTTTAGTAGAGACGGAGTTTCATCATGTTAGCCAGGATGGTCTTGATCTCCTGACCTTGTGATCTGCCTGCCTGGGCCTCCCAAAGTGCTGGGATTACAGGTGTGAGCCACAGCGCCTGGCCCCCATTATTTTTTGATAAAACACAGACACACACATATACAGACAGATCCAAACACATGGATGGCTGGAGGGTGCTAAGTGTGTGGTGTTATTACTGGGTGGAGATACAGGTGAGGTGCTTGTTCTTAGTGCCTATCCATATTTGCTAAACTCTTTAGAGGAATGTTCGTTTCATTGGTCTGTACTTCTGAGCTATAAGGACGCTGTCTGTGGGGGCAGGCAGGTGCACCCCATTACCAGAGACAAGACCATATTTCGTAGCCAGTCATGAGCGCATATAAATCCGATGATGGCAGTTTGTTTTTTCCCTGAGGCCTGGCTTAGCCCAGGTGGGTCCAAGCTCACAGCGCCATCCAGGGTCTCCCTGCGCTCTTTTCTTTTTTATTTTTTTGAGACAGAATCTTACTCTGTTGCCCAGGCTGGAGTGCAGTGGCATGATCTCAGTTCACTGCAACCTCTGCCTCCCAGGTTCAAGCGATTCTCCTGGCTCAGCCTCCCCGGTAGCTGGGATTACAGGCAAGAACCACCACACCCAGCTAATTTTTGTATTTTAGTAGAGACGGGCTTTCATCATGTCGGCCAGGCTGGTATCAAATTCCTGATCTCAAGTGATCCGCCTGCCTCAGCTTCCCAAAGTGCTGGGATTACAGGAGTGAGCCACCACTCCCAGCCCCCTGTGCTCTTTTCTTTCTTGTCTCCTTCAACCCCTATGATCCTGAGCCCTCCCGGAAACCACCTCATTCTCAGCTCCTCAGAGAGCATTGCAGAGGGCAAGGAGAGGGCCAAAGCTAGCCCATTTGGTGACTTTGTACACATTTGGAGAAGGCCACACCCCTGAGGGTGGTACATGGGCTGCATCTCAATGTATGTACACATTCCTCGGTGCCTCTGTGTAGCGGATGACCTGCTCAACGGAACATGGCGATCCTTGGTGGGGATCGTGTCACTGCAGCCTTCAGGGGGTGAGAGCGTACTGGTCCTGCACTATAGACCACCTGTAGTGCAAACGGCCACTGCCTCTGGAAGTCAGACTTCAAGAAATGGTTCTGTGAACAGGCCCCTGCCCGGCTCTTCCGTGGAGTCAAAAGTCCTTCCCCTTGCCTCCCGATTTTTTTTTTTTTTTTTTTTTTTTTTGAGACGGAGTCTTGCTCTGTCGCCAGGCTGGAGTACAGTGGCATGATCTCGGCTCACTGCAACCACTGCCTCTTGGGTTCAAGCAATTCTCCTGCCTCAGCCTCCCGAGTAGCTGGGACTACAGGTGTGTGCCACCATGCCCAGCTAATTTTCGTATTTTTAGTAGAGACCATGCTGGCGAGGATGGTCTGGATCTCTTGACCTCATGATCCGCCCACCTCAGCCTCCCAAAGTGCTGGGATTACAGGCATGAGCCACCGCACCTGGCTGCTTCCCAATTTTATTCCATACACTCATTAATACTGACGGGCTCTGCCTGTCTCTGTGCTCCATGCTGCTGGCCCTGGAGGTCTCCCAAATCCACAGGGCCCAGGAGCAAGGTCCTCACTCCCCAGTGAAGCAGGAGACCCTCCTCCCCCAGCCTGTCCCCGCAGTGTTCCAGCTGCAGTGACCTTCCTGCCCCAGCCCTGTCCCCACGGTGTTCCAGCTGCAGTGACCTTCCTGCCCCAGCCCTGTCCCCA
>NW_012105664.1:927150-928836 GCF_000951045.1 Mandrillus leucophaeus | reverse complement strand
CCCCAGCCCTGTCCCCACAGTGCTCCAGCTGCAGTCACCTTCCTGCCCGCTCTGCTCAGCTCTGTGGCCCTGCTAGTGCTTCAGCGCTCAGCTCGGGCACCACGTTCTCCAGCAAGGATTCCCCAGCCATCCAGGCTGGGTGGGGCTGGACCACAGGTTTGCTCCCTCCTCAAATCCCCTGCAGACAAATCATACCTCAAGGGCAGGAACCATGCCTGACTCATCTCTGTGGCCCCAGAGCCCAGCGTGGGGCCGGGCACAGAGCAGGCACTGGTGAGGGTCTGAGGAACATGCAAATGAGACAGTCTGAATAGGTAATGCGGGCGATGACACTGGAAAACACCTGTTGTTCTTTTCTCTCCGCTCACCAAATTGAGCTCTAGTTCATAATATGGAATTTGGCTTCAGGCCATCCTGAGCTCAAACCCTGGTCCCGAGCCAGCTGACTTTGGGGTGGTCACCTGTAGCAGATGCCGTCTGTGCCTGCCATGTCGCCTCAGCCATGCCCACTCGGGGGGCCCTCAGCCCAACTTCCAGCTGCTGGAGACTCCCTCTGGGGGCCCGTATTAATCATACTTTTTATTTTCTGTATTCTGATGCTTTGACATCTTGGGGACTTGCTGACCCTGGAGTGACGGCCCCTCCCAGGGATAGCCAGTCCCTAGAGAGAGTAAAGGACTTGGCTGTGATCACGCCTTTCAAATGCAAACCAACCCAGAGCCCACATGCTACACCGCCTATCCGGGGCTCCCGCACTCCGGGCCACCATCCCCCTGCACTCCTCACCCCGAGGCAGGTGCCAGACAATCAGCAAGAGCCTCCGTGCCCCAGAGCCCACGGAAATGATTCGCACCTGCCAGTACTCAGCCGGCTTACCCTGCCTTGCCCACACCTTCCTGCAAAACCACAGTAAAGGCTCCGGCCCACAGTCCCCCCATTCCCTCTGCCTGCTGACCAACCCTGGGGCTTCCGTGTGTGGCCCTGCGAGGCTGGAGGCCTCTTCCACTTTGGATCTGTGATAGCAGGCTATCTTCTCAATGGTAGTTGCCTACTGGTCTGCTGGCCTCAGCATACCTGAATAATAACAAAACCAGAATCATCTTCAAACAGGTCCAAAGTCCCTCTGCTCAGGCAGGGCAGGCCGGAAACGTGGGAGAATGATGAATGGTCCCTAGAGAAGCCCTCAACCAGTGTCTCCAAGTGTCTCCGAGGTATTGGAGGGTAAATGCCCAGCTGGATGGTACCGGGGTGACTGTCTACCCTGTGAGAAGCCAGCACTGAATTGGCATTCACCGCTCCTGTTGAACATAAACAGTCTCCCAGGGCATCAGTATCAGACAAGACCACTTCAACATCTTGTCTTGGCACAGAAAAAACAACGTCAAAGTCACAGGCCAAGTGTGGTGGCTCACGCCTGTAATCCCGCCACTTTGGGAGGCTGATGCAGGTGGATAACCTTGAGCCCAGGAGTTCAGCCAAGACCAGCCTGGCTAAGATGGCAAAACCCTGTCTCTACTAAAAAATACAAAAATTAGCTGGGCATGGTGGTAGGTACCTGTAATCCCAGCTACTTGAAAGGCTGAGGCAGCAGAATTGTTTGAACCCGGGAGGCAGAGGTTGCAGTGAGCTGAGATTGTGCCATTGCACTCCACCTGGGTGACAGAGCGAGACTTCGTCTCAAAAAAA
>NW_012105664.1:896416-926025 GCF_000951045.1 Mandrillus leucophaeus | reverse complement strand
AACAACAACAACAACAACAACAAATAAATAAATAAAAAGGGAGAAAGGGAAGAAACAAAAGGGTCTCTTGGTCCTAAGTAAGTCTGAGACCCAGCAGGCAAGTTCCATTAGGTTTCATGATCTGAAAATAATCCTCAGTGGCTCAGTGTTCTGTCCTCTGGGACTGTGTTGTTGGTCCTGCACTCTGGGGCCTTGGCAGCAGCAGCAGCCACCCTCCTGCCACCTGCCCCCCGCAGGCCCGCCCCTAGCCTGTCTCTGCATCCATGCCTGCTGTCCTCCAAGGCATTCTTCCTTCATTTCATCCCATCTCCATGCCTTTCTTTTTTCTTTTCTTTTTTTTTTTTTAAAGACGGAGTCCCACTCTGTCGCCCAGGCTGGAGTGCACTGGTGTGATCTTGGCTCACTGCAAGCTCTGCCTCCTGGGTTCACGCCATTCTCCTGCCCCAGCCTCCCGAGTAGCTGGGACTATAGGCACCCACCATCAGGCCCGGCTAAATTTTTGTATTTTTTTTTAGTAGAGACGGGGTTTTCACCATGTTAGCCAGGATGGTCTTGATCTCCTGACCTCATGGTCTGCCTGCCTCAGCCTCCCAAAGTGCTGAGATTACAGGCGTGAGCCACCGCACCTGGCCCCCCGCCTTTCAATTCAGGCTGGCAGTGTTTCTGCTGGTGCAACATTGTCAGAAATCTTGTTGGTCTCCTGTGTAGTTTACAGGGACCCATGCCATCAGACAAGAGGCTCTATCCACAGATCATTCCTGGATAACCTCATCTCTATTCCTCAGTTCCACTGAGATGGCTGATTGGATCCACGAGTCACATTCATAATGTCTTTAACAAAATGTCCAGCAACACCCTTGGTGTTATCTTCACACTTTCTTTCCACACTTTCTCAATAGTGAATCTGCTAATTTTAGCAATCTGGACAGGCTAAGGGCTTCCCAGATTACCAAGTACAGTTCCTTTTTGTTTAACAGTTCTTTCCTCGATTTATCTCTTTTCTCTTAAAAGAGATAAATTGCTACAAGCAGCAAAAACAAACCAGGCCACACCTTCCACACCGTTTGGAAATCTCCTACTTTCTACCCAACACTAGAATGTAGTTCAGCCAACTTCTCTACCACTCTATACCACAGATCACTTTTCCTCCTCTTTCCAATAGCACGTTCCTTACTCTCTTCTAAGGCCTCACCAGAAGCACCTGTGATGTTCATATTTCTACGAACATTCTGTTCTTTTTTTTTTTTTTTTTTTCTTTTTTGAGATGAAGTTCGCTCTGTTGCCCAGGCTAGAGTGCAGTGGTGCGATCTCAGCTCATTGCAACCTCTGCCTCCTGGGTTTAAGTGATTCTCTGCCTCAGCCTCCCCAGTAACTGGGACTACAGGCGCATGCCACCACACCCAACTAATTTTCATATTTTTAGTAGAGACGGGGTTTCACCATATTGGTCAGGCTAGTCTTGAACTCCTGACCTCGTGATCTGCCTGCCTCGGTCCCCCAAAGTGCTGAGATTACAGGTGTGAGCCACTGCACCTGGCCTGTTCTTCATGACATATATATTATTTAAGATGATAGATTTCGATCAGGTGTGATGACTCATGCCTGTAATCCCATCACTTTGGGAGGCCAAGCCAGGTGGATCACCTGAGGTCAGTAGTTCGAGACCAGCCTGGCCAACATGGTGAAACTCTGTCTCTACTGAAAATACAAAGAATTAGCCAGGCGTGGTGGCGGGCGCCTGTAATCCCAGCTACTTGGGAGGCTGACGCAGGAGAATCACTTGAACCTGGGAGGCAGAGGCTGCAGTGAGCCGAGATCATACCATTTGCACTCCAGCCTGGGCAACAAGAGTGAGACTCTTTTCTCAAAAAAAAAAAAAAAAGACGACAGATTTCTCTATATTTTTTCTTTGATTTCTAATCCTCATGAGGAGTACCTTAAATAAACGTCCACTTTTCTACCAACAAGCACTTGAAGGCCATCTGGGCTTTTTCTATCAAGCACCTCAAAACTCTTCCAGCTTCTACCCATTACTCAACTCCAAAGCTACTTTTGCATTTTCAAAAATTTGTCACAACAGCACCTCGCTTCCTGGTGCAAAATCTGTATTAGTTTTCTAGGGCTACCATGCAAATTAATTCTCTCACAGTTCTGGAGGCCAGGAGTCTAAAATCTAGGTGTTGGCAGGGCCAAGACCCCTTTGAAAGCTCTAGGGGAGGAGGATCCTTCCTTGCCTCTTCCTAGTTTCTGGTGACTCCCAGAAATCCTTGATATTCTTTGGCTTGTAGAGGCATCACTCCAATCTCTGCCTCTGCTCTCCCATGGCCTTCTTCCCTGTGTGTATCTCTCCTCTTTTTTTTCGAGATGGAGTCTTGCTCTGTCGCCCAGGCTAGAGTGTAGTGGCGTGACCTTGGCTCACTGCAACCTCCACTTCCTGGATTCAAGTGATTCTCCTGCCTCAGCCTCCCCAGTAGCTGGGACTACAGCCGTGTGCCACCACATCAGATACTTCTTGTATTTTTAGTAGAGATGGGGTTTCACCATGTTGGGCAGGCTGGTCTCGATCTCCTGACCTCATGATCCACCCACCTTGGCCTTCCAAAGTGCTGGGATTACAGGTGTGAGCCACTGCACCCGGCCCTTTTCTTTTCTTACAGGGGCAAAAATCATTGGATTTAGGGGCTATCCTAATCTAATGTGGCTGTTACAACTCTCATTCATATTAATGCTGCCTCAACATCCATCTTGTCCTGTCGCTGGCTTGTCACACTTGAGCTATATATTTGGACACAGTCTCCACGCAGTTCCTGTTTTTGCATTTTGGATAGATAAGGTCTCGTACTCTGAACTGCAGGATCACCTTACTTCTGCTTTAAGTCTGGTGAACTTGACAATGTAGCCAAGTTCCGGTGCTTACCCTCATGCTTCCTTTAAATCAACCAATGAGCCCCTGACTTGGGAAACCCACGCAGATAACACCCTGGACCCCAGTAAAGGCTTTGGCCCCCAGATCCCCCTCTCTTTCTCCTTACCTGCTGCTGAGCACGTGTCCCAGACGTCCCCTCCCTTTCCCATGGGCCTTGTGAAGCATGCTGCCCTCTGCTTCCTGGGCTTTGTGAATTAGAAACTCAATCCTTTTGCCATTTTGATCTGAGGTCTCCCACTGACTAAACCGAACCTGACCTAAATGCCTCACTTAAGTCACAAACAGTGACCTCATCTAACAAATTACATCCCAGTTCCAAATCAGGCCGCATGCTGAGGTTCTGGATGGACATGGAATTTGGAGGTGACATTATTCAACACACTGTACCTTGTACTGACTTTCAGCCTTTCTCTGCCTCAATCTCCACTCCCCTACTCGGTTTCCTAGATCACCTCCCAAATAAACTCCTTACACTGAAATCTACACAGCAGGGCCTGCTATGGGAGAACACGCCTCAGGCATGGCCTCCCCATGCTGAGCCGCAGAGTACTTCTCTCCGTGCAGGTGAGGGCAATAGCCCTTTCCTCTGAGGTTTTGTTGAGGGCAGAGGAGAGAATCCTCTTGTCTCACAGAGCAAAATATTCACTTCATGACTCCGGGAAGAGGGGTGCTTTGAGACTATACCCCAATATAATTTTTCTTTTTCTTTTCTTTCTTTTCTTTTTTTTTTTTTTTTGAGATGGAGTCTCACTTTGTCACCAGGCTGCAGTGCAGTGGCGCAGTCTCGGCTCACTGCAACCTCTGCCTCCCAGGTTCAAGCGATTCTCCTGCCTCAGCCTCCCGAGTAGGTGGGACTATAGGCACGCACCACCATGCCCAGTTGATTTTTGTATTTTTAGTAGAGATAAGGTTTCACCATGTTGGCCAGGATGGTCTCGATCTCTTGACCTCATGATCCGCCTGCCTCGGCCTCCCAAAATGCTTTACTGGTGTGAGCCACCGTGCCAGTCATGATTTTTCTTAAATGTGAATGGGCTGTTCAGGTGTCTGCAGTTTTTCAATGTCTCTTCGGAACAGATGTTGTTGGAAGGGGTGGATCTTTTTTTTTTGAGATGGAGTCTTGCTTTATTGCCCAGACTGGAGTGCAGTGGTGCAATCACCGCTCACTGCAACCTCCGCCTCCTGTGCTCAAGCAATTCTCCTGCCTCAGTCTCCTGAGTAGCTGGGATTACAGGCATCCACCACCATGCCTGGATGATGTTTTTGTGTTTTTAGTAGAGATGGGATTTCACCACGTTGGCCAAGTTGGTCTCAAACTCCTGACCTCAGGTGATCCGCCTGCCTTGGCCTCCCAAAGTGCTGGGATTACAGCGTGAGCCACCGCGCCTAGCCAGGGGTGGATAATTTACGTGAGTTTTGATAAGGTAAAGGGAAAGCCAAGCTTCCTTTCTGAGACAGAGATTCATGAGGAAGTTGTGTGTAGAATTTACAGTGGGCAGCACTGGGGCACTGAAGACTAACTAAGCTTTCCGAGGGGGCCAGGCCTGGCCCCGGCAGAAAAGAGGAAGAGATGCTATGAGCCTGGATGCTGGGTGGGGGAAATATGGCCCAGGCAGGACATTTTGGAGAGCAGAGGCTGATCCATGCAAAACAGTGGCTGCTGGGTGGAGAAGGACAGCAGTTAGCAGAAAACCTGACTCCACGTGACATTTATTGACTCATGACTAACTACTCCAGATGAAACCAGAGATCTGACTTCCTCCCACCTCTGTTTGGGTCTCACTGGGAGGCTCTTCCGGTTCCAAGATGGCCGCCCAAGCTCAGCAGCCAGGCTCCCTCCTGCCATGGGGGGTGGGGGGGGGTGGGGAGGCCATCTTGGGCCATGTGACCTTGCAAACCAATCACTGTGGCCAAGGGAATGGGGATGCTGATTGGCTCGGGTCGAGTCTTCCTGAAACACCTTCACTTTCCAGAAATTCGGGGCTCAGCTGACACATACCCAGCCTCCAGCTCTTTCTCTCTTAGGTGATGATACCCATTGCTGTCCCCAAGCCTCCAGGGCACAGCCTTGTGTTTGCCCCGCCCTGGCTAGACAGGAAGGGCTGAGTCCAGCCTGGGGCCAGTGCTGGGCATCCCTCAACAGGGTGGGAGGAAGCCCAAGGGAGCAAGGACAGAAGCGTGGAAGTGGGCAGGCTGCTGCCGTCAGGGACCCCGGGAACATTCATGTCCAAGGCAGCACTAAGGCCTGCACCTCCTGTGGCCCAGCTGGAAGGGGCCTTAGTGCATGAGGGATTCAGGGGCCATGGAGCCCGACAGCTGGGAGATGGCATGTGGCTGCTGTCCGACCACACCGTTGTCATCCTGGCTAAGCTGCAGCCTTCCGGAGGCTTGCGGGAGCCTCTGTCAGAGCTTCCCACCTAGGCGCAGGGCACTGAGCCCATAAATCCACCAAGGCAGTGTGAGGAGAGCGGGGTAGGCCCCGAGGCCGGGCGGCCCAGGCGGCTGCTTTCCAGGATAGAATGTGCAGAAGGTGGGGTGCCTGCCTGGTTGCTCCCCGATGGCCTGCCCTGCCTCCCTTTTTGGCCCACCCAGACCTTCAGCTTTATGTAACACCCCTGGAACTGCGGGAGGAGCCCTGGAGGTAGACGGAGCCTGTGGCTCCAGCGGGTCCCTTTCCTCAACCTCAGTTTTCTCCCCAGTATATGGGGAGGAATCCTCCATCCAGAGTAACGATGTGAATGATGTTGTGGGCAGGGAGCAGCCTGGCCTCTTGTTGCAGCCAGCTGCTGCAGACCAACAGGTGCCCCTCAGGAACCATAACTGCTTCAACCTGGGGCAAGAGGGAGGTCCTGAGGGGAAGGGTGGAGGGGCCTGGACCATACCTGCCCAGTGCCAGGCGCTGCCTGCATGGACATAGTATTTCAGCTTCAGAGCCAACCACCACTGGCCCTGCCTACTGGGGCCCAGAAAGTAGGGTGTCTTGGGGTGGGTGCCTGAAGGAATGGGCTGTGGGGTCATGATGCAGCCGCCCCCAGGAACCACTGGGCCCAAAGCTCCCCCTGGATGGCCCTGGAGGGATCATCCAGAGGGAGTCTGTGGGCAGAAACACAGCATGCAGCCCCAAGGGAAGGTGAGCCCACCGTTCTTCCTGCATGCTCAGTGCCAGAACTGGCTGCTCAGAGGGGCTTGGATTCTGGAAAGTGGGAGATGTTCCTGGGGCAGCTGGTGATAAGACAGAGTTCTGGAGGCCTCCATGGCTGCAGGGAGGGCAGGGCTGGGACTACCCAAAGGCCTGGGCTCTGGCCCCTGGGGTAAGCCGCCCTCTTAGGCTGGGGCTTGTGGGGGCCAGTGGCTTTTCAGAGGTGCTGTCCTGCTGCGGATCCTGCTGCCTCCGTGGGATGGTGGGAGGCAGGCACAGCGGGAATTGGACTGACCTGCATCCCAGTCTCCCTCTGCCCATGTCCTGGGGACATGGATGCTTGTTTGGGTCTTAGTGTGCCCGTGTTTACAACAGGACCAACCATCTGAGAAGGAGCTGACTCTGATGTCCCCGAGACCCAGGACGGTGAGTGAGGCAGGCGAGCACTGGGCTTTATGACCTCAGACAGCCTCTACTTTCCCATCTATAAAATGAGGATCCCAGACCCAAAGTGCTCAGGGCCCCTATGGCAAGGCAGGAGTTACTGAGCCTTTCCAAGGCTATGGACAGGTATTCACTGAGCACCTGCTGTGGGCCAGGCACTGCTAGAGGGGCTGCTTCCTGCCCTCTTGGAGCTTCTAATCTACATGGGAAAAGAGAGGTTAAACCAGAGAGCAAATGGCTAAACAAACAAGTGGAGAGGCTGGAGGGCTGTCTGCGGAGGCGGTGTCTGAGCACAGTGAGTGTTGAGGAGGTGGCCCACGAAGCCCTGCAGGAGGAGCCCCCAGGCCCAGGGAACAGCATGTGCCAAGGCCCCAGGAGGAAAGGAGGCTGGTGGTTCTGAAGGCCAGGTAGCTGCAGCCTGGTGATGGGGCTGAAAGTGTAACTGTGCCTGGGGCTACAGGTGGTGTTTGGTCCCCTATCCCAGAAGTCCAAATGATGCTCAGTGCACTTCCCTATGGGACAGGGCACTCAGGAGGCCCGCCTCCCCTGTGTGGTGGCCCAGGCTGAGCCCCCAAAGAGTCTGCTAGCAGTACCTGGTGCATGAGCAAATGGAAGAAAAGTAAATTAGGGGCCGGATGCAGTGGCTCATGCCTGTAATCCCAGCAATTTGGGAGGCCGAGGCGGGTAGATCCCCTGAGGTCAGGAATTCCAGACCAGCCTGGCCAACATGGTGAAACCCCATCCCTACTAAGAATACGAAAATTAGCTAAGTGTGGTGGTGTGCACCTGTAATCCCAATTACTGGGGAGGCTGAGGCGGAGGGTGCAGTGAGCTGAGATCGCACCACTGCACTCCAAGCCTGGGTGACAGAGCGAGACTCCATCTAAAAAAAAAAAAAATGAATGAGGGAATCCTAGACAGCCCCTAACTCATGCGTGACCTTGGGAACGTGCACTTCCCTCTCTGGGTCTCAGTTTCACTGCTGCCAAAACGCCTTCTCAGTCATCATCCTCCTCTCAGGCAGCTGCGGAGCACTGGGCTTGCAGCAGGCCCTCCTGGAAGCTCATTCATCTTCCCCAGGACTGCCAGGCTGCAGCCAGCACCCTGCTCTGGGCCTAGTAAGGTGGCGTGTGCCGGGTGGGGAACCTGCCCATGGCAGAAGCACACTCCTTCCCCTCTGTCCTGGTTTCCTCTCACCGCCCACCACCGCTTGCTCCTGTGCAAGCCTTTCAGCTCTGGTGTCCACTGTGCTCCAACCATAGCCCTTGGGCTGGTACCAGGAGCCCCCATCCTGCAGGCTAGGGTGCGGGGGAGCCTCGGAAGGGCCCCCAGCCCAGTCCCTCCCTGACTCCTGTGGTGATGAATTCCCCAGACTCTGTGCTGCCCCGTTCCATGTTCTTCAGGCCGGAGACACCAGGAGCTACCTCCCACTCAGCCCCAGGCATCCCTTCCCCCAGCCCAGGGGGTGGTCTCCTAGCCTCCGGAGGCGGTGGCCTTGGGGAGAAAGGGCAGGGAAGATGGTAAAGAGGCCAAAAGCCAGCGTGCGTCCAGCATGCATCCAGGCTCCGCCACTCCATTAATGGGCAGTGGAGTGTGCCCAAGCCCTGGACTGTGGGGTGGGAGGGCCGGAACGGGGGGTGGGGCAGTGTGTGGCGAGAGGCCAGGCCCAGGCAGCACCGACGCCCCGGTGTGGAGGCCCCCGTGGCAGCCAGCTCCCCAGCAGCATCTTTGGTGGGGTGTCCCACAGGAGGGGTCTCTGAGGACAGACCCTAGGAAGGCCGGATCTGTAAGGGCGCAGCACGTAGGCTCTGCATGCCGGAGGCCTCTCACTGCCCCTGTCTGAGCCTCAGCTTCCTCTTTTGGAAAAAGTGGGAACAACAGCCTACAGCCACCAGTATGAGAGCAAACAAGCTCCCAGCAGGACGGGCCTCGCAGCAGGTGGCAGAGTCCGGGGGCACGCCCTGCCCCAGACCTGCGGTGACGCACCTTGTCCCTGCCTCCCAGCGGACTAGCCAGACTGGTGAGTGCAAGACAGAGGGCTTGAGGCTAGGGGACTCACCATGGCGACCCCCACAGCACAGTCTTCGGCCCCAGAAGACCCCTGCCCTGCTGGATTCACCATGCCCGACAGGCCAATTCCAGGTGCCTGCTCAGTGCCAGAGCTGTGGGGCTCTGGGGGTGTCCTCTCTCTGACTCAGTTTCCTCAGCTGTCAAGTGGGGATTTCCTGGGGCTGCGGTGAGATGGCAGAAATGGAACTACTGGAGCAGGCAGAGGACGGAGTCCTGACCCTTCAAAGAAGGGCCTCATGAGGGCTGCCGCGGATGCTCAGTAGATGTGTGTGAGGGAGCGGCTCCGCCACTGCTCCGTAGGGGATGAATGTGGGTCAGAGCTCAGATCTGCAGGGCAGAAGGCAGGGCCAGCGGCTGGGGTCCCCTTGAGGCCTCCTCCACCCCTGTCCCTAGCTGGGTGAGGGGCTTTGCTGCTTCCTTAAGCAGCAGCTGGAGCCGGTCGGGGCACCTCTGTGCAGCTAGAAAGGTCTGATCCTGTCTCCCCCGGCGGGCACTGTCCAGTGTGGAAGCATGCACGTTGTTTAGCATGCCTGAGCCTCAGTTTCCTCCGTGTGAAGTGGGACTAGAACATCCAGCACAGTGTGGGAAGCAGTGGCAGAGGCCCGGGTAGCCAGCAGGGGCTCCGTGTGCAGTGGCTGCAGCATCCAAGCACGGCCCAGCTAGAGCTCGTGGGAGCTCACCCTCGCCCTCACCTGTGCCCCCATCTCAGCTGTCCCCCACTCACCTGTGCCCCCACTCACCTGTGCCATCTCAGCTGTCCCCCACTCACCTGTGCCCCCATCTCAGCTGTCCCCCACTCACCTGTGCCCCCATCTCAGCTGTCCCCCCAACCCGTGTTCCCAGCTCACCTGCCCCCCACCTGGGATCAGTCTCCCATTTCTGGCTCCTCCCCCTGCCCTCTCAGCCCCCGGTAGGTGCCCTCCATGTCTTCCTAGGTGTCTCCACATGGTGCTATATGGATATTAGAGGAGTGGGGGTCCTGACCAGTGAGCATCCCCCATCACTGGTCCCTAAATTCCTCCACTCTCTCCCGGAGGCCCTTGGGGCTCTGGTGCAAAGAGCACCCGCACCCCAGTGGCCTCTGCAAGGTCCCCACTGGCACCATCTCGAGTGCCCTGCACCCCACCGTCCCCATCTCTGAGCCTGGCCATCTTCACCTGCCATCTGCCCACCCTGGGCAGGACAACAGATGCAGAACTGCTCTCCAGGCGGTGTGCGGTTCCATCACCCTTATCCCTCAACCTTTTATCAGTCAGCCCACCTTGTGGGGGGACCCCGCTGAGGGGCTCAGGAGAGAGCACTGAGGCTGCGCCACTGCCGGTGGCCAGTGTTTATTTATGCAGATAAGCACTGTGTGCCACCAGCATCAGGAACAGCCACAAATCTCATGCGTCTGCCACTCAGTGGCTGGGGTAAGTCCCAGCAGAGCTTCCGAGTGCAGTTATTTAGGAACCGTGAGTCCAGCTAGGACGCGGCAGGTCCACCTCCTGGGGGCTGGAGGCAGGACCTCAGGAGAGGACAGAGAAGGGAGGTGGGAAGCGAGTCATGATTCAGCTCACACGGTGTAGACAGGCTGGGCAGAGGCGGGGGTGGACCACACTGCAGACCGGCCGGATGTGGCTGTCCCTGGCAGTGCCCATGCTGCATCCTTCTGCCTTCTGGGCCAGCATCACCACACGACCCGTATGGATGATGGTTACTGTGGCAGTCGGCCCCTGCTCTGGGCCACACTGCTGGGGCTGGAGGCCAGGCTCTTAACCAAGACTTGCTGGGTGACCGTTGGCCAGTGGCTGCCCCTCTCTGGGCCTCAGTTTCCTTCCCTCCAAAGCCAAGTGTCCTGAGCTCTGGGCTGTTGGCCCACCCTCAGCAGTCCAGGGCGCTCTTCATCTGGCCTCTGACGCCACCTCCCAGGAGAGCACAGGCCCGATGTGGTGGAGTGCAGGGCAGCGGGAGACTCAGCTCACGGAGCAGCTGTGCCCATAGGGACCGGAGGCTGCAGGGTCCCCGGGCTGTCCTGGGCCGTGTCCCCACGGGCAGCAGTGCTCAGGGTCTCCAGCCATCGCTGCTGCAGCTCTGCGGAGGGGGCGCTCAGGTACCAGGATTGCTTGGCCCACTGCAGCTTCCACACATGCCCGGAGTCCAGCCTCTCCTCAGGGTCCGGCACACTCAGTTTGCAGCCGGGGAGAGGGATGGTGCGGGGCAGCCGGCCGTCCTGCAGCAGAGGAGCAGATGGTCAGCGGTGCCTCAGCTTCCCGGCCTCGGGCTCACCTCAGTGACAGGGGCCTCTCCCAGGAAGCCACTCCCAGACCCTTGCAACACAAGGCAGGTGCTGAGCCCGAGGGGCCTGGTGGCTGTGCCTGCACTGCCTTTGTCAACAGGAGGACAGTTGGGGGGACCCACTGGTTCTCCCCGAGGGAGGATATAGGGGAGGGGATGCCTTGCCCCCCTCACCAGACCCCCAGACTCCATGGCCTCCTTTGGGCTGTCTGGCCCCTGGGGAGGCGAGGCAGGACAGGCCAGTCCCTGTGACAGAGCAGCAACTGGGGCTCCAAGGGGCCAGGCCAGGGCTGTGTGGGTTCCTGAGTCTCACCTGACAGGTTCTGTGGCTCCTGGCCACCCTTTGTGCCCCCTTGGCCCACCCCTCCTTGCACCCTGGCTGGCTCTGGGGTCCACCCAGGTGCCAGTAGGTTCTGTCTCCTGTGACTGGGGAGCAGAGGGAATCCTGCGCTGCTGGGGAAACTGAGGCCCCAGGTGACACTGCTTAAGCAGGTGGGCCCCAGCTGGTGGCACAGGCTTGCTGTGGGAGCCTCAGGCCTGAGGCTCTGGGCTGCTGGCCCAAGGGCCTGGGGGCGTGGGGACACGTACCTGGCTGCCTCCCTGCAGGTGCAGCACCTGGGGATCCGACGTGGGGATGGCGGCCCACACCTCGCTCCAGGTCTCCCCGCTGTCTGACAGCTGCAGGGGGCCGCAGAGCAGGCTGGGCTGGGGGTCTGCAGCGGGTGTCTTCTGGGGATACAAAGACACAGGTTAGGGGCAGTCTCGTCTGCAGTGGTCACGCCCTGTTCTGAGGAGGCTGGGGCAGGGCCAGGGCCACTGCTTGGGAGGAGCTGGCTGTGGAGACCTGGCCAAGGCCTGCACAGAGACTGGGACCAGCCTCACCCGGCTTCCAAGGGTCACTAGAAGCCTGCAGGACGTAGGCGTGTGTGGTATCAGGCGGGGTTTGCAGGCAGGGCTCTCTAAGGGGAGGGTGTCCATATGCTGGGTCAGGACACATCAAAATCACAGGAAAACCCAACAGCAAGTACCTGAGGGTGGGTCACGGGACAGGGACTTCACGCGTGTCAGTTCTACACACACCGTATACATGCGTGTGCGTGCACACACAGCACACACACACACCACACGTGCCACACACAGGCCCTCCCTCTGTCGTGTCACTGTTGGAGCTACTGTCCACCATTTGGACATGGCTTAGACACCCCCTGCCAGAGCTGGACCCCTCAGACCTGGGCCCCCCTTCGAGGCTAGAGTCCACCTTACAGGACCCTGGAGGCCCGTGCCCCAAGGACCTGGCGCGCTCAGAACACACCTCGGTATTTAAATTGCAGGCATGAGGGAGCTCAGTGGGCAGAGCAAGGTCCTTCACCATCGAGACCATTCAACGCTCAGTCCTAATAGACTTACATCCTTGACTTCTGAGACCGAGGACCTAGGTCAGGGCTCCAACCACAGCTGTAAGTCAGAGCAGCTGGAACCCTGAAAACACACTGACCCCCCGATCACCTGACTGAGCCTCTAGGAGGGAAATCAACACTAGACGCTTCCCAGGAGACCCCAGCGTGCAGCCGTCACTGCGAACCGCAGGCTGTGTCGCGTGCAGAGAAAGGGCGATGCGCTTTTCTGGAAGCTCACGTTTTCTTTTTCAGCTTTCCTGCAACCCCCCAGAATAGACTGTGTTCTTGAGGAAAGAAGGCAGGGAAAGCAGCAGCCACTCTCAGAAAGAGGAGGGGAGGAGGAACAGAGGAAGAGAAGGAGAGCAGTGGGGGGGAGAAGAAGATGGGGAGGAGGAGAGGGAGCAGGAGGAGGAGGGAGAGGAGAAGGAGAAAGACAGGGAGGCAGAGGGAAAGGAAGGAGGGGGAAGAGGAGGAGGAGAAGGGGAGCGGGAGGAGGAGGAGGGGGCGCCTGCCTCCAGGGCCCTGCTCACCCTCTGACAGCTGGAGGTGAGGCAGGCCGAGACAAGGGCAGTGTCTACCCTCAGATGGGCCTCAAGGCCTGGACTTGAGGGCAGCTTCAATCCATGCCCTCCAACCAGGTGACCAGGAGTGACACTTGTTCCCATCTAACTCCTGGATGCAAATGGTTCCCAAACCTTGGCCCTGGCTGGTCCCGAGAAGCCAGTGTGCACACACGGGATCTTCCAAGTGTGTTCCCAGCCTGGGGGCCCCATTGAGACACACCCACATCTGTCCTGGCCCCAGGGACACCCGAAAGCAGAGGCAGCTGGAGCTGCTGGGGCACAGAAGCAGGTGTCTGGAGGCTCTGCCACACTGCCAGGAGGGGAGCAGGAGCTGGGAGCACCCACCTCTGTGCTCTGCTTGGGCTCGGCCGGAGCCTCGGGGCTGGGGATCTCGGGGGCCACTGGCTGTGTCAGGAAGCACTCTCTGCAGACGCGGCTCTGCCGGCTGTTCTCGGCCTTGAACTCGGAGCACTTCCCACAGATGACCTGCCAAACAGAGGGCACCTGTGACCCCAGCACCCTGGGGCAGAGGATTATCCAGGAAGAGGCCAGAGGAGAGGTGGAGTGGGCGGGAGGAGACTTAACAGTGTGGGGAGGCGTAAGGGCTTCTCCTTGACGTGAAGGGGGGAATCCTGTCTGAGGGCAGAGAGCAAGGCTGACCCTGCTGGGCATCTGGTATCCACCCTCCTGTCCTGGAGGGTCCAGAGTCCAGGAGTCTGTGTGCATGGGAGGAAGAGTGGGAAGAGCCGCCAAGCACACGGGAAGACACCCCATCACTGGCCATCAGGGAAATGCAAATAAAATTCACAACCAGAAACCACCTCTCACCCCTCAGCACGGCTATCTTCCAGACCAACAATGACAACAACAGCAACGAAAAGAAAATAGTGTTGGCACGATGTGGAGAGATCGGAATCCTTGCACTATTGGTGGGAAGCAAACTGGCGCAGCCTCTGTGGGAAGCAGTAGGGTGGCTCCTCTGCTTCCCACAGAGTTAAACACAGAGTTACCATACGATGCAACAGTTCCACTCGGGGCATGTACCCAAAAGAACTGAAAGGAGGATCTGAAGGGATGTTTGTACATTCATGTCCATAGCAGCGTTATTCACAATAGCCAAAAGCTGGAAGCAGCCCGTGTCCACTGGCAGATGAATGGATGAAGTCGTCATGGTCTGTTTGTACAGTGGCATGTGACTCAGATGCATAGGTGGAGCATGGGGATGTAGCCAAGGAGTGCTCCTCAGTGACTTTTCCAGAGCTTTTCCTACCCTGGACACTCCTGGCAGGCCCCCTTGTCCCCCCTCCTCTGGCCCCTCCAGCTGCGTCCCGTCGGTGGTCCTGTCTCTCTCTGCCTCGGTCTCCCTCCCTCTGCTGGATCCTTTTCCCAGCACACAGAGGCTCCTGGTGCCTCAGGGCCACCCACACCCACTTCTGCATCTGCTTCTCCTGTTCCATCCTGTCCCGTGTACCGAATATTGCAGAGGACTTGGAGATCCTTGTTCAAACCTTGGGAAATTCTAGTTTGAACCTAAACCTGCGGGCACCGGCTGCTAAGGGACCACGGCACTCAAACACCGAGCTCATATCGAAGGTCTCAGGAGCCACAGCAGCGGGGAAATTGCGCTTTTTAAGTAGATGGAAGGCACCCTGTTCTGGAGTCCTACTTTTACGAGGATTTTATTTATTTTTGGAATTTATCTTTTCTCTATCACTTCTTGTGTGAGGAAGCAGGAATACTGGGCACACCAAGGCAATGAAAGCTAAGCCCCAGCAGGCTGACATGGAGATGCAGTGACGTCAGTGAGGGCACCGAGCCACCTCTGCTGTGCGGGGAAGTCCAGGTTGGCCATGAGGACGCTCACTCCAAAGAAGATTAACAGAGGCTGCAGCTTCTGATCCTGAGTGGTCACAAAGCCTGAGGCCTAGAGCTGAGCAGGGGCCTGGGCACATATTCTGAGGATGGCTCTTAAAGCAACAGATTCCCCTCAGGTCTGATGGGGAAACCAGGTTTAAGTTAAATCCCCCAATTCTGGAGTATAAACTGGGCCCCAAACTGAGAGTTCTTTAAGAGGTACAGATCACATTTCGCACTTACCTGCCCATCCATCCTCTACCATCCATTCATCCATCCATCATCCATCCATCCATCATCCCTTCATCCACCCATCCATCCCTCCACCCACCCATTCATTATCCACTCATCCATCCATCCATCCATCCAACCATTCATCTATCCATCCTCTACCATCTATCCTTCATCCATCCATCCATACTTCTGTATGCCATCCAACTATTTGTCTATTCATCCATCCATCCATCAATTCTCTAGTCATCCATTTATACTTCCTATATATCCACTTCCATTCACACTTCCATATGCCATTTATCTAACTACCCACCTATCCATCCATCCCTCCATCCATCTCCCCATCCATCCATCCATCCATCCATCCATCCATCCACCCACCTATCCATTCACCCACCTCTCCATCCACTCATCCATTCATCCATCCTTCTACCCACCTATCCATCCATCATCCATCCTTCCAAGGACTCATCCACTTATTCCCCTCCCCCTGCTGCCTCCCGCCATGTGGCAAAGGTATGACAAGTAACACCAACTGCTTCAGGCACAAGTTGCTGGCGCCCTTTGGAAAAACACCAAAGAATTCTGTGTTGAGATCCAGTTGCTGACATAGATTCAACTTTAACCTCTTAACCTAAAGATACTTAAATCATCAGTTCCTTCCTCAGGGATACTTTTACATTCAATATTAAGCATTGAATTTTCTCCACTCTCAGGAGAAAGGGCTTTGGAGTGAGGGGAATGGAGATGGTGTGCAGCTCGGGTGCCAGTCGGAGGCACTGCCTCATCACATGGGCCCACCAGGCCTTCAGCACCACTGGAGCGCTGGGGCAAAGCTCCCAGCACAGCCACACCCTTCACCCATCTCCAATACACCTTGCAAGGAATGAGGACTATCATCTCCTTGTTCTCAAGCTCACCCAGCTAGGCGTTCTGTGGTTCCCAATCCAGCACTTTTCCAACCACAAGGAGTGTTTGTTGAACACCAGAGCTGACCAGAGAAAAGTGATCAGATTCTACTTTGGACAGGACAGTTTTGCACTCAAGGGCATCTATATCCATGAGCCAGGATCAGGAAGCTCTTCTGTGCAGGGCTGGTGTGCTGCTGGTGAGGACTCAGCTGCTCTGTCCGAGCAGGGTGGCCTCCTGTCCCTGTCCCCCTCTCCTGGGACTCACCGCCCCGCATAGCTTGCAGTGGTGCCTCCTCTTCGTGATGGAGTTGAAGGTCTCGCCACAGCTCTTACAGCTGTGCTTCTCCTTGTCACGTCTGGTCTTAGAGGAGAGTTTTCTGGGCTCGAGCTACAAGGAGGCAAATAGATGCCATCAGCTTCCGAGTCACGTGTGCACCCTACCCCACACGGCAGTGGAGTGGCAGCTCTCGTGACTGTAAAAGCCACACAGGCTCAAGGCAAAAGTGGAACATGCAGAAGGGAATGAAGTGAAGAGCCAAGTCGGCCCCGTCTCTCTTCCCTCCCTCACCCCCCAAGCGGCTGCCTGTGCCCATTGCACCGAGTAAAGATTGTAAGTGGGTCAAGATCTTCATGTTTGGAACAACCTGGCCAATGACTTTATCTGGTGCATCTGAAAAACTATTGAAAGGAGCCACAGCTGGAGGAACACAGCGCTTACTAGGGTGGGCAGTGGGCAGCACAGCCACGGCCTGCAGCCTTGGGGACGGAGGCACCCCTGCCCGCAACCTGAGCCATGTGGCCACATGCCTGCTCTATGCTGGGCACCGGGGGGCCACACCCTCCAGGCACGCCACATGGATGAATATAGGTGTACACCCACATGCCTGAGTGTGCAGACAAGCATGGCAACATTTTAGGGGGAGGCTGGAGGCAGTGGCTCACACCTGTAATCCCAGCACTTTGGGAGGCTGAGGCGGGCAGATCACTTGAGGTCAGGAGTTTGAGACCAGCCTGGCCAACATGGTGAAACCCCGTCTCTACTAAAAAAAAATACAAAAATATAGCCGGGTGTGGTAGTGGCAGTGGTAGTGCGTGCCTGTAATTCCAGCTACTCGGGAGGCTGAGGCAGGAGAATCGCTTCAACCCAGGAGGCGGAGGTTGCAGTGATGCAGTGAGCCAAGGTCGCACCATTGCTCTCCAGCCTGGGCAACAGAGCGAGACTCAAAAAAAACATCTGGGAGGACATGTGAGGAAGCCATGAAGAGCTGTACCTCCCTCTGTCTCCTGTTGCCTGAACTGCCTATAGAAGAAGGTGGTGTGGAGGCTGCAGCAGGTGTATCCTGGGGCTGCCCAGCCCAGCCTTGGTTTCCCTGTCTGATTATGAACCGTGCAAGGTGGAGAGACCCCAGGCTCCTGCCTCCTGTCAGCCATGAGACCCTGGATGACTCACCTCTCCTTTCTAAGCCTCAGTTTCCTCACCTGTAAAATGGGATGAGTGACTGGTCCCTGGGCCCTAAGCCTCATCACAGTACATAAAACCGCCACTTTGGCAAGTGGCTAATTACCCTTTCTTTTTTTTTTTTTTTTCAACTTGTGAATTTTTTTTTTTTATACTTTTTAAGTTCTAGGGTACATGTGCACAATGTGCAGGTGCAGGTTTGTTACATATGTAGACATGTGCCATGTTGGTGTGCTGCACCCATTAACTCATCATTTACATTAGGTATATCTCCTAATGCTATCCCTCCCCGCTCCCCCCACCCCACAATAGGCCCCGGTGAAGCTAATTACCCTTTCATGTTATAGCCTGCAGCCCTGGAAAGGCCTCATCATTTGATGAAATAACTTCCTGGGCTTTTGAAGCTTGGTCCACACCCAGCATTTCCTCTCTGGGGAGGAGGCGCCTCCCTTGAGATACTTTGTTATGGGCGCAGAAAACACCCTTAAGAAGACTTTAGGAAAAGGCAAAGCTATGTCTCCCGTTCCCCAGGATGTCAGAGCTGGAGCTGCCCCTAGAAATGTTTATCTCAGCCTCTCCAGTCAGGGAAACTGAAGCCCGCAGGTGGTGTTTTTCTTTCTTTTCTTTTTTTTTTTTTCTGTTTAAAAGAAAATTACCTAAAATAAGCTAACCATTAGTATAGCTGCACAGAATAAAAACAGGTCTGGGATAGGCTTTAAAATATTACAGTAAACAGAAGGCCGGGCGCGGTGGCTCACGCCTGTAATCCCAGCACTTTGGGAGGCCGAGACGGGCGGATCACGAGGTCAGGAGATCGAGACCATCCTGGCTCACACGGTGAAACCCCGTCTCTACTAAAAAATACAAAAAACTAGCCGGGCGCGGTGGCGGGCGCCTGTAGTCCCAGCTACTCGGGAGGCTGAGGCAGGAGAATAGCGTGAACCCGGGGGGCAGAACTTGCAGTGAGCTGAGATCCAGCCACTGCACTCCAGCCTGGGCGATAGAGTGAGACTCCGTCTCAAAAAAAAAAAAAAAAAAAAAAAAAATTACAGTAAACAGAAGTGTGTGTGTGTGTGTGTGTGTGTGTGTGTGTGTGTGTGTGTGTGTGGCGGGGCTGGGGGCCGAGGGGCCGTAAGAACAGCACCAGGCTGAGGTGTCTGGAGCTGGGGAGGGACGCTCACTGCAGTTATCCCCACTTGTGTGGGTCCAAAACTGCCATAGGAAAACGCTGAAAAACATACACTTAAAAAAAGTTTAACAGAAACTCTTCAGGTTCAAGGAGAAAGGGCCAGGCGCCGTGGCTTGCGCACGTAATTCCAGCACTTTGGGAGGCGGGAGGGCTGCTTGAGGCCAGAAGTTCGAGACCAATCTGGGCAACATAGTGAGACCCTGTGTCTCAACAAAAATTCAAAAAATTAGCTGCCGTGGTGGCACGTGCCTGCAGTCCCAGATATGTGGGGGGCTTAGGTGGGAGGATCACTTGAGCCCGGGAGGTTGAGGCTACAGTGAGTTGTGATCACACCACAACACTCCAGCCTGGAGGACATGACATCCCAACTCAAAAAATAAAAAAAAAAAAAAAGAAAGAAAGAAAAAGATGAACTGAACTGGTTGGGGGTGAAGAAGCAAGAAAGAGGTGGCTCAGATTGGGCATAAGCATTGGAGGCTGGGATGGGCTGAACTGTGTCCCCCCGGATTCATATGTTGAAAATTTAATTCCCAGTATCTCTGAAAATGTGACTATATTTGGAGACAGGGTGTTTAAAGAGACATTAAGTTAAAATGAGGTCTTCGGTTGGGCCCTGATTCAATCTTACTGGTGTCTTTATAAGAAGAGATGAGGACACAGAGACACAGAGAGAAGACCGTGTGTGGACACAGGGAGGAAACTGACATCTCCAAGCCAAGGAGAGGCCTCAGGAGAAACCAGCCCTGCCCACACCTTGATCTCAGACTTCAGCCTCAGGTAGTATTTTGTTCTGGCAGCCAAAACACGGACACCAGTGCCTCCGGGCACATTCTGGCCGGGCACTTCCAGCTGTGTGGCCTGGTCTGTGGTCCCCCTTCACTGGCCCACCTGCAGGTCCCCCAAGCGCCCAGCTGGTTTGGCACAGGAGCCCAAGGGCAGGGCTGGCTCCTTTGAGGGTGACAGGGACGCTCACTCACTGTGCTGCAGCCCCCAGCACCTCTGATGAATGGGCCTTGTGCCAAAGACACGGGTGAGGCGGCCTCGGCTTCTTCTGCCGTTTTTCTTATGCTCAAGACCCCAGTGGGGGCTCCAAGCACACTAGGCGGGGAATGGGCATCACTGACCTGGTAGTGAAAACCTGTTCTCCAGGTGGGCACCCAGAGAGGCTGGGATTGGTGGAAGGGCGGCCCCGATGTGCACCTCAGCCCAGAACTGCCTGCTCATGAGGACCCCAGAAGGGGGACCCCTGCCACGGCACCCAGGGGCAGCACTGCATAGCAGCTGAGAATAGCACACGGCATGCCCATGGGGCAGGGGGCAGCAGGGGCTGGAGGAGCGAAGAACAGCCATGTAGGAGGACAGGTACCTGCGGGGCTGGGTGCACAGCAAGAGCTTGGCCTCTGAAGACCAGCGGGGACCAGGTCCCAGTGAAGGGACAGATGACAATTCTGGAAGCAGCGAGTGTGGCTTCCAGAATTGGGGCAGTGCCGGGAGTCCCACTGGCTTTCTTTATCTGGCAATTCTTCTCAGCTATGGAGCTGAGCTGAGCACTCGGGGTGGGTCCTGGCCCTGCACCAGCTCCCATGGAGCTGAGGCCCGCAGCCCACCAAGGCCAACCCTCCAGCTCCCGTCATCAAGGTGTGGCAGAATCTGCAGGCATGACCCAGTGGCTGAGGGGCAAGAGGCCCACCTGAGCAGCCAGGGATGGTCTCTCGGCCGTGCACACGCCCCTTTGTGGATGAAGTTACCACGCAGGTTGACCCAAAGAAGGGAGCTCAGGTTTTCGTTGTGGATGTCAGGATATCAGAAAAGCTGGGCCCAAGTCTCTCCAGGAAGATGGAGAACTGTGGCTTCCTCAGTATCTGACCGAGTGACTTCACCCGCAAAGCGCCCAAAACACACCAGCGTTAACCCAGAAAGTGGTCTCCACCAAGGGTCAACAGGGCTGCCCCCTCCAGCAATTTTTCTTGAGCAAATTGAGCTGCACATCCAGGAACGGCGGGGCACAGCTGAGTTACATAGAACTGGAGCCCAGTAAGTGGCCCTGATGAAAACAAGTCAGTGTCATCAGATACTAGAAATGACCCAGCAGGGGACACGGGCTGTGGGGCACAGGCTGTTCCGACAGGAGGGTGGCTGGGCTGAGGCCTGAGGCCATGCCCCTCGTGACAGCCTTGCCCTGGAGCCCCGAGGGTAGACACAGGGTGCGGCCTCGTCCCAGGAGGGGCAGTGCCTGAGAAGGAGCAGTGCCTGAGAAGAGGCCCTGGCACTGCCCTGTCGAGGGTGCCCTCTGATGCCTCGCTGGCACCTTGGAGGGGTTCATGTGTCACCCACGGTGGGTCTGAGACCCTGAGAGACCTTCCGGATTCTGACATTTTGTGTTTCTGTTAAGAGCAACTCGATGCTTGCCCATCAGGGAAGCCTTTGAATTCTGCAAGGCCCCTTGCAAAACTTCCTGGCTTGGGCGTAGCTTCTCTTAGGAAAGGGGCTTACAGGGACTATACCACTGAAGAAATTGGGCTCAGGAAGTAAGTTTAAGTTTGGTATACTGTAGCAAAAATCACTGTTGTGGATAAGAGGATGAACTTGCTTTTGAGTGCTTTGTAAAATGCACACTGAGCTCACCTCCATCACACCACATTCACCCTGTGCAGCTCGACGCCGACACTGAGCTGTCCCAGCTCCCACCACAGTCTCAACTCTGCTGTTTTTGCTCACAGGAAGCCACCAGTGAGGAACACACGGCCAGGTCAGGCCACATCCACTGGGGGTAGGGACGCCGTGGGGCCCTGGGCTGGAGCCGAGGTCTGTTGTTTGGTGGTCTGTCGTGGGCCCAGCCCTGGCTTGGTGTGGGTAAGGGACAGAGACAAGAGACTGGAACTGGAATTGTGGCCCTGAGCACCCGGCTCCCTGGGCTGCTGCAGAACCTGAGGCAGCTGGGCCCTGAGCCAGGGGAAGTACAGGGAGTGGGGCAGGCGGCACTGTCCACCTAGCTGGGCGCACCCATGGAGGCACAGCGGGTCTGCTGGCCACAGCCTGGTCCAGCAGATGCCCGGACACTGACTGAGGCCCCGAGCCCCAGTTGCCTTCTCGCCTGTGATGGAAGCAGGGGACCAATAGGGGCATTGCCTGTGTGGCCAGCAGCGCCTCAAAGCCCTGCTCCAAGGCCATCTCCAAGCCGTGTCTTCCCACAAGTGAAAACATTTTAAACCATGGCCTCGCAGGTTCTTCCAGCTAGAACATTCTCCTGTCCAGGCACCAACCCGGGGTTCGACTCCCCAGGACCACACTCAGACACCCTGTGTGGATCCCCTCAGCCAGGCCCGGGCTCCTGCTGTTTCTACAGCCCACCCAGGTCCTGCCCACCCAGGGCCTCCCGCAGCACGTGGCCTCCACCCACTTCTGCTTCCTTGCCTCCCCAAGACACTGAAGGTGCCTCTCCAGGGCCTGCGGGCTCACACACAGGACAGACGCACTCACAAAGGACAGGTGGCTCTCACTGAGTCTTGATGCCTCTGCGGCGGGACTGTGACCACGGATGCCTCCATAAGCCTGACCCAGGGCCTGGGGCTGGACATGGAGGGTCATCGAGCGGAGGCCAGCCCAGCTCACTCCTTACGTGAGCTGTATGTGTGGGAGGCAGTGCTCTGTGCCAGGACGTCACCATGGAAACTGTCGGGGATGCCTGCCTTGGCTGTGGGATGCCAGGCAGTGGGGCTGATCAGGCAGTGCCTCATACACACGGGTGTGGGCTGTCACGTCCCCACTGTGACCCTGTGATTGCGTGTCCACTGTGGGCAGCTCACGCTTCTGTGGCTGCACTCACACCATGAGGACACATTGCTTTTCGTAACTTTCCTTACTGCTCCAGAAAAGGGACTGAAGAGCTCTGTGAGTCTGGGGCACAGCCAGCCTCTCACTTACTGCTGGCGATACGAAAAGTTGCTGATGGGCGGATTCCCGTCATAGGCCGGGCGTGGTGGCTCTCGCCTGTAATCCCAGCTGAGGTGGGCAGATCATGAGGTCAAGAAATTGAGACCATCCTGGCCAACAAGGTGAAACCCCGTCTCTACTAAAAATATAAAAAATTAGCTGAGTGTGGTGGCGGCGCCTGTAGTCCCAGCTACTCGGGAGGCTGAGGCAGGAGGATTGCTTGGACCTGGGAAGTGGAGGTTGCTGTGAGCCGAGATTGTGCCACTGCACCACTCCAGCCTGGGTGACACAGTGACACTTCGTCTCAAAAAAAAAAAAAAAAGGCTGGGTGCAGTGGCTCACACCTGTAATCCCAGCACTTTGGGAGGTCAAGGAGGGCAGATTACGAGGTCAGGAGATCGAGACCAGCCTGGCTAACACGGTGAAACCCCATCTCTACTGAAAAAAAATATATATATATATACAAAAAATTAGCTGGGCGTGGTGGCAGGCGCCTGTAGTCCCAGCTACTACAGGAGGCTGAGGCAGGGGAATGGTGTGTGAAGCCGGGAGGCAGAGCTTGAAGTGAGCTGAGATCACGCCACTGCACTCCAGCCTGGGCAACAGAGTGAGACGCCGTCTCAAAAAAAAACAAGTTGCTGATGGGCAGACTCCTGTCACTGAGACATTTTTATCAGGGACCCCTGGGGCAGGCTACGGGGCTTCATAGACTTGGACAGAGCAAACAGCAGATGTCAAGTCCCTGGGGCCTGGCAGGGCAAGGGGAGCCCAGGGCATCTCCAGGGAGGGTGGCCAGGAAGCGGGGTGAGGCCAGACAGAAGGAGAGACAAGTGAGAGGAGATTTTCTCCTAGGAGGCCAGGGGACCACTTCCCCGCAGGCTGTCAGACTTCCTCATTTTAGTGTTAATAAGATGTCCCTGCAGGGTGCCTGTCTGCTCTGCAGAGGCCAGGTGGCTGTGCTTTGTGAATCTGGGGGTCTCTCCTCTTGCCTGTTGGGATGTATTTGGAAGTCCCCCCACGCCTGCGCACTCCATTGTGCCTCTGAAGCACTACATCCTTCCCGAGGCCTCCTGAGTTTCTTCATGGTTTCCCAACGCCGGGCCAGCCCAGATCACGACGGGTGGGGCCTGGTAAAGTTCAGGTCATGGGAGGCGGCGGCCAGCGGCCAGCCCACTTGGACAGACGCCTGTCTGGGGTGGGGCTAGGGCAGCCATCTGGGGCCACGTCATTCCTGAGCCTGCACAGCATAGGGGGAGGCGAAGCGCCTGGAGAATCGCCCTCCCGCATCTGGGTGCAGCAGCCACATGGGGTGCTCCAGGGTGATGTTGCTGTCAGCATTGGTGAGTGCCAGGCCTGGGCGCCAATGATGATGGCTCCAGGTACAGATGCTCTTGGCCCTCATCCTCTTTAACTTCCCGGATTAAATGGAGGAGGCAGGCCTCATCCCAGTTCCTACAGCACATCCCCTGGCAGGCGGGTGCGTGGACACAGCCTGCCTGGCCGGAGCAGCACCCTTGTGGGCTGGCTGCCATAAGGCACAAGAGAACACAGACGGGGAGAGGCAGGGAGGCTCAGGCCTCCCTGGCCGCAGCTTGGGGTGAAGGACTAAGCAGTCCTCTGCGTTACTGAGCCTCCTGAGGACCTTGCACTGTCAATACACGCTTTATGGGACGATTCACACATGTTAGGAGCAGAAATGTTCACCTGGAGCTCAGAGGATTCTCACATGTGTGACCACCTCCAACTAGGTAATGGACATCCCCACATTGACAGGCCTCCGCGTGCCTGCCTCACAGAGTCCTCTGCAGTGACCACACAAGTCATCAGAGCCTGGACTCAGACATGGCTTTACCTCCACACACCCAGGCCCCCAGGCACAGTGAGCAGGACAGGCTAGCCCCTCAGTCCTCAGCCTCTAGGAGGCCCCGGTCCGACCCTCTCTCTCCATCTTCCCTACAGGTCATCCTGGTCTGACCCCCTGCTCCGCCTCTCACCCCTGCTGATCGCTGAGCATATGGCACTTACCCCTGCTGCACCTGAACCGCCTTCGGTGGTCACCACAGACTCCAGAGGGCTGGTGCTCGTGATCTGGAAGGGACACAGAGGCCGAGTGAGAGGAGATTCCAGGGCCATGCAGCCCCTGTGCAACGGGGACAGTTCCTGAAGCCCCCACCACCCCCGTGCATTGAGGGCAGGCTCAGGAGCAGGAATTCCCAGGCCTAGGGTTTGCTGTGCCTTTGGGGAAGCTGCTTCCTCCCTGGGCCTGGCCTGAGCTGGAGGCCTCTCCTAGGAGCATCTGCCAGTGTGGTGGGTGGCTGGTGGGTGACGCCTCCCTTTGGCCCACCCTGATCAGGGGCTCTAATTCACACCAAGTCACCCAGTGAGGAGGGTCCCTTTGGGTTCTCTCTCATCCTCCAGCAGGGCTCTTTGTGGAGAGTCTCTGCAGCCCCCACTTTCTCAGCAAAGTGAGGCTCTGGGCTCAGCCTCTGGACAGAAAGGGCTTGGCCAGCTTTAAGGACAGCCAGGCTCAGTGTCTCACATTCCCAGGTCACCTCCACTCAAGGCAGTCCCAGGACTGTTCCTTTCTGGATGATGCAAAGTTCTTACAAAGTGAATGCAGAAAGCAGAAAAAACCTAGTAGACTTGATACAAATATGAAGTGGATATGGGGGAGGTGGGCTGTGCCAGGCAGACCCACGGAGGTGGTACAGAGGGCACAGCCAGCCTGGAGTTGGGATTCGGGCCTGCGGGGTCTGGGTCAGGCGGCGAGAGTTGGGGCACCCTAACTCTGAGTCATGCCCGGTACCCCCGTGAAGGCTGGAGCAGAGGGCCTGGCGTAGGGCTCAGGGCACCGTCTCTCCTGGGTGCCTCCCCGGATGTGTCCTTGCTACAGTTCCAACCCCTATGCCTTGTCCAGGGTCAGTGGCTCCAGGGCCTTCCTTGCAGTGGGCAGACATCAGCCTCCTCACCCAATCCTCTCTCCCTGACTCCAGGGAAGCCCTGCGGGGAGAAATGGCCGAGGCTTGGTCCTGGGGCTGCAGCCCTGACTCCCTGGCCAGGCTTCCCGGCAAGGACCCTGTAGCCCTGCCTCTTTCCCAGCCTAAGTCTCCACATGAAATCCCCCTGGGCCCTTGGGGCAGCTCCACATGAGGATGGGGAGTGAGATGCTCCTACTGCTTCCCCCAAGGGGCTCTGAGCCACCATCTCCCAGGGCACGGGGGCACTGGGGGGAAAATACAGTCACAGAAAGGTGTCTGCAGTCATGGGCCGTCCTGGGCCAGAGTGGTATGTGGGCAGTGCACCACAGCCCTGTGACGCCGGGTCCACAACCCATGTCACCGAGCTTCTCTGAGACTCAGTTTTCACGGGGATGACGTAACATTCCTTGGTGCATAGGATGCTGTGCAGAAGGCACCAGACAACCAAACAGGTCACGTGGGAGCACTTCCTCCACGGCCACATCCTGCTTTCCCGCCCACCTGGGCGCTGACCACGGGCCTGGGGCCCAGCAGGCTGCAGCGGGCACTTAGTGGAGGGTGGGTAGGGGTGAAATTAAGTTCAATCTAAAGCTGCCATGGAAAGGTGGCCGACGCTTCAAACCATGTCAAACACGGCAAACGCGGAGCTGTAACCAACCCAGCTGCTTCGGGGCTTCACTTTCCCTTTTCTGTCCATACATCCTCTCCGACCACACAGCAGCAGAGGAGGCTCTCTGGACCTATTCTGGTCTCAAGGGTTGTAGGGGGCGGTGCTGTCCCATCCACGAATAGTTGTTTGCTCAATTAAATTGTTACATTTAATTTGTCTGAAGTTTTTCTTTTAACGCAAGAGAGCGCCCGCTGTCCTGGTCCCTGGTACAGCAGGAGGAAAGCCTGGAGGTCGGGCTGTCCACCCAGACGCCAGTGCCTTCTGCTCTCCGCAGGCAGCCTGTCTCCTGGAGGCCCCTCTGCGCCCTGGGCCACTGACTCACAGGCATGTCTGGAGAGAGGCTGGAGTCCTCATCCTGGCTGAAGGCGCCACCGAAAGCCTTGAAGGTCTCACTGTTCTGCTTGTGCTTCTCGATGGTGGCCTGGATGATCTGGACACAGCAACACAACAGGGAGGACCATCAAGGGGTGTGGGAGGACGCTACCCGCAGGAAGGACGTTCCCTGGCGTTCCCGGAACAATGCCCAGGCCACTGGCCATCTCCTTTCCCTGCTACCAATGATGTGGTCTCCCCTTCGAGCTGTCCAGATTGAGGAGATCCACCCTGAGCGGGGAACCTGGCCTGTGACTCCACCAGGCCTGTTCATGTTTATTTGGGGGCCCTCAAACAAATGAATGGGTTGAAAGGCCTGTGACATCTGAAGGTGCTTATGAAGGCACAGTGTGGTCACTGCATCCCTGCAGGGTGCAGCACAGGGCCAGCAGTCCCGGAGGCCAGGGCCCCCACCCTCTGTCCCAACATAAATGGCCTTACTGCTCAATCACTTGGTCGTTTGGTTACTTTACAAGTTTAGAAGCTTCACCTGAATCCATTCTTTCTTCTCTTCCTCTGTCCTAAAAAACCAAAACAGTCTTGTATTAATCCAGTCTTGGATACTGACTCTAAATGACCAGCCCTCTCTCAGCCCTGCAGCACACCCGAGCCACGCACTGGCTTGTCAACGCAGCTCAAGGATGGGAAGATTGTCCCCAAGGGCCTCAAAACACTTGTGGCCTGGTGGGGCCAGGTGAGCCACGTGGAGTCCTCTGCAGTGGCTGTAATTCAATGCTTCCTTGGACCATAATGGGTCATTATGAAGATCCCACTGTTGGTGGGCTGTGGGAGAACAGAATTCCCATATATGGCTAGTCAGAGCACAGCCTGACATCACCTTAAAGGGTAGTGTGACAACAGCCACCAAAATTTCAAACAGATGCACTACCCTGTGACCAGCAATTCTACGTCAGCAATCTCTCTGATGGCTACAACTACACATATGCAGAAACACCTAAAAAGAAGGACACTGCTTGCGGCACCATTTGTGATGGCCAGGTTCAGGAGGAGCCCAGGTCCTCGTCAGTGGGAACTAGCTAATGATCATTAATGGAAAATTATGTTGCTTTAGGAATGCTGTGCAGATATGGGATGATTCTTGACAAATTAAGTGAAAAAGCAAGATGCAGGACAGGTATAAACAGCCATCTGTGATTTAAAACGTAGATACAGGTGCATGTACATAGAAAATCCTAGAAGGGGCCAGGCGCAGTGGCTAACACCTGTAATCCCAGCACTTTGGGAGCCCAAGTCGGGGGGTGGATCACCTGAGGTCAAGAGTGCGAGACCAGCCTGGCCAACATGGTGAAACCCCGTTGGGGTTTCACTCAAACAAGAAATTAGCCAGGTGTGGTGACGGGCGCCTGTAATCCCAGCTACCCAGGAGGCTGAGGCAGGAGAATCACTTAAACCTGGGAGGCAGAGGTTGCCGTGAACTGAAATTGCGCCACTGCATTCCAGCCTGGGCAACAAGAGCGAAACTCTGTCTCAAAAAAAAAAGAAAGAAAAGAAAATCCTAGAAGAATACTCAAGAGAGGACTAAGAATGTGCTGGGCCTGCTGAACAGGAGGTGGGCAGAGGCTTAATTTTCATCAACTTCCCTTGGTACTGAAAGGGCCCTGATCATCCTATAGATAGTTTTTCCGATAAACATACAAATTGATCCTTCCAGTCTTCAAGCTTGAAAGTTAACATTTGTTTTATCTGAGTTCCTTCCTCAGTAACCTTAAGGCCTCTCAAAAAAACCATCAAGGGACTGAAACTCACCAGGTCACCACATCCAGACAATGAGATGCCCAGACCCTTTATCCATCATGATTGCTTCCTTGCCCCCACTAGTTCCTGTTTTCTTACACATTGTTACATTTCTTCCCTGCTGTATGTGCCCCTAGTTTTAGTTGGTCAGGGAGATGGATTTGAGACTGAGTTCCCATCTCCTTGGCCGATTAAAGCTTCTTCC
Organism: Mandrillus leucophaeus; assembly: GCF_000951045.1. Taxonomy (NCBI): domain Eukaryota; kingdom Metazoa; phylum Chordata; class Mammalia; order Primates; family Cercopithecidae; genus Mandrillus; species Mandrillus leucophaeus. Next base: position 897,649 of record NW_012105664.1, on the reverse strand, counting down.
TCGGCAATAATCATCTCAGTGATGGGCTTTCTGTGCAGCACGCAGCAGGACCTAGACGGCACCCTGGTGTTTGGGTAACAGTACTGTTAAATTTTAAGCCATACATAAATAAAAATATATTGCAGGTTATCCAGTTTAGAAAAAGAAGACATGAGGTCAAAGACATTCACTAGAAACAGCCCGTTCCATACCGCGTCTGCAGCTCCAGGGACCTTTTCCTTCCCGTTATGATGAATGTATGCGCTGTGTTTGGCTTGACGATATCTTGCACCTGAAGGGGCAAGAACAAAGAACAAAGCAAACCCCAGCTGGTCATTTTAGCGGGTCCTTAACTCCAGCCTCACGTTTTCTGACTTAGAAGTGTTTCCCCGAGGAGGTAGCAGAGGTGAGCCTGCAGCCCCACAGTTCTCAGGGAGGGGGGCGCAGAGGCCCAGGTCACCATGGCTGCTGCATGAGCTGGTCCATCGGGAACAGCGGGCCTCCCACCCTGCTCAGACACAGCTGGGACCGCTCATCTTCTGTGCTTGGAACTCTGCTGACCAAATCCATCCCCCGACACCCAGCCTGTCAGGTTTCCTCCCCATGTCACCCCCATCCATCCTCCTCGAAGCCAAGCCATTCCCCACAGGCACCACTGGGCACTGCCCCCCTACAGCAGCCACGTCCCCTTAGGGTGGAAAGGGACCTGATGAGAAGAGCAAGGATGGCCTTAGCCACCCTGTAGAGTCTGCGCCCCTGAGCAGGTGCGCCCTGAGATGAGATGTAAATAGGACAATGCGTGCCCAGAACTAATGAAAATGGGGTCACTTCTTCACAGAACCACAGCCTCAAATTCCATCCTCTTCCCTCAGGATGAGACCACAGAGACCACGGCTGGGCGCGGTAGCTCACACCTATTCCGTGTCTCATTGCAGTGGGAGTTGAGAGGGCTTTGAATGAATGGGTGCTCCAAAAACATTTGCTAAATCAAAATATGTAGTCATTTGCTTAATGCCACCAAAAATCCCTTCTTACCTTGAAATTCTCTGAATTCGGGTTAAGAAATAAAAGACTAACTAGAGAAAATACCTTTTTTTAAGGTTGTTTTATTATTTTTTTTTAAGTTATTTTTGAGACAGGGTCTTGCCCTGTCAGCCAAGCTGGAGTGCAGTGAGTGGCACAATCATGCAGCCTTGACCTCCTGGGCTCAAGCAATCCTCCCACCTCAGCCTCCCAAGTAGCTGGAAATAGAGA